>NC_090271.1:163513166-163821708 GCF_040414725.1 Anabrus simplex
TATCTTTTGAGTTCAAACCATGTGAAAGAGACAAACTGCAAAATTAAAACAGGGCTTAAAAGACTGGGAAAAATTCAGAATGGGAAAAGGATCCTAATGGTTCACTCATCTTTATATTTTTGTCTGTATGCTTCTCCTGAATTCATCTGAATTTTTGTAACACTACTCTTTTGTTGGAAATCACCAAGAACAAATTGTGCTGCTTTCATCTGGAACTTGGAAATTTATCGAACATTTCCCCTGATAAATTATTCCAATCCCTTACTCCTCATCCTACAAATTAATATTTGCCCCAATTTGTTCTCTTGAATTCCAACTTTATGTTCATATTATGATCTTTCCTACTTTTAAAAGCTCCACTCAGGCTTATTCGTCTACTAAAGTTATTCCACGCTACCTCTCTGCTGACAGCTCGGAACATACCGCACAGTCAAGCATCTCGTCTACTTCCTCCCAAGTCTTCCCAGCCCAAGGTTTGCAATATTTCTGTAACACTACTCTACTGCAAGTTGTCCACTTCATGACCGTATTGTTGAGTACAATCAACAAATTAATTTTAAAAACCACCTAATAGATACTTTATTTTTTGCCTTTGGCAAAATTAAAAATACATTAGCACACACAGAACATGTTTCGACCACTTAGTTAGTGGTCATCTTCAGCTGTATATAAATAGCTTAGATGAAAACATTTGGATAGGAAGCACAATAAACCTTAAAAATATGTCCCATGGGATCCTAAAAATTATTGCTCTAGGTGCTCTAAATGAAAGGAGGGGGGGAATAAGGTAATATGTGTGAATGATACTTAAATTTTGATTTGCATCTACAATTGTGTTTAGAAACATATTTACTAATATACATATTTAAAAATATTTAAAAGCGTCTATGGTAATACACTTTTTGTAATAACACTAGGTGGCATGAATAAAAAAGTCAGTGTGTGTAACAGTCTTCAGGCATTTGTAAGAAGGATACTTAAATTAAAATTTGTGTCTACAATGATGTTAAAAATCTTATTTACTAATAAACATATTCAAAAAATATCTTAAAGTGTCTTTGGTGAGGCACTTTTTAAAAAACACTTGGGCTTGAATAAAAAGTCTATATACAGTATATGCCAGTCTTTGGGTATTTGTTGTTTGTATTTTGTATTGAGTATCTTCCTTAAATGTTACTCTTTAGGTTATGGTAAAAGAACGTGTAGACTGTTTGACTTGCAAATATTGCTCTTTAGATTGTGGTAAAAGGATGTGTTGACTGTTTGACTTGCAGTAGTCCTATGGTAGCTTCTCTGTTATATAAAATGGCGGTCTTCTGATTAGGGCAGCTTGCCTCACGATCTGCAACCAACAGGAGATCGTAACATATTAAAATGTGACATAAAATAGAAATGCTCCGAATTTAAATAGATCGCGGGAAGAGGGATGTATTGGAAAACTGTGTTGTTTTGACTCACCTTATCTGGAAACATGTTTATTCCGTGCTGCCTTGGGGATCTGTCTTTGTACACGACCTAGTATAGTAGCGATGTGACACAGTCTGATTGTTTGTGCAATCTTCCGGAGAAAGGGGAAGTAGAGTTGTGTCGTCATCTAATACGTCTCGTGAGGGAGGAGGGAGTACTAACTGTGCTTCCGTGACGTAATGTTTGATTATTTCACTTGTTCGTCTTGTTTGTTTTCTGTTTACCCATTCCATGTATTTACTGATATGCTCGTATAAGAGGTTTTTTTGCTCGTTCATTTTGTTTAGATTCTGCTTCCTGTTCTCTAATTTATCAAAGATAATGTGGATGTTTTCTAGGCTGTTCATAAGACTTCCTTTATTGATCCTACTAATGATTTGGAGATTCTGTCTGATGTTAGTGAATTTGTGGCTTGCCTCTTTCATATGAGCTCCCATAGCAGAGAATCTTCTGTACTTCAGTACTTTTCTGCATTGATGTGTTCCTGATATCTAATTATAAAGCTCCTTCCTGATTGTCCCACGTGTGTCTACACAATTGTAGATGCGAATCGTAATTTAAGTATCATTCACACATACTACCTTACCCCCCCTCCTTTCATTTAGAGCACCTAGAGCAATAATTTTTAGGATCCCATGGGACATAGTTTTAAGGTTTAATGTGCTTACTATCCAAATGTTTTCATCTAAGCTATTTATATACAGCTGAAGATGACTACTAACTGGTCGAAAAATGTTCTGTGTGTGCTAATGTATTTTTAATTTTGCCAGAGAAAAAAAATAAAGTATCGATTAGGTGGTTTTTTAAATTAATTTGTTGACACTACTCTATTGTCGGAAATCACCAAGAACAAATTGTACTGCTTTCTTTTGGATCTTTTCCAGTTTTCATATCAAGTAATCCTGGTGTGGGTCCCTTACACTGGAACCATACTTTAATTGTGGTCTTACCAGAGACTTATACTGGGCCATTGACCTAGATATTAGGCCCATTTAAATAACAAGCAAGCAGCAAGAGACTTATATGCCCTCTCCTTTACATCCTTTCCACAACTCCTAAATACTCTCGCATTCATGTGTAGGGATCTGCAAACTTGATTTACAACCTTGTTAATGTGTTTTATCCCAATAAAAATCATTCCTTATTTTAATACCTAGGTACTTGTAACATTGGTTCAAGACTCAGCGTAAACATCATAATAATAATAATAAAAATGAATATTGACAATAATAAAAATAAATAAAGAAATAGTTGTAAATAATATAGACACTTAATAATATGAATAAGGAAATAAAAAATTAATGACACAGTGGCGGTGAATTCACATCAGAACATGGAAACATGACGAGTATCTTTCGATACACAATATTAAATTAAATACAAGGGAACACTTACAGGCCTAAAAATAACAACTAAGAGAGGAGAGTGGAAGGTGCGAGGGCCCTATGAGGTCCGTGGGAAGGTATGGCGTTATGGGGGAGAAAAGACTTACAATTATCACCTCGAAACTCATCATATTAACATAATCAAAACCAATATTACAAGAAACAAGATCATGGCATAGCAACTGATACTTATGCACAAATGAAGGGTGTTTAAAAGACTTTAACAAAATACAGTTCCACGATACGGAATCAAGACGTACTTAAGTAACTTAGAGAAAATTTGATTTAACAATAGAAGGGTGATGCTACATTACAAAGTATAGTTTAAAACGTAAGTAAGTGATAGAACTGAAATTACGGCAATGGGAACCTAGAGCAAACTTGGACATGTTAAATTTAAAACTTTGAAAATGACATTAAGCAAGGAAATACCGAAATACCAAAGTAATTAAATTAAATCAAACGAAACCAGAAAACATTGAGAATAACATTGAAATAACACCAATAAAAACTGGAGTTCCTGATGGGAGGCCTCGAGCGCACGCGCTCGCTAGGGCGATTGGATGTAAATGACGCCGAGCACGCATCATTTTTCCAAAGCTGGCAGAAGACTGGAAATAGGCCGATCACAATTAACCAATAAGAAACAATTTCCACTAGGTTCCCTATCTTTTCGCCAATAGGAAATCTCGTTATTCTAGCGAATGAAATTGCATGACCATATATGGTCATATTAAGATAGTTAGCAACTTCTCGAGATTTCCTATTGCAACACCTATTTCGACAGCAATAACCTCACATGTGGTATAGGATGTTTCACAACTAAAGCACCTTTACATTTTCATCAGATTACAATTTTGACATACAGAATTACAAAAATTAATTTTCAAATAACTCTTCAAGAAATTCTTCAAGTTAAAACGTCCCAAGTGTCTTTTCCTCATGCTTGCTGACATTAAATTATCAATTACATAAAATTTACATACAAAAAAAAATCACTTCAAAACAATTCTCGTATCTTGCAATGTTCATTTCCAGTTCAATACATCTTGAAGTTACAAACAAAAATGAAATCCTTCAGACACGTTAAATAAAAAACTTTAAAATTATATTTCCCATAGTAGTAGTTTTCCGTCTCATCACATATTACAGTACTTACAGAAATCTCCATGAGGCACTATCACCCCATCGTCAAGATAAAACTGAGAGGACTTTTACTCTTGGTGAAACTTACAATCTAACTTTTCATCCCATTGTTTGCTGTCCATCTCACAAGATTGTCTAGGTCTTTCTGTAGTCACTCACAATCCTGTACTTATTTACTCCTCTGTTTGTCTTGCATATGGACACAATGTGCTGAATAGTCTGTATGGAAGCATCAAAGTTGCGCTGAGGAAATGGAATTTTGCTGCTACTTGTAAAGGTGTTCAGCACAGATCCCCGATTGGTCTGGATCATGGTAAGAGCAGTCCAGGATTTCATTTGTAGATCAAAACCAGGTGCAGGGCTGTTTCTATTTTAATAGGAACAAAGCTGTGGGCTGGTGTAACCTCCATTCTTCTCCCCACTGGGCATTTTTGCTTCAGAATGACTCTGTGTTAATCTCTGGGACAACATATGGATATATATCAATGTTTTCCGGGCATGTAGGCCATGGTCCCCACTTTTCACCGAAGGCTGTGTTTGGCACAGCAAAACGCTCAGTGGAACGGAGTGGTGTTGGAATTCCACCTCATTATAGTGCAGGCTACAGTGCCCTGCTCGCCTATTGGTCTACCATGTTGGAGGGGCGATCATTGATGGCTGTTCTTCGATCAATGATTGAAGCATTAAGGAGCCCGAGCTGTGAAAGCTTCAATTGCTATATGACCTAGGCCAGTTCCTATTGCGGTCAGGGAGTCTTCATGAAGAGGCACATTGAGGTTTTCTAAGGTCTTTATTTATTCTTGAATCAGAACAACTTTTCTGCACAGACGAGGAGGCATGATATATCCGAGAACTGGAACCCAATAGATAGGAGTCAGTCTGATTAGGCCAGTGATTAGTGTCATGGAATTATTAAGCTGAAGGCTGTTAAACCAAACTAGGGTACATTATTCAGCTGTGAAATATAGAGAGATAGGAACAATAAAAGGAACACACAGTAGGATGAACACAGTGGCAGGTCAGTGTGGAAGAGGAAGCAGCACAGAGAGGACAAGGACAAACATTTATTGATTCGTTTATTTATTTATCGCATGCCTTTTAGTTAATATTAAAATTAATTTTTATCAGTTCCACCTTTTCAATACAAAGTTTTGCAATGTGTTTACATTACAAGTTAATTTAATTTTGTACTAGTTTTGACCTAAGGTCAAGGTCATCATCAGCCATAACACAAATTATACAATATATCAAATAGTCCAAAAACAATGTACAATGACATTAAAATGAACATGTGAGAGTTAAAATTAGACAGATTTTGAATATTGTAGTGTACCATCTCACCGCTCACCACCCTCTAGGACCCCGGTACCACCTAGGGGTGATGAGGTGAAAAACCTTATCCACCAGGGAGAGAGAAAAAAAAGACGGAGAGAGAGAGAGAGAGAGAGAGAGAGAGAGAGAGAGAGAGAGAGAGAGAGAGAGAAAAAGAGAGAGACCCTGGTGAGAAGGTTGTTAGCGTGTCCGCCCCAAAAAGGGAGAAATAGCGAACACGAGGGAGAAGATGGGCACAAGAAGAGCGACAACAAAGTACAGTCACAATATTAAAAAAACAAGAAACCATGGAAAAACTTACCGGGAGCAGCGAGGAAGACAACTAAAGGCCGTGGAAATTAATGCACAAGAAAAACAATGGCAGTGCTCCACCGAACGTGGCGAATGAAAACCAGCATTTACATGAAGTAAAAAAAATTTAATGGAAGGGCAAATAGTAAGTAACAAACCAAGTTATTAAGATGATAAAGCCTAAGTTTATTTTTAAAACATAATGGCAAAATGTAAATAAAATCAACATAAGGTTGAAAAATGGAAAAGGAAATTAACAATAAGTAAAATAAATTAGAATATACCCAGGTGGGGTTTTAAAGAAAATTAATTCATTACTAAATAACAATTAATGAAAAATAAATACTCTTTAACAGATAATAAATGGGGAGCTTAATGAAAACAACAAGGAAGGAAAGGGGTGACCTCCGTACCAAATAAAATGTAATCAGAAAACAACGGAAAACCAATAGACTCTCTTACATAAGTACAACTTGAAATAAAATGTGATCGATCACGGATAGTTAAATAAATTTAAAAATATTAAGTTAACAATTATTCAAAAATGGATCTTCAACGCGGTCGCTTTTCATAATTTCCAAATTTGAAATCGTTCAGTTACCACCAAGGACAGTTTCCAAGACAAACAGAATTTTACGTTAAAAAACCTCCTCACGCGGGGCAAGGAAATGGTAACCCAACATTAAAAGTAGGAGAAAATAAACAAATTAGTTTAAACAGTAACCGATACACTCGGCCCCGAAGAATAAAAAAATCCAAGATCCACACAGGCACAACACGCCAGACAACAATTCACCCGACAACCATCCACACACGAACCGTCGCCAAGGTAACCACCAAAAAACAAGCAAGGCCTCCTAATACACGGAGGAAAAACAGGCCAGAGAAAATAATTAAATTCACCCAAACCCCAGAAGGGGGGGGGGGAAGAAAACATACCAAACGAATTAGAAAACAAAACACAGGAAAGCAAACAGAAAGCCGAAAGAGGTAAGGTTCGGTACCTTGGAGACTGTACCTTGGTTTACAAAGAAAGTTACAATTTAAAATGCCAAAGTAGATCAGTAAAATTTTAAATTAATAATTCCAATTTAGTTCATGGTGAACCTTCCACATTACTGTGATTAGTTGCCGAAACAGTTCTCCAGATTTTCGATACCACACACGCAAATAGGAATAAATTTAACGGCGAAGTCCAAATATTTATTATTATTATTATTATTATTATTATTTTTCCAGAAATCTTCGAAAATATCAAAATCCTCTTCAGGACGACGTTTAAAGTGTGTCAAACACTGGTACGTACCTTAGGTGATGAAGAAATGAGAAGAATTTTTAACCTGACATTGTTGACGAAGAAATACAGTCAAGCCACCGGGATCCAGACCTCGTCGTGAAGTATCCAGACGAAAAATAAATCCAAAAAACACTCAGAAGAAAAGGCAGGAGGTCTTCAACTAGTTTACCTGGGGAGAATCCCCGTTAACATACAATTTACGGTGGTTTCTTGGTACTCCAACACTCCATGACGCCGGACACAAATACACACCAGCACAACATGGCTGCCTCAAGCGAACTGAGTGTCGCGTCGGCCAGCTGGAAGCGGGCCAGTTTTGCCTGGTAGTCGACCGGCGGGCGCATGCGCAGTAATGCGCAACCAATCACAAGACCAGACAATGGCCCGCTGACTACAGCAACTTTAAAAAAAGGTATACTGGCGTAAGCCGTTTGACACAAATTATTCTAGGCCGCAGGGCCAGTTCAAAATGGTTATAATGGGGAGGCTCACATTATTTAATATTGTCTCAGCCCTCCCGCCCCGAATCGACGACAAAATCACATGCATATGCCATCAATGATGTGGTGGTCACACATATACTAAATTTGGGCGAAGTTGTCCAACAGAAAACGACCACCAAGATTAACTAATTTTAGTTAGGAGTTCACATGACCAGGTTAATAGTCCAAGACACAGTTCCGCATCACATAGTTTTTAGAAATAATTGGCGGGGTGCAATCAACATCAGTGTCCACAAACGTTAACCGATCACTCGGTAAATCACCAGAGTAATGTTTGTCATCAAATAGAGAGCACAATGACCAGAGTTCACCAAATATTCAGTTTCACCTAATACACATGTTTTCTATGCATCGCACAATGATACAGTTTATGACACATGACGCAGTTCACCTAGAGGTTTGGCAACTCTCACACTAACCACAGATATACTGACCAAAAATTAAACAAAACCACATGATTATAAGTCCACGCATGCAGGTTATTTTCTCAAGCACGGTGGTAAATTAATTTTAATGCACGAATACCTTGACAAGTCTCCTTTGATATTAAGGAAACGCATGATCTTGTGTTGCAAAAGGGGACTACAGGGGAAATGAAACGCACCGGAAAACCCGAATGGGGGCAAAACCACAAGAAGAGGGAGGAACAAAAAACAAATCAGGAAATTAAAGTAGGTGAGTTTTCAGTTACAGGATCCACAGATCCGCCAATTAACTTTACATAGGCTAGTTACCAACAAACTAGCTGAAGTCCAAAGCTTTCCACTTGGTCCAATATAGTACCGAAGGAAGAGGAGGGCCCATTCAACAACAATTAAGAAATCAAAGGGAAACTACATAAAATATACCATGTTACACTGCCACGAAGGACACTTAGCCATGACACGTAGAGAAACAATGAACAAGAACACATAGAAACATAGGGTACAATCCAACACATAATACCAACTAGGACAAAGACAGATATCCCTAAGGATCAAGAACATAACGGAAGGGAAATCAGTAATATTACTCAAGCACAAATCACCCACAAGAAAAATATATAAGTAAAGGTACAGGACCACTCCAAAGAATAGACGTCCTTGGAACATATGGTTTAGAATACCAGACGTTAAACTAAGAGGACACATGAATGACCTATCAAATTACACTTTTAGATATTGGAGTGACACACACACAACCACAGAGTGGCGAACTCGTCAATCGGTCCAAGGGTCAAGAACGAGGGGTAGAGCCAGAATACCAACCACACTGGGATCGGCAACTTATCCTAGTTCACCCACAAACACAGGTAAGGACTCAAGCATAGAAACCTAATTTTGAACAAACCAACGGAAAACCATCAAGGAGAAGGGACGCAGAACCTACACGAGTTACAGATAGGTAAGACAGGCAACAGTAGCCTCGATGGGCAATCAGGAGACTCCTATAGGTTACCAGATGGAAAAATCGCGATCAGTCAGTCATCCACAACGGCCACATCAAGGTACAACCACCGAAACTAAATGCACGAGGCAACGTGGCACAGAATAGTAACCACAAACCTAATTCAGCGTGAGGAAGAACAAGTCGAAAATCCCAGAGCCAAGAGATAACTAAGAATTGCCCACCCGAAGGTGTGCTTCTTCGGAGTAGTGGATACCAAACCAACAGCCAAATCTACCGTGACACAGAGGTAAATTAAAGGACAAATCACATCCCAACCAAGGTGTCTTGACAGCCAAACAACGTAATCCAAAACACAATTACCTAAATAATGACAAGCTAGCAGCACGGGTTATTAATAGAGAGGTAAAGGATAGCTATCCTCAACGCGTGCTCACAGACTACAACCCAACAGCACAATACAAAGCAGAAATTACAACAGCAAACCAGGTACAGATTAAGGACTAGGTCCATCCCACAGAAGCACAAAAGGAGAAATATCCTCAGGAAGGAAGTCCGACAGTACCACCGAAAACTCCACACGCCAACCGGTAGATAAGGAAAATTACACAACGTTACTAACGGTCCACATTTCAAAAGGATCCAAACAACTCACAACAACATTACCAAGTTACAACACAGGAGATACAACCATAATGCTGGCAGGAGCGCACCAACCGAACGCCCACAGGAAAAATCGGAGACAGATTTTCTACATAACCCCAAAACCAAAAGGTTAGGAAGATAAATTCAGCCCAAAAACCCATTACAGGAAAAATAATATAGAGGGTTCACGCATAGAAAACCACCTTTAGAACAGCCGCGAAGGGTGCCCAAAAGTAGGAGTGTCAGATCTCTCAATCATGGATGAATACAAACATCAGTATCCGGAACAGAAACACCTTTAAGACACGCGGTCCATGCAGAAGGCAAGCAGGGAACCTTTCCGACACCAATAGATCGAAACACACCACAATCAGAAATCGTACAATACTAAAATGGCACAAATAGTAACCCAATCATGACTAAGCACCACACATCTTCAAACACCCGCACACAATGAAAGGATGACAAAATGGTAAACGCTCAGGCACCAGACACACTCCCTTACATTCCATCCCAAGCACACCATAGCTCAGCAATGATTAAGTCACAAGATGATCGAAGGGTTCAGCGGAAGGAATCCTATGCGGAGCCACAGAAGAAACAAGTCTTTGAAATTACATAAGCCTAGAGAAAACAGAGGGACAACAAAGCACAATTTAAGTTAGATGTCATCAGATTTCCCCAATGGAACCTCGGTAGCGCACCACATAAGCATAAGGTTAGATAACGAGGATATCAATTCCAAGGTATTAATTAATACCACCATCACAAGACAATTAATGAAAGACAATTTCTAACTACAAGGATCCACACCAAGAAACAGTAATATACGAGAAGTACTAAATTAGAGTCACCAACACGAGGCACAGAAAGGACCAGATTGACTCGCTCGCCATCCCACAGTATGCGTGCTAAATTCACTAACGATACAGGTCAGTTACCAAAGGTGCATCCATCCAGCGGAAGATGCGGTACAATTTACCAGATCAACCAGGTTTAATTTGAGAAACATGAACGCGCCTAATACGCTTTGCTACAGGGTCGCTTACTAAAATAGAAACGGGAGACAAGAACTCCAACACAGTGCACGGGCCTTGGTACCTAGGGGCAAGTTTTGCCGAAAACTTATTCACGGCCTTACTCATTGGGTAGCACTTAACATACACGAGATCACCAACATTGAATTTTGACGGTTTCCTACCTTTATCGTACTGCTTTTTGACCTTTTCGTATGACACAGCTAGATTCCTTTTTGCTTCGTTCCAGATCTTTTGAACATCATTAGGCCTAGATAGGTCTGGGAGAAGATCCTCAATACATAGCAGGTTAGACATAGGGGAGTACGGAGTATAGCCAAACATTAAAGACATAGGCGTCTTACCATGGGACTCATGAGTAGCGGAATTGAAAGCATGGGCCAACCAATGCAGACAGGAGTCCCATTTGGACTGGTTGTCATGATGATACGCTATCAACGCAGATTTTAAGTTCCGATTCAACCTCTCTGCATAAGAAGGATTTGGATAGTATGGAATAGTGGTGACATGTGAAATGCCCAACTCAAACAGATACCTCTTGAAGGAGTTACTGGTGAAAGAACTAGCGTTGTCAGATACTAAGAACTTAGGTGGACCAAAGGATGCAAAGATGGAATTTAGACAGGAGATAGAGGTACGTGAATTAGTGGACCTGGTGGGAAAGATCCAACAGAACCGGGAGAAGGCATCTATACAGACAAAAATGTGGGTGTTTCCCAAGGAAGATCGGGGGAGGGGTCCTACGAAATCTATGAACAGTCGTTCCATGGGGCGCGAAGCTTGTGATGAAGACAATAATCCCACTCGGTTATTCAAATTGGGTTTGCTGATGGCGCAAGATTTACAAGATTTGACCATGTTCCTGATATCACTATCCATTTTCTTCCAAACAAAGAATTGCCTGATTTTCAAACGAGTTTTGAAATTTCCTAGATGACCGCCAAGGGGTGAACAGTGGTAATACTTGAAAATGACCGGTACCAGAACCTTAGGAACGACAATTTTGGAATTATGGTCCTTGCGACCCTTACAACAGAGAACACCCTTAGATAAGGAGTAAGGTTTCACTTCGATCCCGCTACTGATTGTATCAATGATCCTTTTCAGATCCGGATCAGTTTTTTGATGATCTCCAATTTCTTGATACAGCAATGGGGAATCGGTGAGGATGGCACTAACTCCAACGGTATTGACAGCAAGCTCATCGACACATGGGTTGGCTTCCGCACAAGGATGACCTTCAAACATCCTGCTCAAGCCATCGGCGATGACGTTCTCAGACCCACGAATGTGGCGAACATTGAAATTAAAGGATGAGATCCGTAATGCCCATCTAGTTATCCTACCGGTCCTTTTGGGTCGGTTCAACACCCAAGAAAGAGCCTGATTGTCGGTTTCCAGATCAAAGTTGACGTGTTCAATGAATGATCGAAATTTTTCCAGAGCAAACAGCACAGCTAGACACTCTAGTTCATAAATGGAGTACTTAGACTCCAGATCATTGAGGACCCTGGATACGTAGGCCACGGGCCTACGCCCATCTTCATGTTCTTGTAACAGAACGCCAGCAATAGCACGCCCGGAGGCATCAGTTTGGACAATGAAACGTTTCTCGAAATCGGGAATAGCTAACAAAGGTGCATTAATCAGTGCGACCTTCAATGAATTAAAAGCTTCCTCCTGGGCTTTACCCCAAGTAAATTTTACATTCTTTTTCCTAAGGTCGTTCAACGGGGCAGCCACTTCAGCAAAGTTAGGGATGAATTTTCTAAAGAAATTGACCATACCAATGAATCGAGCAACGCCCTTGACATCTTTGGGAGGTGGAAAATCCCTAATGGCTTGAGTTCTGGAATGATCTATGGAAACGCCTTCAGAAGAAACTACATGTCCCAAGAAAGACATGTTGGGTCTGGCGAAAGCTACCTTTGATAACTTCACTGTAAGGCCGGCTTTCCTTAACCGTAGCAATACTTCCCTAACGTGCACCATATGTTCCTCGAAGGTCTTCGAATAAATTAATAAATCGTCCAGGTAATTAAAGACATAGCTGAACTTAATGTCAGAGAGAATGGAATTTAACAACCTTGACAACACAGCTGCTCCACAGCTTAGCCCGAACGGGAGTCTGAGGAACTCATACAAGTTCCAGTCGGTGATGAAGGCAGTGAGGGGAATTGATCTCTTCGATAAGGGCACTTGGTAATAAGCCTGGTTCAAATCCAGGACAGTGAAAAATTTTGCACCTGAGAACCATCCAAAACAAGTATGAAGGTCGGGTAGGGGAATAGATTGGAGTACAATCTTACTATTTAGAGACCTATAGTCAATCACAGCACGATAACCACCAGAAGGTTTGGGTACCAAGAACACAGGGGACGCATACGGGGAAGTCGAAGGTCTGATCACTCCGTCTCTTTCCATTTGCTCAATGATTTTCTTTAATTCCAACATACGGGGTGGGGAAAGGCGATAAGGAGGGGATCGAACAGGCTGCAGGTCCGACAACTCAATGTCATACTCGAGTACGTTGGTCAAGCCTAACTTGCTAGTGAACACATCGGGAAATTCCCTGCAAAGATCACGAACTCGCTGTGCTTCGGCATCTCCTAAATGATTCAGGTCAAGCCGATCGATATCACTAGACTCATCTGACTCAGGGTAACCCACACACAAAACTTTAGGCATTTTCAAGGGAACGTTAATCAATTCAAATTTCAGGTCAGGAGAAAATTTAAAAAAGAAATTTCGACACTGAGGATCCAAAACGACACCAGCCCAAGATAGAAAATTGGTACCCAGAATAATGTTACATGATAAATTGGATGTCACCAAGCACTTGATCTTCCAGGTGAAATTCCCAATCCTCAACTTGACCTTCACAGTCCCCAAAATATTTAAGAACTGACAATTAGCCGAAACGCATCTTAAGTTAGTGGGTTTTATTTCCGGAAGTTTACACGAGGATTTCTTTTGACAATACCAGGCATAATTCATCAAGCATACTGCGCTTCCAGTATCAAGAAGAGCATCTACGGGTTCATTGTTGACTTCGACAAATGTGCACGTGCCAGAGGAGGGGGCATGAGCAGAAATACTATTGCACCTAGGGGGACACACCGGTTTCTTACGAGATTCAGGGTTTACAAACTTAGAATTGGCAGACTTTGCCCTTTCCCTTTCTAGTCATTGAGTACCATTTCTGTCTACCAAGGGGCAATTTCTTTTAACATGCTGTCTAGAGCCACAGGAATAGCAAGCGCCTGGACCACGTCTAACGTCAGGGCAGGAATTTCTTAGATGATTTCGGGACCCACAGTTGTAACATTTACGGGCATTCACAACTTTAGGTGTTGACGGAAGAACGGGACAATTGGTAGTAGTAGGGGGAGGGAAATTCACAGGTCTGGAGGCATCCCCATGTTTGACATCTTCAGCAAAGGAACAGGCCTCTTCCAATTCTTGAAAGGTAGTAGGGCAACGGGTTAAGGAAAGATAGGAGCGGTACGCAGGAGATATTCCTTTTAAAATTCTAGAGACCATTTCACATTCTGGCACAGAAATTCTAAAAACCTTGCAAAAGAATCGCAGATCCAGCACATAAGTTAGCAAGTTCTCATGCAGGAACTGAGTCCGGAAACAGTGTTGGGGCACAAGACTTTGGAGAGCAAGAGAGGGAATAAATTTGGAAAGGACAAGTTCATGAAAGGTACTAATCGATAAATTTTTAGAGATAGCTTCAGAAATTTCTCTCTTTAGAATCCCTTCACAATGAGGGAAGAGGGCGCGGAAAATCCCCAAATCGTCAACTGAGTACACATTACCAGTCTCGGTTAACTCCACCAGAAACCGAAGGAATCGAATACACTCATCGATAGAATTTACAGAAAAGGACTTCACTCCCCGAAAGACTTCCTTTAAACAGTTAGGCGATGACGCCGAATTTAGCTTAGAGACTAAGGTTTCCAGTAAAGGAGCAGTCACACAGCACTGACCTTGGGCATGGGTCGAGGACGCAATTTGGTGGGAAGAGACACTCTGGGTAGGTACAGAAGGGTTAAGTGCAGTAGAAATAGAACAATTCTCCATATCTCTGTTAATCAACAGCAAGTCTAAATCAGAGGTGATGCCAGAAACAACCGTTAACAATCTAGCACATTCTGACACAAAAACAGAATCAGGCTTAATAGATAATAAATCCAGAATTCGGCCCGAGTAGTGGTCAGCTCTGGCCCTCAGCCGGTTTACTTGGGCTTTAGACGGAGGCAATTCAATAAACTCTTCGCGAATAATATTAATTTCGTTAAGATTGTCACAGATCAGGTTAAGGTACTCACCCACTCGACTCCTGTCAATAGAAAATACATTAATGGGGACCTGGGAGTTGGCTGATAGCAAGGCAGCGCACTCAGCAACAGTACGGGCAGGTTCAAGGCCACGAATGGATAACTCGTACTCCAATTCGGCACGACGCAGGAAGGAGGGGTTCGTAACGGCACGCGCCATGGTAGCAAACATGGAACAAATTAATCAAAAAATTACACAAGATCCTTGCACTCCCTTTTACAATAGTTATTGACAATAACACTTTTAGTTTTTCAATTTTTGGTTTCCATCCACCAACATTCGCCACAGCACTGCACCAAGCAAGGGTAGGAGGGGAGGAAAGTTAGGCTGCACAAGGCAGAAACAACAGAGATTAGGCAGCAGAGCAACAACAGTGGAACAACAAACAACCACCGCTCTGATACCACTCTCACCGCTCACCACCCTCTAGGACCCCGGTACCACCTAGGGGTGATGAGGTGAAAAACCTTATCCACCAGGGAGAGAGAAAAAAAAGACGGAGAGAGAGAGAGAGAGAGAGAGAGAGAGAGAGAGAGAGAGAAAAAGAGAGAGACCCTGGTGAGAAGGTTGTTAGCGTGTCCGCCCCAAAAAGGGAGAAATAGCGAACACGAGGGAGAAGATGGGCACAAGAAGAGCGACAACAAAGTACAGTCACAATATTAAAAAAACAAGAAACCATGGAAAAACTTACCGGGAGCAGCGAGGAAGACAACTAAAGGCCGTGGAAATTAATGCACAAGAAAAACAATGGCAGTGCTCCACCGAACGTGGCGAATGAAAACCAGCATTTACATGAAGTAAAAAAAATTTAATGGAAGGGCAAATAGTAAGTAACAAACCAAGTTATTAAGATGATAAAGCCTAAGTTTATTTTTAAAACATAATGGCAAAATGTAAATAAAATCAACATAAGGTTGAAAAATGGAAAAGGAAATTAACAATAAGTAAAATAAATTAGAATATACCCAGGTGGGGTTTTAAAGAAAATTAATTCATTACTAAATAACAATTAATGAAAAATAAATACTCTTTAACAGATAATAAATGGGGAGCTTAATGAAAACAACAAGGAAGGAAAGGGGTGACCTCCGTACCAAATAAAATGTAATCAGAAAACAACGGAAAACCAATAGACTCTCTTACATAAGTACAACTTGAAATAAAATGTGATCGATCACGGATAGTTAAATAAATTTAAAAATATTAAGTTAACAATTATTCAAAAATGGATCTTCAACGCGGTCGCTTTTCATAATTTCCAAATTTGAAATCGTTCAGTTACCACCAAGGACAGTTTCCAAGACAAACAGAATTTTACGTTAAAAAACCTCCTCACGCGGGGCAAGGAAATGGTAACCCAACATTAAAAGTAGGAGAAAATAAACAAATTAGTTTAAACAGTAACCGATACACTCGGCCCCGAAGAATAAAAAAATCCAAGATCCACACAGGCACAACACGCCAGACAACAATTCACCCGACAACCATCCACACACGAACCGTCGCCAAGGTAACCACCAAAAAACAAGCAAGGCCTCCTAATACACGGAGGAAAAACAGGCCAGAGAAAATAATTAAATTCACCCAAACCCCAGAAGGGGGGGGGGGGAAGAAAACATACCAAACGAATTAGAAAACAAAACACAGGAAAGCAAACAGAAAGCCGAAAGAGGTAAGGTTCGGTACCTTGGAGACTGTACCTTGGTTTACAAAGAAAGTTACAATTTAAAATGCCAAAGTAGATCAGTAAAATTTTAAATTAATAATTCCAATTTAGTTCATGGTGAACCTTCCACATTACTGTGATTAGTTGCCGAAACAGTTCTCCAGATTTTCGATACCACACACGCAAATAGGAATAAATTTAACGGCGAAGTCCAAATATTTATTATTATTATTATTATTATTATTATTTTTCCAGAAATCTTCGAAAATATCAAAATCCTCTTCAGGACGACGTTTAAAGTGTGTCAAACACTGGTACGTACCTTAGGTGATGAAGAAATGAGAAGAATTTTTAACCTGACATTGTTGACGAAGAAATACAGTCAAGCCACCGGGATCCAGACCTCGTCGTGAAGTATCCAGACGAAAAATAAATCCAAAAAACACTCAGAAGAAAAGGCAGGAGGTCTTCAACTAGTTTACCTGGGGAGAATCCCCGTTAACATACAATTTACGGTGGTTTCTTGGTACTCCAACACTCCATGACGCCGGACACAAATACACACCAGCACAACATGGCTGCCTCAAGCGAACTGAGTGTCGCGTCGGCCAGCTGGAAGCGGGCCAGTTTTGCCTGGTAGTCGACCGGCGGGCGCATGCGCAGTAATGCGCAACCAATCACAAGACCAGACAATGGCCCGCTGACTACAGCAACTTTAAAAAAAGGTATACTGGCGTAAGCCGTTTGACACAAATTATTCTAGGCCGCAGGGCCAGTTCAAAATGGTTATAATGGGGAGGCTCACATTATTTAATATTGTCTCAACCATTACAAAGTTAAAACTGAAGATAAAGGGTGGTCAGAATGATATTAAAAAATTAAATTGTGCACACAATACATTAAAGTAAGGCAATTGAATGCCGCTAAGGAGTGTTTCTAGTTATTTTAATGTATTGTGTGCACAACTTAATTTTTTAATATCATTGTGACCACTCTTTATCTTCCGTTTTAACGTTCTAACAGTACATTACAATATTCAAAATCTGTCTAATTTTAACTCTCACATATACATTTCAATGTCAATGTACATTGTTTGTGGACTATTTGATATATTGTGTAATTTGTGTTATGGCTGATAGTGACCTTGACCTTAGGTCAAAACTAGTACCAAATTAAAATTAACTTGTAATGTAAACACATTGCAAAACTTTGTATTGAAAAGGTGGAACTGATAAAATTTATTTAACTACTAGCAATTACCTGCGGCTTCACTCGCGTGGATTTCGTAATTTGATCAAAGTAATCGTTCCTCGGCATTGTACTAAGACATTATCTAAAAATACCTAAAGTATAAGAACTCACCCAAAAACTGAGTTTCATTTACCCCAGAAATTCTTTGTAAACCTTGTTTGTGGTATTACCTAAGATGACCATGTGACATAGAAGTGTACATGTGAGAAACAATCTTCTCTCAAGTCGAAAAAATAAATACATGTTTCTTTATTTTTAAAGGAGATTCCAAATACCTATTCCTACATCTGTAACATCTTCAGTTTTTGAGATACACATAAAAAGCATCCGACCCCTTGATCAGTCCTTCCTCTACGCCCACCCCCATCTACTGTATTTTCCGAATGTTTCTTTATTTTTAAAGGAGATTCCAAATACCAATATTCACGTCTGTAACATCTTCAGTTTTTAAGGTATAAGTATCCCCATAAAAAATAATTCAACTATTTTTCACTTCTTTTCACCGCCTTTGAGTAAGTGCCTTCTCCGAAAACAAAAAGGTACATGTTACTGTATTTTTAAAAGAATTTCCAAATACCAAGTTTCTTGTCTCTAACATGTTAAGTTTTTGACATATAATGTAGATATACTGGTACTCATTTTAAAAATTCACGTGCTTTTCAAATTCTTATCAGTCCTTTATATGGATTTTCCGAAAACAAAAAATACGTGTTCAATTATTTTAAAAGGAGATTCCAAATACCAGTTTTAATGTATGTATGTCTGTAACAGCTTCAGTTTTTGAGATAAATGTATACTCATAAAAATAATTCAATTTCTTCTTCTTCTACTTCTTCTTCACTTCTTTCCACCCCTCTCCCGGTGGACTTTACAAAAAACAAAATCGTACATGTTTCTTTATTTTGAAAGTAAATTCAAAATACCAACTTTCACGTCTGTAACAGCTTCAGTTTTTAAGATAAACATATTCAACTCCTTATTTACTTATTTTTAACCCCACCCCTTTATGTCGATTTTCCGAGGAAAAAAAAAATATGCGTGTTTCTTTATTTTTAAAGGAGATTCCAAATACTAATTTTCACGTCTGTTACATCTTCAGTTTTTGAGATGTAAGTATCGTCATAAAAATAATTCAATTCCTTTTTCACCCTCCCACCTTCTTACCCGTTAAGTTGATTCCCCCTCCCCAAAAGTGCGTGTTTCTTTATTTTTAAAGGAGATTCCAAATACCAAGTTTCAAGTCTTTAACATCTTTAGTTTTTGAGATATAATCATCCTCATACAAATATTTCAACTAATTTTTCAATTCATTCACCCCCATAAGTGGATTTTCCAAAGACAAAAGAACACGCGTTTCTTTACTTTGAAAGAAGATTCGAAATACAAATGTTCATGCCTCTAACATCTTCAGTTTTGAGATATAAGTATCCTCATAAAAAGAATTCAACTCCTTTTTCACCCCAGTCCGTTAACCTGATCCCCCCCCCCCCCTATTCCCTAAAAAAAATGCATGTTTCTTTATTTTTAAAGGAGATTCCAAATATTAATTTTCACGTGCCTAACCTTAAGTTTTTGAGATAGAAGTTTTTTCATAAAAAGAATTAAATTTTTTCACCACCTTTCACCATCCCACTTAAGTGAATTTTACGAAAACCAAAAATACTTGTTTCTTTATTTATAAAGGAGCTTTCAAATGCCAATTATCATGACTGTATCATCTTCAGTTTTGAGATATATGTATCCTCATAAAAAGAATTCAACTCATTTTTCAATTAATTCTCCCCTCCTAAGTGGATTTTCCAAAGACAAAAGATTGCGTGTTTCTTTACTTTGAAAGAACATTCCAAATACAAATTTTCATGTCTGTAACATCTTCAGTTTTTGAGATATAAGTCTCCTCATAAAAGGTGTTCAACCCCTTTTCACCATTTTTTCATCCCCTTAATAGGATTTTCCAAAAACAAAAAAATACGTGTTTCCTTATTTTTAGAGGAGATTCCAAATACCAATTTCCACGTCTGTTAACCTTCAGTTTTGAGATATAAGTTTCTCCTGAAAAAGAATTCAATTTTTTCACTTCCTTTCACACTCCCCACTCAAGTGAATTTTCCAAAAACAAACAGTACCTGTTTCTTTAAAAGGGCTTCCAAATACCAATTATCACGACTGTAACATCTTCAGTTTTTGAGGTTGTATATGTATCCTCGTAAAAGAAATTCATCTCCGTTTTCATCCTCCCTACCAAGTTGATTCTCATCGCCCCAAATGCGTGTTTCTTTATTTTTAAAGCAGATTCCAGATACCAGTTTTCACGTTTGTAACATCTTTAGATTTTTTTGGTATGCATATATATCCTCATACAAATAATTCAACTAATTTTGCAATTCTTTCACCCCATAAGGATTTTTTTCTGAAAACAAAACAGTAGTGTTTCCTTATTTTTTAAGGAGATTCCAAATACCAAATTTCATGTCTGCAACATGTGAAGTTTTTGAGATATACTGTAGATATGCTAATTTTAAAAATTCACCCCCTTTTTCAGCTCCCCTTAAGTGAATTTTCAAAAACAAAAAAACAAAAAAAACCTATGTTTCTTTACTTTTACAGGAAATTCCAAATACCAGTTTTCAAATCTGTAATATGTTACATGTGTGAGATAATTTTCAGATACAGTCTTTTTAAATATTCACCCCGTTTGTCACTTCTTTGCACCCCCTATTCATCGGATTATCCAAAAACACAAAAGTACATGTTTCATTATTTTCAAAGGAGATTCCAAATACCAATTTTCCTGTCTGTAACATCTTCAGTTTTAGAGATATAAGTCTCCTCATAAAAGATGTTCAACCTTTTTTCCCCATTTTTTCACCCTCTTAATGGGATTTTCTGAAAACAAAAAAACATGTTTCCTTATTTTTGAGGAAATTCCAAATACCAATTATTACGTCGGTAAACTTTTAAGTTTTTGAGATATAGTTATCCTCATTTAAAAAATTCACCCCCTTAGCAAAAGAATATCCAAAAATCCTCCCTTAGTGACCACCTACACCCTAATATAAATGTATCCCCAAAATTTCATTTCTTTACGTCCACGAGTTTTGGGTCAGCGATGATGAATCAGTCAGTCGGTCAGTTAGGACATGTTATTTTATATATATAGACTCGCTTTCGCTCGTTGGGGGCTGCGCCCCCAAACCCCCCATTCCTCTACATTACAAGTGGTCACATGGAAAATTACTGTGACGAACCGGTACTTCGTTACGAAAAATGGATTTCGCCACCAGACTGCCCATATATTCGCGTACATGTTTGGTCCTCTAATATTTTCTCGTACCGTACATTCACGTTTTATAGAAAAGATAGCGTTAAACGTTTCGACGTGGTGAAAATTACGTACGATTCTCACAAGATAAGAAATTATTTTCCTAATGTAACGGGGGGATTTAGTCTTGAAACTTGGTAGGTTTATCGTGGTTGAAACGCTCTATATTTCCGTTATTTGATGTTTTGTCGTATCTGCATCGTTTTCACCGTAGATTGGTTTAGAACCTTGGATTAGGAGTACAGTGTTTCCGTTTTACTTTCGTTTTTCCATTTTTACAGGGTGCTAGAATCATGCATTTTGCTCATCTGTGACCCACGAACGTTCCAGTGAGCCTGCTAAATTTCATGAATCTATCGGTCTTATAAGTGTGTAACACAGTAAAATTAATTACGGAAAATGTAAAAAAATTTACGTTAAATCTGAAAAATGCAGCTCTATCTAAGGCATAAGGGAGCAAGATACGACTAAAATTCCCGGGTCAGAAGTTGTAGATCTCTTCATGATCGAATCCAAACGTCTTGTCCATTTGGTGGTAGGACTTACAGTTTAGCCACCAAAATCATGGAAATGTTAGTTAGCACCATAATGAAAATTACTTCCAGATTTCGATATTTTCTGGAGACAAAAACGTTAAACAATGCAGCTCTTTCGAGTTTCTCCGTTGGTTGCAGGCCAAAGTTGTAACTGCGACAAATTTTAATTTTCTGACGCACTGCAACATATCGTCTACAATTTATTTTAAGGGAAGGGAAGTATAAATAACAAAAAATCAACATTTGGAGCTTTTCCACAATACAGCCTAATAGCTATCATATTGCCAAAATTTCAAGTTTCTAGCTCATGCCGAAGTGGGTAAACATTTATGTCAGCCAGTGAGCTAAACGGTTTTATATATATATAATATAGAGCCAGGCAATGTGCACGCTAAATAGTGCAGACTTTCATTTGGAAATTTATTGCGGCAAAACGGTACGTCCTATCAAAGTACGGATTGCGCCATCAGACGACCCCTTTAGTCGTCTACATTACTCTCTTAGGCATTTTCTGGTATCTTGCCTACGTATACCAAAAAAAGAGGTGAACGTTTCGATACATGTCAAATTTTGTCCGCTTTAAACAAGTTGAAAAATGATTTTGCCAACTTAGCAGACAGCTATAGCTTTGAAACTTGGCACGTTGGACGACAATGCAACGACCTAAAATTTTGGTTATTTGAGGTTTTGCCGTATCTCCACCGTCTTCACCATAAATTGATTAAGTAACATACATTATGCTGAAATTAGGTTAGTGTTTCTACATATTCCTTCAGTTTCCCATGCATTCAAGGCAGTAGAATAATGAAAGTCGTTCTACATATGGCCAATGGTTGTGCCAGGGATCGTGCAGAACTTAGTGCATCTATCTGTCTTATGAGTGTGTTAATCAGTAAAATAATATGTGGAAATTTAACAAAATTGACCAAAACCGGGAAATGAAGCTCGATCTAAGGTAGAAGGGATTGAGATACGATAAAATGTCATAGGACCAAAGTTGAAGAACTCATCATTTTAAGCAAGAAAGTTCAATCCCTTTATTGATAGCAATAGCCCTTCACACACAAGATTGCTCGAAACGAAAGTCTGCAACGTCATTAAATTTGGCTTCATATTTCAATTTTACAGTGGGTGAAATATTCAAAATTTGAACTTGTTGAAATTTCTTCATCGGTTACAGGCTTGGATCTAGAGCATTGCCAAATATTAATTTTGTAGGGCAATGCATCATGGCGTCCGCCGTATTGCTTGGGGGAAGGGGGCAGAGGAATTTGATTGGGCGGGGTGGGGGCTAAATATGAAAAATTTGAACTGTTGGGAATTGTTCCTTGGGAAGCAGCCTAACACTTATCAGAGTGCCGAATCTCAAGTTCCTAGATCATCTGAAAGGGCCTAACATGAAATTTGAGTCAGATATTTTGATTGGGCGGGGAGGGGTCTAAATATGAGAAATTTGACCTTTTTGGAATTATTCCTAGGATTACAGCTTCATAGGTATCAGATTGCCGGCTGGAATGGTCTAGCACGAAATTTGAGTCCGATAATTTGATTCAGCGGGGGGGGGGAGGTAAATATGAAAAATTTGTACTTTTCGGATTTTTTCCATGGGCTACAAGCTAACAGGTATCAGATTGCCGGCTGGAAGGGTCTAACACGAAATTTGAGTCCGATAATTTGATTTGGCGGATGGGTGTAACATGGAATTTGAGTCCGATATTCTGATTGCCGCGCTGAGTGGCTCAGACGGTTAAGGCGCTGGCCTTCTGGCCCCAACTTGGCAGGTTCGAACTTGGCTAAGCCGGTGGTATTTGAAGGTGCTCAAATACGTCAGCCTTGTGTCGGTAGAGTTACTGGCACGTAAAAGAACTTCTGCGGGACTAAATTCCGGCACCTCGGCGTCTCCGAAAACCGTAAAAGAGTAATTAGTGGGACGTAAAAAAAAACATTATTATTATATGATATTTTGATTCGGTGGGGGCTAAATATGAAAAATTTTAACTTCTTGGAATTTTTCCTTGAGATATAGAATAATAGCTATCATATTGCCGAATTTCAAGTTCCTACCTCATCTGGAAGGGTCAAACAAGAAATTTTAGTCCGATATTTGATGGGTCGGAAGGGGGGCTAAATGTGAAAAATGTCAACTTTTAGGAAATTTACCTTGGGTTGCAGCCTAATATCTATCAGATTTCCGAATTTCAAGTTCCTAGCTCATCTGGAAGGGTCTAAACGGAAATTTGAGTCCGATATTTTGATTCGATGGGGGGCTAAATATAAATAATTTGATCCGTAAAGAATTTTCCCTTGGGTTACAGTCTAATAGCTATTAGATTGCCAAATTCCAAGTTTCTACCTCATCTGGAAGGGTCTAACACGAAATTTCAGTCCGATATTTGATGGGTTGGAAGGGGGGATTAATATGAAAAATTTCAACTTTTTGGAATTTTTTCTTGGGTTGCAGCCTAATAGCTAACAGATTTCCGAATTTCAAGTTCCTAGCTCATCTGGAAGGGTCTAACCCGAAATTTGCGTCCGATATTTTGATTCGGTGGGGGGCTCAATATGAATAATTTGAACTTTAAGGAATTTTCTCTTGGGTTACAGCCTAATAGCTATCAAATTGTAGTATTTCAAGTTCCTGGCTCATCTGGAAGGGTCTAACACGAAATTTCAGTCCGATATTTGATTGGTCGGAAGGGGGGCTAAATATGAAAAATTTCAACGTTTTGAAAATTTTCCTTGGTTGCAGCCTAATAGCTATCAGATTTCCGAATTTCAAATTCCTAGCTCATCTGGAAGGGTGTAACCCGAAATTTGAGTCCGATATTTTGATTCGGTGAGGGGGGGCTTAATATGAAATATTTGACTTTTTTGGAATTATTCCTTGGGTTACAGCCTAATAGGTATTAGATTGCCGGCTGGAAGCGTCTAACACGAAATTTGGGTCCGATAATTTGATTGAGCGGTGGAGGGGGGCTAAATATGAAAAATTTGAATATACCGGAAATTTCTCTTGGGTTACAGCCTAATAGGTATCGGCTTGCCGGCTGGAAGAGTCTAAGATGAATTTTGAGTCCAATTATTTGATTGGGCTGAAGGGTGTAACACGAAATTTGGGCCCGATATTTTGATTCGGTTGGGGGCTAAATATTAAAAATTTGAACTTTTTGGAATTTTTCCTTGGATTATAGAATAATAGCTATCAGACTGCCGAATTACAAGTTTCTAGCTCATCTGGAACAGATGGGTCTAACCCGAAATTTGAGTCCGACATTTTGATTCGGTGGGGGGGCTAAATATAAAAAATTTGAACTTTTTGGAATTTTGCCTTGGGTTACAGCCTAATAGCTATCAGATTGCCAAATTTCAAGTTCCTAGCTCATCTGGAAGGGTCGAACACAAAATTTCAGACTGATATTTTGATTGGACGGAAGGGGGGATAAATATGAAAAATTTCAACTTTTTTGAATTTTTCCTTGGGTTGCAGCATAATAGCTATCAGACTGCCGAATTTCAAGTTCCTAGCTCACTTGGAAGTGCGCAAACATTAATGTCAGTCAGTGAGTGAGTCAGTTAGACTTGTGGCTTTATATATATAAGAAAGATCCTAGCTCACTTGGAAGTGCGCAAACATTAATGTCAGTCAGTGAGTGAGTCAGTTAGACTTGTGGCTTTATATACATAAGATATATATATAAGATTAGTGTAATCACACTTCAATACAGACCAATTAACATGAAGTTTATATCCCTTAATGTACCTTTTAGTACCGGGAAGGTCTGAAGACATGTTTGGCTTGCCTGGTGCAGGTCTTTCTCTTTGGCGCCCATGGGCGACCTGCACGTCTGGATGTGGGATAAGGATGATAATGAGGTAGGGAGAGGGTGAAACTTGGTGTTGCCACGTAGCCTACCCCTATCGAATAACACCAAGGGGTCTGCTCAAAGCTTTACGTCCCTATCCGACAGACGAATCACCATCAATAGCGTTATATGTCCTCATTCTATATGAATCCTACAGAGAGCTTTGAAATTAAATCCAGATTTTTGGTTTGCAATCTAGTGATTAGAAATTCTATACCACCACCTCTCCTACCCTGCTGGCCAACATTCTGGTGGTTAAATGAGCCGGCTAACCAT
Organism: Anabrus simplex; assembly: GCF_040414725.1. Lineage (NCBI taxonomy): Eukaryota > Metazoa > Arthropoda > Insecta > Orthoptera > Tettigoniidae > Anabrus > Anabrus simplex. The sequence goes on from NC_090271.1 coordinate 163,538,917, forward strand.
AGTGTCACACCATATAGAGTTGATGCCTTAACGATCATGGCCACCAGGCAGGCTATAAGGACATACATAAAAACACAAAAGGACAAGGACATCTCCACAACTTCGTACACCGCCGTCTTCAAATAAGTAAACTCTCTCCTCATCAATCCCAGTTCTTCAAGATCCATCTCTTCTCAGCCCCTGACAAGCTCATTTCTGGTTTCCAGCTTCATCAGGAGGGCAAGCACCAAAACTCATTGAGGGGCTTCCTTGACAGATCTTCAGTCTTCATGTGAGAAGTGTAAGATAAGAAGAAGGCCGGATAAGTACAGGAAAATGGGAAAAAGACTTAAGATAAATACAGTACAGGCGTTGAAAAATTAGGAACACAGGACAAACAAAAGGAGAAAAGGATCCTAGTGAGATAATATAAGTATTGGAAAGGAACAAAGAAATGTCAAATGAAGTCCTTTCGTGTTTTCATGCTTGTCCTTGTCCTCTTCCATGTTGCTCCCTCTTTCCACATGACCTGCCATTGTGTTCATCCTACTTTGCTATGGGCTTTTATGTCGCACCGACACTGATAGGTCTTATGGCGACGATGGGATAGGAAAAGGCCTAGGAGTTGGTAGGAAGCGGCCCTGGCCTTAATTAAGGTACAGCCCCTAGTGTGAAAATGGGAAACCATGGAAAACCATCTTCAGCATCCTACTTTGTGCTCTTTTATTGTTCCTATCTCTCTCTCTATATACAATATAGATTTGATTTGATTTGATTTGATTTGATTTGATTTGATTTGATTCGATTTGATTTGATCCTTATACTTATATTCAGCTGTGGAGAAAATCATACCTAAAGCAGAAACACTTTAGAATTGCAGCAGAAGCACCCTCATGTTGTACCACGAAGCGTCCGCCTCCGTAGCATAACGATTAGTGTTATTAGCTGCCGTCCTCAGGGGCCTGCGTTTGATTCCTGATACTGCCAGAAATTTAAGAATGGCAGGAGGCTGGTATGTGGTTGAAATGGTACATGCAGCTCACCATTGGGGGGTGTACCTGAAAAGAACTGCACCACGTCAGTATGAGGACACGAGTTTGCATTTTTTGTCCAGCTCCATGGCTATATGGTTAGCGTGCTGGCCTTTGGTCACAGGGGTCCAGGTTCAATTCCTGGCAGGGTCAGGAAATTTAACCATAATTGCTTAATTCCCCTGGCAGAAGACTGGGTGTATGTGCCATCTTCATCATTATTTCATCCTCATCACGATGCGCAGGTAGCTTACGGGCATCAGTTCAAAAGACATGCACCAGGCCTCTCCAAAGGCCACACGCCATATATATACCACAAAGCATCTCCAAAATATTATTGTGGCTTCTAATTTTGGCAGCTATGTTTTTGAGATGTTTTTTGAAAGGCAGCATTCAGTCTAGGGTTACTCCTAAATACTTCAGGAATTTGTTATACCTAAGATCTGATCATTTAAATGGTATATGTATCATACTGTCAGCTATTCTATTGTTTAAATGGAAACAGGGTACCTCAGTTTTTGTTACACTTGGTTGGAGCCTCTATTTATGGAAATATCTTCTAATTCTATCCAAGTACAGTTGTTCAATTCAGTCTAGGGGTACCACATTCAGGAATCAGCTTAGAGGCTGAGAAGAAATGGATATATAAAAACTGGAAGTGATGAAGAGAGAGCACATCTATTTGAAGACCACAGTGTATAAAGATGTAGAGATTGTCGTAGCCCTTTTTGTGTTTTCATACTTATCTTTATCTTCTATTTTTAATCATGACCTGTCATTATGATGTGCTCCTTTTCATGTTCCTTTCATTTGATCTGTCACTTGTGTCTTCCAGTCTATTGTACTGACGTGTTGGGAGATCTTTTCTCCTTCAGTATTTTTTCTGTGTTCCTAATATTTTACCATCTCTATTCATTTTTACTTTTTTGTCTCTTTCCCTTTCCTGTACCTGTCCAGATTTCTTCTTATACTGCACTTCCCACATCAAGACTGACTGCTCACTGAGCGTTAATGCCCTCCCTCCTGGTGAAACTGGGAAGCAGAAACAAGCTCACTGTATGCTGAGAAGAAATGGATGTAGAATAACACAAATGGATGATGAGCGAGTCCATCTGTTTGAAGACATGAAAATGAAACGTGAAGATGTGACAATTTGGAAATGATCCTTCTCATCTCCTTGTCTCATCTTTTTGTTGCTCCATCTTTCTACACTGACCTATCATTTTTTTAAACCTTATTACTGTATGTGATTCTACTATGTTCCTCTGATACCATGAAGTGTTAGTCAGAAGACTACTTTTACCTGAAAACAACATTTGGACTGAAATTTTGAAGTTAAAGACAATGGAGACTGGCTATGAAGACGAACTGATTTTTAAAAAAGAGTTCTAGGAGATCAAGTCAAATTGTTGAATGGGGTAAAACCAATCATCATTGCACATTTTAAAATTTTCCTCACTGCTGTGCTACACAAATTCACAGTAAAAGAAAACTTTCATTAATAAAATTGTGACTTGCGGTCTCAGAACAGCAATGTTGGAACAACAAGCGATTCCATTGTGCCATTAACAAGCTATCAGCAGCATTATTATTGGGATAACAATTCCACTTGGATTACTGAGGTCAGGAAAGAAACATAGTGCACGCTATTAACAAGTGATTTTGATTAAACCACATAACTATGACTAACATTATATAGTAACAGAATAATATTTTAAAGTAATGAGAGGTACCGGTATATGTGTGAAAATGTACACATTTCATTTTGTGGGGTAAAACCGATCTCTCTGCAACATTATAAGAAACAGGTGGGTGCCGGAGGAAAGAAGAGTTACAATCCAGTATACCTGGAAAATACCATCCATGAGGTAAAGGCTGGAAGGTTAAGCAGTCGGACAGAAAATGAGATATATGCCATACACATCACTGAATGACAACTTTAAGGGGCGGTATAAGTTCACCATCAGATGGCAACTGGTTTTAACATCGGAAGAAGAGATGTAGCTTATGGAGTGTCTGTTGAAATATACTCCTTGGGGTTTCTCTTTAAGGAATAGAGATGTTTAGGACTTAATTCAGGAATATTTGAACTGCTTGGGAAACACTAAACCCAAAGATAATCGTCTTGGTCCTGAGTGGCTATGAAGTTTTCTCAATCATTACAAACAACTGTCGGTCAGAATGGGACAGAGTATCAAGATTAGCAGAGCTGCAGTGGCATATGACACTACCAGGCAGTATTTCAACAACTTGGCAGTTTCTGTTGAACAAGTTCTACTGTGTAACATAATGAATTATGATGAAACGAATTTCACTCATGATGAGGGATGTGCTAGATGAGTGGAAACAGTCTATTTGTGGTTTTCTACCCAAGTCCAAGTTTCCATGCTTCCTGAAGTTAGTCTCTGAAACGGTTGGCATCTCTTCATCGGTAAATGTCCTTAGTGGTTTTAGGAAAGCTGGGATCATGCCACTGAGTCCCAATAAAGTTCTCAGTCACATTCCAGAAAATGAGAGTCAAAATTAACCAACAAAGGCAGTGTGGAGTGATCATCTTAAAGAGATGTGTTTTGGTGGATCAGTAGGAACTCTTTGCTTGAAAGGGAAGAGAAAAATGTCTGGAAGTGCCTCCAGGAAAAAGTGTAATAATAAGTGATCTTCAGCATGCTGAAGATGAAAATAGTAATTTAATAATGCCATTTAGATGTTTGAAACTGTATCAAATTTGTAAAGAATGTCATGTTGAATGAAAAGAGAAGAGAGAAGATATTTTTCTCTTAGAAAAGATGTATAAAAATGAAAATCTCCAAATTTTATTAATGGGTGCCAAAGAGGAATATTAGGATTAACTTAACTCATTATCATATTTAAAAATAAAAACAGCAAAACTGATATGGGCGATTGGTTATACCCAGTAAAAATTCAAACTTCAAGTGCTTTTAAGGTGCTAAGTATTTCCAACATACACAGTTGAATAGTCAAAAGATTGAATATTTAAAAACAAATTTTCAAAAACTCAAATTCATATTAATATATTTTTAACAAAAACATTGAAAATTTACTGGTTTTATCCCACTTTTAGGGATTTAGAATGATAGGTACATCGAAAGTCCCACACTGGCCCTTCATGGTGTTTTTTGTTGTTATATGTTCCTTTTGATATTCTTATCTTTCTAATATGATTTGATTAGCACCTGTTTGTTCCTTTCCATTTATTCCAAGTGATCATTTGATTTATACAAGCAACTTACTCTTCATTGTTTAGTTTCCTCAGAGGAAAAATTAACTGAGAAATAAGAATAATAATTTACACTTCCTAGATTTAGTATTTTATTGATACACAAGATATTATGATTTTAAAATGTCAATAAAGCTAATTTATTCTTAAGCAGCTGACTTGAACTATCATCCAATTCATTTAAATTTTAGATTCAGATTACTTTCTGAATAGCATAAATATTGTATCAGTAGTATTAATTGGTATCTAGTCATATTTTTTTAGATTATGAAGATTAGAAGAAAATGAAAGAAACTTCAGGAGAGTAAAAAAAAAAAAAGTGAAGAATAATTTATAGGGAATACAATGTTGAACTACTATGGTCTCACAGAGAAGCTTCTTGTAATCTGGTAAAATTAACAGTTGCAGCATTTTCTAGGATTATTCCCTGGTGTACCAGAGGCCCTATATTTGATTTCCATTTCATCCAAGGATTTTAATTCCTGACTGAGGGTTAGAATGTTGTTCAAGTTAGCCTTGTGAGGAGCTGCCTCATATGAGTGGTAGCAGATCTGGTCAACTAAGTCAAAGAATGCAGATGAAGATATCGGCACTCTGACCAAATGATGTTATAATATCTGCAGGCCCTCTAGTTGGGCAGGAGTCATCTTGGCAGGCCAAGGTTCTTGGTGAGCCATATGAACTATTATTAATAACAACAAAAATAGATGAACATGTTAAATGAACTTGATGTCTGATGTGACTGAAAGTGAAATGCCAATCATAATTTGTGGTGAGTCTAGTCCTGTAAGAACTCTCTAAATAACTTCATCTGAGGATATCAAATTTCTGTGGTCAATCTTTCCTGGTAGCTTTTCCAGCCTTCAGTGAAGTCAGCGCGAGGATGGGTCTAGTGATAAATCAAGAGAAAACCATGCCATGTGACAAAGCATTTTTTGCCACCGTGATCCCAGGCCTCTTTGGCTCTTGCTAAAATATGGCTCTTCATACACAGAAGATGCATATTGGCCTATACAGTACCTTCATCTACACTCTTTAGGGATAACTCACTCTCATGCAAACCAAAAACTCCAGCTTTGTCAAACTATGATATCATGATATCAAACTATGATATATATCATACCATTCTCACACATATTTGGTGGGGAATCATTTCAGAGATTGCAAATCAACTACACTGGTTATCTCCAACCAATCATGTGGCAATCAGTATATAAAAAATGAACATGCCAACGACTTTCAATGTAAATGGCTGTGATTTGAAAGAATGGAGAGCTTTAGATACTTTGGTTCTGCTATAAACTCCTTTAATGATGTCTCCACTGAAATCAAGATCAAATTGATCTTGGCTAACAAAATGTATTTTGCTTTGGGAAGTTTATTTTGGTCTAGGACCCTCAGCAAGAACTAAATTGACAATCTACAAAATCCTCATAAGACCTATCCTCACATATGCTTCAGAAACATGGCCTTAAACAAAAATAGACATGCAGATGCTGAAAATATTTTAGAGGAAAGTCCTGAGAAGGATAAATTGGTCCAGTACGTGAACATGGCTGATGGAAAAAGTGATATAATGGGGAACTGTATCCTTTTTATTCTGGTACTCGAGTAACAAGATTCATCAGAACAGGTAGGCTGAGAGTGACTGGGTATATGATGAGGACAGAGGAATTTGAAGTACTACAGAAACTTCTGTTTGGGAACCCTGGAGGACAGTGGGGAAGAGGTCAACCCAAAACCTTAAGGCTGGAATAGGGTTGTTGTAGCAAGAGGACTGCAGTTTATGCTAGAAATCACCTTGGAGGCTTACAGTTATCAGCGTTCTAGACAATACTGACAGCCGTAAGTCTCTGTGGTGATTTCTGATATATACAAAAGAAGTTTTAACTTATTTTAACATAAAATCCAAAAAATGCTAGGTATGGTAGTATTGCCCTGAACCATCAATATGTGATTAGTTATAGCATATTAAAGTATTTTCTCCTGATAGAGTATGTGGCAACTAATACTTTAAAAATACATGGAGAGCATGCATCAAAATTCGGAATGAATCGGTTAACTGTTATGTTCAGGTTTGGTGAAAAACCTTGCTCTGATGGCTTACATCTCTGTGGGCTCACAACCCTCACCCATCCTGGAGTTCTTGGAGGAGTGGAGTATGGAGAACCTGGAAGAGATCGCTCCTTCTGCCATAGCTGATGCCACCAAAATATTTGTGAATGGATGTTGGGTACGTAAGTTATCATTCAACTCACTTTCCTTAAATGTGGAGACCCATTCAGAGTGTTGCAACATTTCATTCCTGACATCTGGTCCCATGACAACTTGTCCCACATTACAAAGTCGCCTTCAAAAATTGTCACAAATTAGCCAAATGGCTTGATGACTGTTCAGTATCGTATCTGTGGTTACTTCAGGCAAGCAAAACTTATGGTGAACGATATCTTTAACCCAGCAGTGGTTGTGTTGTTGTTTGCACATAAATGGTCATGTCTGAGGGTTTCCCTCACCCAGTACATTTTATATTTATTTAATAAGAGTTTACTTAAATGCATCTGTTAATGATATGGAAGTGTTCACAGACATGTGCCTTATCTTGTAATATGAATGCAAATAGTTCACCAATTATTACAGCATTTTCCTGCATAATATTCAAGTCTAAGAATTATTACATGTCATTCTGGTACAAAAGTGGTCATGTCATGAGTGTTTTGCTCACTTTTTCAGTTATGTTAGTAGTTCCATGTTGAGAATTTCATTGTCTTTAAAACCAATGAAAAATTGGTTCTGCTTGTTGTTTGTTTTGCTATTTTTTCCTTTCTTTTGTTTTGTACTTGTTTGTCTTGAAATGGACTTGTAATGTATTTATTTCACAAATATAAATAATAGAATATAAAGCAATATATTACTTACAATTTTAAAAAATACAGATTTTAGTTACTATTTCATTCCTATAATCATTATCTTTCCGACCGGAACAGTTCATTATAGTTGTTCTCTTTCCGACCAGAATAGTTCATTCATCATCGTCATCACTGGCTTGTAGGATGCCACACTTGCTACAAACTTGTAGGGTGTGTTCCTTATAAGTTGGATGGTTACATGTCATACACTTCATGACTTCATATTGAATTTTCTTTTTTTGGGCATGAGTAACATTTTTGCCCTCCAATAGGGCCTTCTGCTCCGTGCTGATCTACTTACTGTAGCAGCTTACCTATTCTCCTCTTTATTTGATGCCATAGTGAAACTGGAAAGTAGTCCAATGTTGCTCTTCTGACCATATGGGGTTTACAGAGCTCAGTACTGAGAGTCTTCAGGTAAGTTCTTCATAGGCCTACATCACCTGAGTTAAACCTCAGTATCAAATAGCTGTTCAAGGCTCCAGTATCCAGTAGGATGAAAAACAGCCTAAGTGACCTGCTTGTTTTTCTTTCAGTTATCTATAGGCTTCTTAAACCATCTACGACATCAACACCTCCTTTTGTTAAGTTGTAGAAGGTTACGACCTCAGGCTTAAGCTTTTTGTCTGTAGTCTCGTCATTTAACTCACCACAGTGCATTGTCGAAAGCATAAGAACATTTCTAGATGGGCATTTCTTAGAAACATAAGATACCAGTAGCATGTCCCATCCATGGCCAAACATTGTGTTATATAAAGGCCTTTTGTTGTCAATAAAGACAGTAAGCATCTCTGCCTTATTTTTTCTGAGAGTTCCCACTAGAGTTAACCCTTTCTGTTCAAGTCTACAGCGAGAGGCACTGATATTTTGTAATTGTCAATTGTGATGTTTCTTCCAGTATGTTCAGTCGGTTGAACCATATGTTTAACGATTGCAGTGGCAGAGTTCTCCATTTGTTAAGGGTCAAGTGGTTGTTGTCCAACATACACTTCCATGTTGTAAATGTAGAATATCCAAGCATTGGCTAAAGAGAACACTTTCAGGCCATATTGGGTGGTTTCCTTGGCATGAATTGTCGAAACCCACATCTTTCCCCAGAATGATACTAGCATCTCGTTAACCATTAGGTATTCATGAACCGAGCAAGTTGGCCATGCGGTTAGGGTCACACAGCTGTGAGCTTGCATTTGGGAGGCAGTAGGTTCGAATCCCACTGCTGGCAGCCCTGAGAAAGGTTTTCTGTGGTTTCCCATTTTCACACCAGGCAAATACCGGGACTGTACCTTAATTAAGGCCACTGCCCCTTCCTTCCCAATCCTAGCTCTTTCCTATCCTATCATCACCATAAGACCTATCTGTGTTGGTGCAACGTAAAGCAAATTGTAAAAAAAGAAAAAGTCTTCATGAGTTGTGTAATCTTCCCAACGCTGAGCTACAAATTCAACAAACATTTTACGGATCGAGGCTAATTTGTCCTGTTTCACTCTTTCCTTGTATGTAGGGGCTGCCTGGCCGAGGCGGTAAAGGCATGCTCAGTTCGCCCGGAAGGACGTGGGTTCGAATCCCCGTCAGGAAGTCGTAAAATTTAAGAAACGAGACTTCCACTTGCGGAGGTGCATATGGCCCTGAGGTTCACTCAGCCTACACAAAACATGAGTACCAGGTGAATTCCTGGGGGCAAAGGCGGCTGGGCGTAGAGATAACCACTCTACCCCATCACATGCCGAGGTTAACAATGGTGGAAGCATTTACCTTCCACTCCTCCAAGGCCCTTCATGGCCTGAACGGAGGTGACTTTGCTTTGCTTTGCTTTCTTGTATGTACATTATCGAAATGAAGAGCACAAACAAGAGGATGAAAATGCTTCAGGGATATAGTTTGGTGGAAAAGTTTAGGTGCAGTGCTGTCTGTTGCCCAAAAATCCTCTGCATTTGTATACGAACCTTTCAAAATTGCAGTCAAGTAAAGAGGACCAAACAGAGCCAAAAGTTACTATTATTATTTATTTTCCTTAAAATGTACATGTACAATCCAGGGATGCCTCCATCCCGATCCTTATCCGTGTCCTTGGCATCTCTATCTCATTTATATTCACTCTTTATCTGTGCCATGTCAATGTTTTTCATCAAAACTATCTCCTGTAAAGCTTCAAAGGGAAAGAATAAATTCCAGGACTCAAGAAGTGATCTGACAAGCTTTGCATTTCCTTTGATGCCTGGTAACTTACAAATGAGGTTGGTGTGTCTTGTCTTTGATGTGCTGAGTGCACAATGGATGTCCTACACTGTGCAGTTGTCCTTTCCAGTATTACGAGGCACTGGTTCTCACTGCTCCTCTTCAAGCTCTTCTCCCGATCTCTGAATCAGTATCATGATCACTGTTTTCTGCATGGTTCTTCTCACCCTCACTTGCACTGTCATAAGCAACACCAAATTGTGCCAAATCATTTTCATCAGCTGTATTTCTTACATGCTTTAGTTCCTGTTCCACTTCATCCATCCATTGAAGGATTTGCTGTTCTTACGGATTAGCCATTGAGTAACAACAAAACGTTCACAAAATTTTAAAGATTCAATAAATCACTAGTGAAAGTACACCCTAACAGTCAAAACTATACACTGGAAATACATCATTGTGTTTTAATACAATAGTAACACTAGTGATCGTGTGCTGAGCAAATCCCTCACCGAGCGTACTGCATACTAAGAAAAAAAAAATAGCTCTTCTCTAGTGGACAGCTGACTCAAACTGAACATCCTGTGTAGAAGAGAAGGGATTGGTTGAGGAATACCTGGAGGGGAGGGGAGCTGTGCACAAGAAGTGAGCAATGGCAGCACTTCATTTTGAGAAGTGAGCCATTAACTTACTACGTTACCACTGCCAAGTTAATTATGGACTGTCCTAGATTAACTACCATTCAAAGAGGTAATCCCAAACTGATATTCAAAGGATGTATGTATTTGAAGCACAGGCAGAATAACAATCAAACAAAATGAAGGTGCAATATGAGGGGGAAATGTTCAGCTGTCATACGCATTGCCAGAAACACATGAAATACTCAGAAAAAACTAACACACACGTACAAGCCAGATTGGGGCAGATGTAAGGCAATGGAAGTAGTTGCTGCATTGAAGGAAGAGGCAGAAACATCAAATGAAGCAGTGACCTCATTATTTAATAGACATACAAATTCAGCACCTACTGAAACTTACAGGACGCTACCTAAGATGGAATCCATGAAATGAACAATTCATAATTCCAAAATCTCTGACAGGTACAATTTTTTTTTTAATTTCTAAAGCCATTTCTTTTCAGTTTTGACTCAGATATTTTACCTGTTACCATATGTTTTCTTGCAGGTAATTTTATAAATTTATTACTCAAAAATTAATTTCAGCAGACTGAAGAACCTAATAGGTATATAAAAAGAAAAAGGTGCAAAACTGACAAGGATGGTTTAGTCGCAAAAGTAAATTGGTGATATATCCAACATGCACTCATTTATGTTATTTAAGCAGGTGCCTATATTGGATATGTGGTGGAACTTTCAAATCTGTTCTCAAATTAATGTACCAGCTTTATACAGTCCACGGGATTGTTCGGGGACAATGGTTCCCACTAGTGATGGTTTTGATGGTAAGAAAAACAGAAGAAGTGTGCATGGAGGTCTTTGAAATCCTATGTGACGAGGTCGGAAGACTATTTGGAGAAATTTATCTCCTGGGTTTGTTTCTACAAATTAAAAAATTGTGGCTATGAATGTTACCAGAATAACATTCCCAAACTGCACAACCTATGGCTGCATTGTCCATTTCAGCCAAATCTTACAGCAGAAAATGCTCGCAGTAGATTTTGCTGATGCATGCATGGCTGAAGAAAATGAAATTTATACACAGTTCCATTCTCTAGTTATCCTTGCTTTTATAGCTAACAGAAACAATGGAGCAGAGGTGATTCAAGTTTTTGAACAGCTTAGAGAATCCTCAAGTGCACTACTTGCCCCTGTATTTGAGCTTGTTAGTGAAAATGATATAAGAGGCAGACGAAGAATGAGGATATAGGGCACTTTTATTCCCACCAAATGTCTGGAAGTGCTATGATCAAGTGGTGGCTGGACTCGCTCAAATCACAAACTTAGTTAAAGGGGCACATTTTAGATTGAATTAGCTCATTGGAGAATCACTTCATTCATATCAGCATTCCTTTAAAAAGTACAGAATGAAGTTGCAGAAGTAAATAAGAAAATCCAAAATCTAGAAAGTGGTCATTCTCCTAGAAAGAAAAGTGAAAGGACCAAGACACAGACAGTCGAGTGCACACACTTGTTGGTCGTTATGACTAATACAAGGAACATTGAAAAAGGAACATGCTGTGGCAGGAAATATGTTCTGATTATTAAATGTTCATACAAATATGTACTGAAGGCAGATAAATTCATTCAAGTTAATTATTGTTTGGGATAAAATGTTCATTGGGACTACATTGTACATACACCAGCTTTTCTATACATCATACATACATTTCCATTATAGACCATTATGACTCAATGTTTAGTCTGCAAGCCTTGGTAATTTTACTGATGGTGTTATTGGTGGCCATGATTATTGTTTTAAGAGGAAGTGCAACTCGGCAACCATCCTGTATTAAAATTAATCAGAGGGGAAAAGGTGGAAGGGATCTGACATTTCGAAAAATGAAGATATCGGCCAAAAAGAAAAAAGACAAAGGCCATGAAGGGCATGAAAACAAGACTCCCTAGGCCTCAGGAACCTAATACCATTGGGTCAGAAAAGAACAAGTGTTGACCAAGGGAGGTTGGATAGGATAGATGAAAGTGAGGAGTCTGGCACAAGTAAGTGAAAACAATGTTAGGGCTCAACTTAGCAGCATGAGTAGGTGACCTTGAGGCCCTTTGCTAAGAGCCCCTGGGGCCCCTTATAGTTGCCTCTTACGACAGGCAGGGGATGCCTAGGGTGTTATTCTACTGCCCCCATCCACAGGGGAATGATTTTACTGAGTGCCTCAACAATCTTCTATTTGTAACTAGCTCTATGGCTCACTTAGTTCCATATCTTTTTATCTTTAACACTTTGCACTCCAATTTCTTTTCAATATTGCTGATAGTCCACTGTGATTTATTTCTGTGCTTTCATCAGAAATTACTGAATTTGTAATACAATTGTAATTTAGTTAATAAAACAGTGTTTGAATATCTTCAAGTCATTTATTAGGGTATGGTCTGGATCCTTGGCTGAATTGTCAGCATTGAGGCCGTCAGTTCAGAAGGTCCCAGGTTCGATTCCTGGTCATTTAGGGGATTTTAATAGCATTTTTTTTTTTTGCTAGTTGTTTTATGTCGCACCGACACAGATAGGTCTTACGCCGACGATGGGACAGGAAAGGGCTAGAAGTGGGAAGGAAGCGGCCGTGGCCTTAAAATAAGGTACAGCCCCAGCATTTGCCTGGTGTGAAAATGGGAAACCACGAAAAACCATTTTCAGGGCTGCCGAGAGTGGGGTTCGAACCTACTATCACCCGAATACTGGATACTGGCTGCACTTAAGGGACTGCAGCTATCGAGCTCGGTCATTTTTCTATTACTGTCCTCTTTGTCAATATTGGAGCCTTTATCTTCACTGTCACTCTTGTTTTCACATGGAAGTTTAAAAGAGGTTAAAGTTGTTAATGGTCACCCAATTTCTGTTCTGTTCACATTTATAAGGGGCACACAATGAAACTGCCTGTGTCAGAATTATTGCCGTGTAATGTAGATGGACCTGGTACAAACATTAATCTTTTCTTCTTTTTGGGATCGCATGTAAATTGTTGCTCGTTATCCAACATTCCATCTTCAGTGTTGCTGCATAAATTGCACAATTCACCTTTGAGAGAAATTGATAGTTATCAGATGAATTCCGTTCATCCAAAAACTTGGCTTATTTCTTGTTCCTTTAGTTCTGTAGCCATACTTATCATACTTATGGAGGTTAAAGTGTAACTACAGGAATATACTTGATGTTCTCCAGAAAACCTTGCCTTAAGTAGCTGAAAAAAATTTTCGCTACAAAAGAAAAAGGTGGGAAGGGCAAGAAATATTGACTTTTAGATTTGAGCGCCAGAGTGACAGTGACGTGACCGTACAGAAAAGTCTTCAAAATAACCTTGGAAACAATCTGTGCAGTCTAACAAAACCATACCTTAAGTCACAATGGGAATTTAATGTTGGCAACCAAAATTGAAATAACCAACTTGTGCATCAAGATAATGTATAGCTACAATTGTAAACATTTACTTGGCTGCATATTTATATATTTTATAACTCCTGCACAGGAGCCTGGTCATAGAGCTGTGATTTGTTTCTTCATGCTGACAAGTGCATCACACGAAATACAAATAACATTATCATGTGGAGAGTTAAGTCAGGTTTACATGAAGAAATTATAATTTTTTTTTCTCTCTCTCTCCCAGTGGGGATACAAATTTTTTGTGATTGGACTTTTGGTCTCATGAAAAGGACACGTGACAAATAATGTCTTAATAATTTAAGATAGGACCACCACCGAGCTCGATAGTGGGCTCGAGCCCCACTGTCGGCAGGCCTGAAGATGGTTTTCCGTGGTTTCCCATTTTCACACCAGGCAAATGCCGGGGCTGTACCTTAATTAAGGCCATGGCCGCTTCCTTCCAATTCCTAGGCCTTTCCTATCCCATCGTCGTTGTAAGACATATCTAAGTCGGTGCGACGTAAAGCAAAAGAAAAAAAAAGATAACACCACTGAGCCAAACAAAACAAAGCTGTCATTATTGGAAAAGAAACTGGCAAGCTGTTAATAAATATTTATGACTGCCAGCATGGTTAGAAAAGAGTTCCTTAAATCACATCTTTGTAATTTTACTGTGAAAAAGAATATACCATGTCAGCAAAAATTGGACTGTTCAACTGTAATTGTGAAGATTTGCAAGGCAGATAATCTTCCTTAGAACCCACCTAAGAAGTTGGAAGTAAAAGGCATGACTGCAGAAAAGACGAAATATCTGTTTGACAACATTAGAGAGTACTGCACAGCAGAAACAGGGGATTTGTTGTGCCAATGACCAGACAACATTAAGGCCACTGAACATGCACCAAATAGTGAGATGGATTGTGCTCACTAAAGGAAAACCCATACGTAATTAAGAACATTCCAGAAAAATGAGTAACAATTCAGTTTTGTTATTACAGTAAACAAGATAGATTAGTAATGTAAATCATTAATCATTAATTGGATACCAATTGTGTGTAGTTTAAAATATCCAACATTCATCATCATCATCATCATCATCATCGTCATCATCATTTTCCCATTTCCAGCTGACACCAGGAGGGAGCAAATATGATTCCTCTCCACTTTGTTCTGTCATTCCACCATCCTTCTTCCGACACATTGTTCCGATCCATGTTTCGTTTTCTAATGCTACTCTTCATCAAGTCCATCCACCGCATTCTTGGTCTTCCTTGTCCTATCTTCCCTGTCATCTGTCCCTCTGCTCGTCTTGGTAGTCTTACTTCATTCATCTGTTTGACATGTCCAAACCATTTCAATCTGCTTTGCTCCAGTTTGTCCTTTAAGTTCTGTACTCCCAATTCTTTCCGTATATCTTCGTTTCTTACTCTGTCTCTCCTTGTTTCCTGTACCATACTTCTCAGGAATTTCATTTCAGCTGCTTGTACTCTGTTCTCATCCCTCTGAGTTCATTGTCCAAGTTTCTGCTGCATATGTCATTATAGGAACATAATAAGCTTTATACATAACTTCTTTAGCCTTCATTGGTATACCCTTGTTCCATACTAGTCCTCTCACCTGTTGATAGAAAGCACTCCCCAGTTGTATTATTCTATTAATTTCCAAATCTATTCTTCCATCTTCAGACAGTACACTTTCCAAATATTTGAAGTGTTTTACTACTTCCAATTTCTGATCTCCACTTTGATAACTGTTCTTGTACCTCCACTTCATTCTCACCCCAAATCACCACATCATCTACAAACAACATCACCTTCATCTTCTTCCTACTGTAATCTTTCATTGTTGCCTTCATGATGTCATCCATCACCATTAAAAACAGTAAGGATGACAACACACTTCCTTGTTTTAGTCCATTCTCAATTCTAAACCATTCTGATGCCCCAACTGTAGTCTTCACACTACTGGAACTATCTTTGCCCATTGCGTTTATCATGTTTTTCAATTCCTTGTCAATCCCTCTGTTTATTAGGCATTCCCAAACTTTTGCTCTAGGGATGCTATCATAAGCCTTTTCCAAGTAAAGAAAGGTCATTATCATATCCTTCCCATATTCCCAACTTTTTTCCATATTTTGTCTCAGGATGAAAATGGGTACCACTGTTGACCTGCCTCCTCTAAATCCAAATTGTTCTTCTTCTATTTGGAATTCTTTTTTCCTAGTATTCTTTCCATTACTTTGGCAATATGTGAGATGATTGCGATTCCTCGGTAGTTACCCCATGTCTTCCTATCTCCGTTCTTGAATATTGGTAATATTATTCCCTTTTTCCAGTCTTCAGCAACTTTCTTCTCTCTCCACACACATCTGAGAAGTCTGTATGTCCATTGCAATCCCACTGGTCCTGCTGCTTTGATCATTTCTATTGACACTTCATCTATTCCCATAGCTTTTCCCATCCTCATTTTACTAACTGCCCATTCCACTTCAGCCATAGTAATGTCTAATTCTTCTTTTATTTTTTCCTCCTCAATTTTATTTGCTTTTGTAATTTCTCCTCTTATCTGATGTCTCACCTTTAGTAGCTTGCTGAAATATTCTTTCCATTTGTCCGTTATATCTTCTGGTTTAGTCAATATTTCTCCTTTGTTTTTTACGAATCCAGTGTTCACCTTCTCATTTCTTCTATTTTTTTACAACTCCAAATAATATTTTTTCCTCACAATTTAAATCCTCCCTGATTTCCTGGGTGAATTCTTCCCAGCTTTTCTTCTTTTCCTCTGGAATTACTTTCTTGCAATCTCTTTTTGCTTCTATATACTTTGTTTTACTTTCTTCAGTCTTTTTAGTTTTCCATTCCTTCCAAGTTTTCTTCATCTCTTTTACCTTTTCCTTCACTCTATCATTCCGCCATTTTGTTGCCTTTTCCCTTACTTTTCCTGACGTTCTTTCACATGTTTTCTCTGCACTACTTACAAATGCCCTCTTAAAATTTTCCCATTCTTGTTCCACATCGCTGATATCTATCCTTGGTATCCGTACTCTCAAATCTTTCTTAAACTCTTCTCCAACCTCCTTTTCTTTTAATCTCCAGACCTTAATCTTTCTTTCTCTTTTCTCTGGCAGTTTAATGACCTTTCTCAATTTTGCTACCACTGCCCTATGATCACCCCCAAAGGATTCTTCTGGCATGGCTGTACATCCATTAGCTCTTTCCGATGTCCTTTTTCCACTAGTATATACTCTATCAGAATTTTCGTTCTTCTACCTCCCCATCCATACCTCATTACCTTCTGGTTATTTTTCTTCTTGAACCATGTATTCCCTATAATTAATTGGTTCCACTGACAGAAGTCCATTAAAACATCTCCTTCTGGGTTCTTACTTCCATAACTGTATGATCCCAAGATCTCTCTTCCTTATCTGTCTCTTCCCAATTGAGCATTTAGGTCTCCCATTATTATTATTTCTTTATCTATATATATAAAATAACTTGTCCTGACTGACTGACTGACTGATTCATCATCGCCGAGCCAAAACAACTGGACATAAAGAAATGAAATTTTGGGGATATATTCATATTAAGATGTAGGTGCTCGCTAAGAGAGCATTTTTAGATATTCCATTGCTAAGGGGGTGAAAAAGGGGGTTGAAATTTTAATGA
Organism: Anabrus simplex; assembly: GCF_040414725.1. Classification (NCBI taxonomy): domain Eukaryota; kingdom Metazoa; phylum Arthropoda; class Insecta; order Orthoptera; family Tettigoniidae; genus Anabrus; species Anabrus simplex. The sequence goes on from NC_090271.1 coordinate 163,555,960, forward strand.
GTGTATCTATATCTCAAAACTTTAAAAGTTTACAGATGTAAAAATTGGTATTTAGAATCTCCTTTAAAAATAAGGAAATACGTATTTTTTTGTTTTCAGAAAATCCCAATAGCAGGGGTGAAAAACGATAAAAAAGGGGGTTGAATGCCTTTAATCAGAATACCGGTACTTATATCTCAGAAACTAAAGATATTACAGACCTGAAAATTGGTACTTTTGATCTCTTTCAAAAATAAAGAAACACGTATTTTTTTGTTTTTGAAAAATCCAATTAATGGGAGGGTGAAAAGGGGGGTGAATTTTTAAAAACAGTGCATCTATATCTCAAAACTTTTAAAGTTTACAGATGTAAAAATCGGTATTTAGAATCTTCATTAAAAATAAAGAAACACATATTTTTTGTTTTCGGAAAATCCCAAAGGGGTGAAAAGGGGAGAAAATGGATTGAATGCCTTTAATGAGGATACCTATATCTCAGAAACTGAAGATATTACAGACCTGAAAATTGGTACCTTTGATCTCTTTTAAAAATAAAGAAACACGTATTTTTTTGTTTTTGGAAAATCCAAATAATGGGGGTGAAAAGGGGGGTGAATTTTTAAAATGAGTGTATCTATATCTCAAAACTTTTAAAGTTTATAGATGTAAAATATGGTATTTAGAATCTCCTTTAAAAATAAAGAAACACTTTTTTTTCTTCGGAAAATCCCGATAGGAAGGGTGGAAAAGGGTGAAAAAGAGGTTGAATGCCTTTAACGAGGCTACTTATATTTCAGAACCTGAAGATATTACAGACCTGAAAATTGGTATTGGGGATCCACTTTAAAAATAAGGAAACACGTATATTTTCGTTTTTGAAAAATCCGGATAATGGGGGGTGAAAAGGGGGGTGAATTTTTAAAATGAATGTGTCTATATCTTAAAACTTTAAAAGTTTACAGATGTAAAAATTGGTATTTAGAATCTCCTTTAAAAGTAAAGGAATACGTATTTTTTCGTTTTCTGTAAATCCCAATAGGAGGGGTGTAAAAGGGTGAATAGTGGGTTGAATGCCCTTAATGAGGATACATATATCTCAGAAACTGAATATATTACAGAACTAAAAATATGTATATGGGATCTCCTTTAAAAATAAAGAAACGTGTATTCTCGGAAAATCCAATGAAGGGGGGGGGGGGGAAAGAATTCTAAAATTAATTGACTTAATTGTATGAGAATACATACATCTAATAAAAACTAAAGTTGTTACGGACGTGAAAATTGGTATTTTGATCTCCTTTAAAAACAAAGAAATACGCGTTTTGTGGGGGAAACCTTGGGGGCGGGAGTGGAAAGGAGTTGAATTCCTTTCATGAGGACACATAAATCAAAAACTGAAGAAGTTAGAGTCGTGATAATTGCTATTTAGAAGATCCTTTACTATTAAAGAAACAAGTATTTTTTGCCGGAAAATTCACTTAGGGGGGGGGGGGGGAGAAGTGTGAAAGGAAGTAAAAAAAGCGAATTATTTTTATGGGGATACTTATATCTCAGAACTCAAGGTAATAGACGTGAACATTGGGGTTTGGAATCTCCTTTAAACATAAAGAAACACTCCTTCTTTTAATTTTTTTTTGGGGGGGGTTAAATAAACTTAACGGCGGTGGGGTGTAAAAGGAGGTGAGACCAATTGATTTTGCTGTTCATAATGTACTTACAAGGAGCCTCCGTTGCTCAGGCGGCAGTGCGCCGGCCTCTCACAGCTGGGTTCCGTGGTTCAAATCCCGGTCACTAATGTGACATTCGTGCTGGACAAAATGGAGGCGGGACAGGTTTTCCTCCGGATACTTCGCTTTTCCCTGTCATCATTCATTCCAGCAACACTGTCCAATATTTCATTTCATTTGTCATTCATCGATCATTGCCCCAGAGGAGTGCTTCGGCAGCCGGCACAATTCCTACTGTCGCCGCTAGATGGGGCTTTATTCATTCCATTCCTGACCCTGTCGAATGACTGGAAACAGGCTGTATATTTTCAGTGTACTTATTCTGATCATAAACCGATCTTTTTAATCTTTCCTGGGTTCGTTTTCAACAGCCAACTTTTCCTTCGGAGAACGTTCTTATATTACAGTAGATTCTCCTGGCATATGAATAAAAATTTAAACACATTTGAAATAAACGATAGGAATGAGATTGACCGTCCAATTGTTCACCTCTATAATACGGTCGATAATGCACGGCAGTATGCCATTCGTATCGCCAGAAATCCCGCACACTTGCCTACGCGCGACATTGGAGCAGGTCACATTCTCAACAATAACAATGGCAGCAGATGTAATTTACCGCCAAGTAGCGGTCTTGCATCTTGCTGTGGGGTCCAGAACATCTATAATAATAATAATAATAATAATAATAATAATAATAATAATAATAATAATAATAATAATAATAATAATGTTCTGGACCGTCGTCAAATGTGCGGACCGCGGTGGAAACGGGTCCTGGACAGGTAATGACTAAGAATGCAGTCTGGCCGCGGGTTCAGTACCGCCAAGGCACCCAAGACGACACCACGCCAGATCTCCTGAAGGATTTGTTCCATATTAAAAATGCTTATAAGAAAAGATGGCAAAGATTTAGGGACCCAACTGACAGGGTGGAATACCTGGACCTAGCCTGGGAAGTACGAAATCGATTGCTGGAAAAAAAGATTGAAAAATGTGAGGAACTTTGCCGTAATCTCTCAGAAAAAGAGTCAGATCGCGAATTTCAGAGGATTATATATAAAACATTAAGCATTTAATTATAAATATCAGTATAATACCGTAGCGAAGCACGGGTATCTTGCTAGTCTTCTATATAATTTTCCACGTCCTCAAGGAATTTTTCTAAGTATTCTTCTTTATTCTCCGTTTGCAGAGCATATACTTGAAACAGATCTTTTGTCTCCGTCTAATTTTTATTTTTCCTATGATCATCCTGTCATTTATCTTCTTCACCTCCTCCACATACTCTAAGACATCGTTTCTTATAATCATCCCTACTCCGTTTCTTGCCTCCTGTCCTCCACTGTAAAACAGTCTGTATCCTTTTTTTAGTTTTCTTTCCCCCTTTCCTTTCCATTTCGTTTCACTGAGACTTAGGACAGCTATGTCCTTCTCTTTCATAAACTCCACTAGTTCCACAGTTTTGTCTGTCAGGGCTAGAATATTAACTGTCCCTATTCGGATTCAATGTGATGCTGGTCGTTCATTTCTCCCAGCTCCCCCAGCATCTGGAGAACTGCGCTTCGCCTGCTGAAGTCATCCTAGCATTTTCTGAGTTTCATCTTCATCTATGTCAAAATCCTTTCAATCACCACATATTTCTGTAATTTTTCCTTGATTAAAACTGTAGACTTTCTTCTTAAGATCCATAACAGTAGCATTGTTTTTATAAATGAAAGTGTTTTCGAAATCTTCCAATATTATAAATGTTATTATTATCAATATTACTATTATTATAATTATTGTATCCTTATCTTACTTGTACATTTTAAGACAAAACTTCTGTGTGTACAAGTGCTGCAAGACTAAAACTTCCTTACCACTTTTTTCAAATTTTGAACATGTATACATATTTAATTTCCAGAGAATAAAACTCGTAAATATTTATGGAAGTTATTTTAATACGCAAAGCTGATATTCCTTTATCCAATGAAACAATCAGATTTTCTTAAATCCTTAATATATTATTGGAGTACTATGCCCCATTTTCCAAATGATTTTCTTGAAATTAAATCAATTCTCTTTTAGAACTTCAAAGTTACGTAAAGAGATCAGTTTTTAAACTAGATACTTCTGGTTTTCTCAAAAATGATCATAAATTTATCTTCTATCAATATATAAAATAAACTCAAAATGCGATTTTCCGACTTAAGGTATGGTTTCCTGAAGAGCATCACATATAATGTAAAACATGCACTGAAAGTACCATGACAGTCGGTGTGTATGGAGAGTTCCGTTGACAAGAGAAACAGAGTGATTTAAAAGGAAAGCAGGCCATTGCTGTCCAAGGAGAATAGTGTAGCAAACATTCAAACAACATATTGTTCATAAGAAATCCATCAGATGGCATAGAACACCAGTGTAAACACAATGTTGACATCGGAGCTGCTACTACAATCTGTTTTAAAGGTTAGACCATTAGAAACTGAGTCTAACTATTGTCATCGAGGTTTCCCTCTACGTCTCTTGTGTTCCGTGACCGACTCAGTTATTCTCTTAGGTAACCTATCCTCCATTTGCCTACACGACCCCTCCACCGAAGTATATATTACTTCATCAAGTTAGCTCCCAACTCAGCCTTTATATCCCCATTCCATGTACCCTGCTGTCATTGATCCCACCTGTTTGTACCGGCAATCGTTCTTGCTACTTTCATGTCTGTTACCTCTAACTTATGAATAAGATATCCTGAGTCTACCCAGCTTTCACTCTCATACAGGAAAGTTAATCTGAAAACAGACCAGTGTGAAGATAGTTTCATCCAGGAGCTGACTTCTTCCTTACTGAATACTATTGATTGCAACTGCAAGCTCACTACATTAGCTTTGCTGCACGTTGATTCAGTATCACTTTCTGTGCTACCATCCTGGGAGAATACGCATCCTAAATACACGAAATGGTCTATCTGTTCCAGTTTTGTATTCCCAACCTCACTTTCAGGTCTCCTAGTTTTTATCCTCACTGACATCACTTTAGTCCTGGAAATGCTAATTTTTGTAGGGTACTCACTGCACCTGTTTTCAAGTTTCAAGATGCAGTAATAGATTGCAGGCTTTCAGCATAGTCTGCCATTAAGACCAAGCATAGGCAAAACCGCTTTCTAAATTTCCATGTAGCTGAATCCCTCCCTGCCACCTTATACATTTTAGCAGATGATCCATGTAAACTATGAACAACAAAGGTGTACCTTGAACCAAGAACTCTTCTACCATCAATTCTCACTGTTACCCAGTTGTCAACATAAATGCATTTGATTGCTTTGAATAACCCACCCTTACTCCCATATTCCCTCAGTACAGTTAACGTCTTTTCCCTTGGTACTCTGTCATATGCCGTCTCTAGATCTTCGAAATATGAACATAACTGTCTATTTCTCTCATCGCATTTTTCAGTTGCCTGGCATGTACTGACTTTTCCTTGGGACTGAAATGTATGTATGACGACTTTGAATCGGGTTGATATTGTTGAGGCGAGTAGTTGTGGGTCAGTTTTCCAGGATGACTTGCCGTAACTTCCCCATTCAGATCTTGATATTTTTATTAACTTTGCAGGTTGGTATCCACCGTGATCCAGAACAGCTCATGGCTACTCTTCGTAAGCTGCGTCGTCAGATGGACATCATAGTCAGTGAAGTATCCATGATTCGAGATATCCGGGACAGAGAGATTCGCATCTACACGGATGCAGGCCGTATCTGCCGCCCACTGCTGATTGTAGAGGGTGGTAGTTTGTTGCTCAAGAAGAAACACATTGACATGCTGAAGGAAAGAGAATATAATAATTATGGGTAATGATTTTATGCCACTTATATCTGTTGGAGATGAAGCCTTATAGGAAGTAGACAAATATTATTTAGGTAGTAGAGTAGCTAATGATGGCAGAATTTAGTAGGACATAAAATACAAACTAGCACAAGCAAGGAAGGCCTTTCTTGAGGAAAGAAATTTGCTCACTTGGTATGTGCATTAGAAGGATTGGCATCATATTGAAGTGAAACTTGGACAATAAATAGCTCAGAAAGGAAGATAATTAGAAACTGTTGAAATGTAGTGTTACAGAAGTGTTGAAGTTAAGATGGGTAGATTGAATTATGAATGAAGAGAAACTGAATCAAAGGAGAATTATTTGGTGAAATTTGACCAGAAGAAGAGAGAGAATGATAGATCAAATCAAATCAAATCAAAATCTCTTTATTTGCAAATGAGGTGTCTACCTCGGTGGCAAATGGTACACTAAAATATGTTATTGTCAAGCACTAAATTTTAAATTAACAAGACAAGAAGAAAATTTTCCTAGAATACAATATTATACAATTTACGCTAACAATTTTTTTCTATTAAACACACAGCCCATCCTTAATAAATTGATATTGTTTTCAAAATTCTACTTATAATATCTCCTGTACTTACAAACATAATCAAATATAACTTACAGTATGTGGAATTACTTCAAATAATATTATACAACTGGTATAAGATTAAAATTTACATGGCATTTATTTACTTATTTATTTTTGACCCATTTTGGAACCTAAGTAGCATAACAGCCTGCTGCATCTTAACCAGAGCCCCTTTTGCCACCACTTTTCAGAGTTCCTGAAGGGGCCTTTACAGCTACCGTAGCAGTCCCAGGGTTCTCGAAGTCCCCACTGTCCCACACCCCTACAGACAGTCCCCTACTTTGGCTGTCCAAACTCCATAGACCAGGGGATGGAATTAATTTATTTACACACATTTTTTATCTACAATAACCTGCACTGGTCGAATGCGGTCTAACGTTCATTTATTTTCTCTGTTGCTGTTTATTCTCTTCTTGAATATCTATACAGATTTTGGAAAAGGATCAAACACTACCCCTGGTAAACTGTTCCACTCCTTCACGCCCTTCCCAATAAATGAAAATTTACCCCAATCGCTTCAGCTAAAATTCCTTCTAATTTTATACTTGTGGTCAGTCCTGCCGATATAATTATTTCCCAACTGAAGCCTCTCACGGATTTCTCCCCATGTTTCTTCTCCTGTATAGGCTCTATATAATCCTGTAAGTCTAGATTTCTCCCTTCTCTTACTTGAAGTTTCCCACCAAAGTTCCTCTAACATTTCTGATACACTACTCTTTCTCCTGAAATCCCGTTACAAATCTTGCTGCTTTCTTCTGCGCACTATCTATTTCTTTTATTAGGTATACTTGGTGAGGATCCCAAACACTGTTTGCATATTCCAATAAAAGTAACTTTTCTCTTTTAATTCTTTGTTGCATCCTTTAAGTAGCCTCATTATGACATGTAACAATCTGTATGCTTTCCCAACAATGTCATCAACATGACTCTTCCAGTGCAAATTACTTTCAAATCTCACACCTAAGTATTTGCACTTGCCATCTTTTGGGATAACTACCTCCTCCAAAGCATATTCAAATTCAGTTTTGAAGCTTCTCTTTGTAAATGTTGTAACAGTTATACTACCCTGTGCAATTCCCTTCCAAACTTTCTCTTCCTGTGATACATTATTTCCTACTTTGACTTTCTGAACCCTTGAATTTAGAAATGTTCTTATCCAACGTATAACCCTTATGTCCAATCATATTCCCTCCAATTTGTTTAATAATATTCCATGTTCCACTTTATCAAAGGCTTTGGAAAGATCTATGGCTATGCAATCTAATTGGCCTCCTGAATCCAACTGATCTTATATGTCCTGCTGAAATCCCACCAGTTGTGCCTCACAGGATAATTTCTTTCTAAATCCATACTGGCTCCTCATGAACCAATTTTTATCTTCACATATTCCTCTGATGTACTTTGCTAATAAACTCTCCAGTATTTTACAAACTACTGTATACTGGTCAGGCTGATTGGTCTGTAGTTCTCTGGTTTCCTTTTATCACCCTTTCCTTTATAAATTGGTATTATTATAGATTCCTTCCATTCCTTTGGTATTACACTATTATTTATGACATAGTCAAAGAGAAATTTTAAATAAGGCACTATGTAGCACCCCATTGTCTTTAATACCTCCCCAGTAATTTGATCACTTCCTGCTGCTTTTCCTTGCTGAAGCAGTTGGATTTCTCTGAAAATATCTTCATTTGTGAATGAGAAGCTTCTTGTTTCCCTCTGTCTCTTTCCCTCTCTAACTTCTGTTTCGGTTTCCAACTCTTGACAATCATCTACTGAATCTCTAAATTCCCTACTAAATAGGTTTGCTTTCTCAGTATCTGTTAAATAGTGTTCACCCCCTTCTGCAACGATTGTATGAATTTGGATTCCTTTTCCTTTTTGATTCCTGATATATGAACACAGCTTTTTCCATTTCCCTTTGTGGTCGTTACCCTTTTGAAGTATGCCATTCATATAATTCTCTTTTGCTTCCTTTTTCACTCTATTCAGTTCCCTCATTAGCTTTTTTCTAGTTTCTCTACTCTCCCTACCCTCTTTGATTTTCCTGCTTACTATTCTACATTTTCCTTCTAATTTTCTTATTTCCCTTGTTTAATAAACAGGGTCTGAGGTCATTTTACCCTTCTTAACAGGTACAAATCTCTTCTCTCCTTCCCAAATGATTCCTTTAAATTTAGCCCAAAGTGTATCTACATTACTCCCTTCACTTATTGAACAACTGAATTGTAATTTAAGGCAAGTCCCAAATTCATCAACTTCAGTTTTTCTCTATAATTTTTTTGTCTTATGTGACCCTCTTATTAAGCATTTTTGGTACGAGTCCTACATCCATTATTATAGCCTTATGGTCACCTATTCCTTCAATTACCTCAGTTTTATCAACAATTTCCCATGGTTTAACCAAGAATACATCTAGCAAGTTATTGAGACGAGTCGGTTCTTGTACTACTTGTGTAAATCCTCCCTCCCAAATTAACTTATTTGCCAGTTTCTGTTCATGGGCTTCACTTGAAGCTCCATTCTATTCAACTTTAGGCAAGTTTAGATCTCCCCCAATTATTACCATATCATTATTATTGTTTTTATGAGTATAATCTATTATTTTCTCAAATATGTCCATGTCTCTTTCCTCTCTTCCAGGCCTATATGTTTCTATAATTCCCACCTCCTTCATATTATCACAAACTAATTTTATCCCTAATATTTCATCCCTTTCATCGGTAAACCATTCATGTGAACAATAAGTTTCCTTCACCAGAATAAACACCCCCCTCTCATTTTATCTCCTCAGTCTCTAGGATAGACTGTATACCCTTCTGAAAATACTTCTCTATTACCCACATCTTGAGACACCCAGGACTTGTTCAATTAATTTTTTAGGGAAGAATAGGTGGTAGGAATGGAAGGGACAGGCCAAGGGATGAATATGACAAGCAGATTAGTGTAGGTGTGGTAGTTACATAGAAATGAAATGATTATGCTAAGATGGAAAGCTGCAGCAAAACAGTCCATGGAGGGATAATCCAAACAGCACATCTTTTTTTAAAATTATTTTTCTTTCCTTGTGCTTTTGTTCGTGTGAATATCCATCCTATCCTGAACTAACTTTGTCATCTCTGTTTGACTGTTGAATCCTACCAAGCTCAATAGCTGCAGTCGCTTAAGTGCGGCCAGTATCCAGTATTCGGGAGATAGTAGGTTTGAACCCCACTGTCGGCAGCCCTGAAGATGGTTTTCCGTGGTTTCCCATTTTCACACCAGGCAAATGCTGGGGCTGTACCTTAATTAAGGCCACGGCCGCTTCCTTCCCACTCCTAGCCCTTTCCTACTCCATCGTCGCCATAAGACCTATCTGTGTCAGTGCGACATAAAAACAACTAGCAAAAAAAAAAAAAAAATTGACTGTTGAATCCAACTTCTTTGCTTGCCTTATCTGTTCTGGATGTTGGTTGTAGTCATGATTATCTTTGGTTTGTTGAGTGCAATTATTTAGGTTTTTTTTTTTTTTGCCAGTTGTTAAACATTGCACAAACACATTGAAAGTTTTCGGTGATGTAAAGATGGGAAAGGGCTAGGATTGGGAAGGAAGCGGCTGTGGCCTTATTTCTATTGCCTAGTAAGAAAATGGAAAACCATGGAAAACCATCTTCAGGACCTACCGACGGTGGGATTAAAACCCACTATCTCCCAAATGCAAGCTTACTGCTACACGACCCTAACCGTACTGCCATTTTGTAGAGGTGAGCAATGTTCAAATTATACCATTCTCTCACGTTCACCAATCAGGAAATTCTTCTTCTACCTTCTAGTTCTCCTGTCATTACAATTTTAAGAAGCCAATGTTTATGCTTGTTTCTTATAATGTACCAAGATGTTCTAGCTTCCTCTTGAAAAATCATCAAGGTTGACAATTCATTCGATGAGTTGGTCTATGTGATGTTGAAGATCTGCCTATACAGCACATTTCAATATTCAGTGAGAGGTTGGACCTATGAGAGGCAACTGAATAAGTCTATTCTTACTTCTGGTCAAATTTCACCAAACATTTCTCCCAATATCAACTTGAATCAGTATCTCTTTATTTGTAGTCCAATCTCACCATCAACTTTCTTTGGTAATACCACATATCAAAGAGATCTATTATATTTTTCTGCAGCAGTTATTGTTCATTTTTAACTCTCATACACAAATATTCCTACAAATTCCTTTCTAGTACTATATCTATGTCTGGGTGAGCATATTTATTTCAAGACCTACCTTCCTTGCTGGCTAGTCTGCATTTTGTAATAACAGATTCCCTTGGCAAATTCTGTATGGTAAACTTTGAAGCGCTGTGAAGATCAACTCAAAATTACCATGAAAAACTCTGCCTACAATGAGAACACTTGGTATGCTTGGTATGTTGTTGTATGCTCATGTACAATAACTTCAGTTGCCATTGTGATTGTCTGAACAAGAAGGGCAAAGACAGGAAACAGAGGCTCATCAAGAATGGAAACTTTGATAATCCCAGCCATGCCACCACCCTTGATGTTGAAGAATGATCTCCTTCAGATCCCTGTCAGCACCAGGCTGAGTGGCTCAGATCGTTTAGGCACTGACCTTCCGACCCCAACTCGTCAGGTTCGATCCTGGCTCAGTTTGGTGGTATTCGAAGGTGCTCAAATACATCATCCTTGTGTCGGTAGATTTATTGGCACATAAAAGAACTCCTGTGGGACTAAATTCTGGCACCTCATTGCCTTTAAAAACCATAAAAGAAGTTAGTGAGATGTAAAGCCAATAACATTATTATCCCTCTCTGTCCCTCAATCTTCTCTAATGATATGATATATGGCAGATGGCATTTAGTGCCTTATGTGTCCTGACTGAAGTACTCAGTTTCATTACTAATTCACAGTCTACTTTAGCTTTTCAGTACTTCACTATCTGTCAGCTTAAGTGTCCATGAAATGCAAAGCATTCTTTGTGAATCTTCTTCTTCAAACTTTAACAATGCTTCCTTTTGCTGGCCTTCTGTGTCTCCACATCATACATTAATCCAAGCTATTTACATCTTCTGAAAATTTCTTGCCTTAACTTGTGGTTGAAGTTACCATTGCAAATTAGTGATTTTATTCTATTAAACACTCCTTTAGTAGCTTCAGTGTCTTTCAGTGTCTAAATTTCCATTGACCATGCACTCTAGATATTTATGATTGTTCTTTCCTTCAATTGGGTGACCATTTAGTTGCAGTGAAGCCTCAGGGCATAGTTGAAAGCTAATAATCATCAACTTTGCTTTTATCAATTTTGTGTTCCCAGAATTTTCATTTTACAGCTTGTTAATTTCTTCTCATCCCAAAAAATTAACTTTGGTCAGTAATATGTATAAGTATAGAACATAAAAGTTATAACTAATCATAACTTTATTGTGTAGATATCATATGCTGTTTATTATAGTAGGCTACCATTGAATCTAACTCCCAGTCCATTATTTTCTAAGGCTTGTTTTATTATTCTGTCAAAATGTACATTGGGAGTGGTGAGATTAGACATCCATTGAATTTTGGCACCTGGAGCTTTTTTCTTTTCCTATGTGTATTTCAGCTGTAAAATTCCAGTGCAGCTTTTATACAAGGGTGGTTCAGTAAATTAAAGTAACAGTCCCTCTCATTGCAACACTGTATTTAAATTGCTCATATACATATCAGCCACAGTATGGCTATGGTACAGATTACTTTTCCACATAGTACTACGCATGTCTAAATACTTATTCCACTAATACACCAACACTTTGAAGCCAGCATAGAAGAACACCATGTCAAGTCCCCAAAGCCTCACCAGAATGGCTTGCTGCACCTCCTAGTTGATTGTGAATCGCTCGACACACAGGTTTCCCTTCAATGGTCTGAACAGATGAAAATTACTGGGTAACATATCGGCAGTATAGGGAGGATGATCCAGCTCCTCCCACTGGTAGTGTCGTAACAGATCGTGCGTGCTGGTGGTTGCGTGGGGTCTGGCATTATTGTGCAGCAACACGACCCTTGTACTTAGTAGTCCCAATAGTTTACGACAGTTTGTATCCCGCAGTAGTTGTAGTGTGGCATAATAACAGGTAGTATTCACCATCTGCCCCTGGGTAAGAAGTCAACCAGTAGCATGCCTCTGTGGACCCTAAATACTATCACTATAACTTCTTTTGCTGATGCTGTTGTTTTGATTTTCTTGGACAGTGGCGATGAGGTGTGTTTCCATGCCCTGGATGCTTGTTTCATCTCCAGTGTCACATGATGCATCACACCACACACTTCCACGTTTGACCCTGTTTCCATTCATGCAACTGATGTGCCAGGGATGCCTTACATAGTGCACCAGTGAATGGCCATTTGCCACAGCTATCGCCCTGCTGCTTTGGCCTGATGGGACATTCAAACACTAGAACAGAGGATGCCAGACATGCTGCACCAGTGAATGGTCATGTGCCACAGCTATCGCCCTGCTGCTTTGGCCTGATGGGACATTCAAACACTAGAACGGAGGATGCCAGACATGCTGCACCAGTGAATGGTCATGTGCCACAGCTATCGCCCTGCTGCTTTGGCCTGATGGGACATTCAAACACTAGAACGGAGGATGCCAGACATGCTGCACCAGTGAATGGTCATGTGCCACAGCTATCGCCCTGCTGCTTTGGCCTGATGGGACATTCAAACACTAGAACGGAGGATGCCAGACATGCTGCACCAGTGAATGGTCATGTGCCACAGCTATCGCCCTGCTGCTTTGGCCTGGTGGGACATTCAAACACTAGAATGGAGGATGCCTGACATGCTGCACCAGTGAATGGTCATGTGCCACAGCTATCGCCCTGCTGCTTTGGCCTGATGGGACATTCAAACACTAGAACGGAGGATGCCAGACATGCTGCACCAGTGAATGGTCATGTGCCACAGCTATCGCCCTGCTGCTTTGGCCTGGTGGGACATTCAAACACTAGAATGGAGGATGCCTGACATGCTGCACCAGTGAATGGTCATGTGCCACAGCTATCGCCCTGCTGCTTTGGCCTGATGGGACATTCAAACACTAGAACGGAGGATGCCAGACATGCTGCACCAGTGAATGGTCATGTGCCACAGCTATCGCCCTGCTGCTTTGGCCTGGTGGGACATTCAAACACTAGAATGGAGGATGCCTGACATGCTGCACCAGTGAATGGTCATGTGCCACAGCTATCGCCCTGCTGCTTTGGCCTGATGGGACATTCAAACACTAGAACGGAGGATGCCAGACATGCTGCACCAGTGAATGGTCATGTGCCACAGCTATCGCCCTGCTGCTTTGGCCTGATGGGACATTCAAACACTAGAACGGAGGATGCCAGACATGCTGCACCAGTGAATGGTCATGTGCCACAGCTATCGCCCTGCTGCTTTGGCCTGATGGGACATTCAAACACTAGAACGGAGGATGCCAGACATGCTGCACCAGTGAATGGTCATGTGCCACAGCTATCGCCCTGCTGCTTTGGCCTGATGGGACATTCAAACACTAGAACGGAGGATGCCAGACATGCTGCACCAGTGAATGGTCATGTGCCACAGCTATCGCCCTGCTGCTTTGGCCTGATGGGACATTCAAACACTAGAACGGAGGATGCCAGACATGCTGCACCAGTGAATGGTCATGTGCCACAGCTATCGCCCTGCTGCTTTGGCCTGGTGGGACATTCAAACACTAGAATGGAGGATGCCTGACATGCTGCACCAGTGAATGGTCATGTGCCACAGCTATCGCCCTGCTGCTTTGGCCTGGTGGGACATTCAAACACTAGAATGGAGGATGCCTGACATGCTGCACCAGTGAATGGTCATGTGCCACAGCTATCGCCCTGCTGCTTTGGCCTGGTGGGACATTCAAACACTAGAATGGAGGATGCCTGACATGCTGCACCAGTGAATGGTCATGTGCCACAGCTATCGCCCTGCTGCTTTGGCCTGGTGGGACATTCAAACACTAGAATGGAGGATACCTGACATGCTGCACCAGTGAATGGTCATGTGCCACAGCTATCGCCCTGCTGCTTTGGCCTGGTGGGACATTCAAACACTAGAATGGAGGATGCCAGACATGCTGCACCAGTGAATGGTCATGTGCCACAGCTATCGCCCTGCTGCTTTGGCCTGGTGGGACATTCAAACACTAGAATGGAGGATACCTGACATGCTGCACCAGTGAATGGTCATGTGCCACAGCTATCGCCCTGCTGCTTTGGCCTGGTGGGACATTCAAACACTAGAATGGAGGATACCTGACATGCTGCACCAGCAAGTGGCTCTGTGTCACATCTGTTGTCCCCCTCCTTCAGCCTGGCGAAACGTTCAAACACTAGAACAGAGAATACCTGACATACTGCACCAGCGAACGGTCATGTGCCACAGTTGTCATCTCCCTGCTTTGGCAGAGCGGGACATTCAGGCACTAGAGTAGAGGATGCCCAACATGTTGCACCAGCAAACGGCTGTGTGTCACAGCTGTTGTACCCCTGCTTTGGCTTGGTGGGACATTCAAACACTAGAATGGAGGATGCCTGACCTGCTGCACCAGCAAATGGCCATGTGCCACAATTGTCATTCCCTGCTTTGGCCTGGCAGGACATTCAAACACTAGAGCAAATATAATATTCAGTAGGGGATTCTTACCATAATTTACCAAATCACTCTCATATTATTCTGATATCCTTTCAATCTAGATTTATGTTATGAAGACTTTCTGTTAGTTTGGAGTGTTGCTCTCTGTCAAATGTCTTTTTGTGGTCTGCAAAACAGGCAAAAATATCCTTCAGGTAGTCTCTCTACAAGTTCACTGAAGCAAAATAACTCTTTTGTTGTCCCAAGAGCTTTCCTGAATCCATACTGGAATTCATATAGGTCCATTTTGTACTTAGATCTTTAAAAGATACTGCAAGTGTTAAAATACAGTATTAACAAAACTTGACTTCAGGGTTTACATAAAGCACTGTGTGTTTCTTTGAGAGTAATGGCTTATGAGTTGTACTGTATTAGTTGGCAGGTTCTTGTAGCCAGTGGTGTGGTGGAGTACATAGACACCCTAGAAGAGGAGACTGTTATGATAGCCATGTCACCAGATGACTTACGGCAGGACAAAGAATATGCGTACTGTACCACCTATACTCACTGTGAGATTCATCCAGCTATGATACTGGGAGTGTGTGCATCTATCATTCCATTTCCAGATCACAATCAGAGTCCGAGGAACACTTACCAGGTTTGTTATCTTGATGTAACTTTTTTTTTTGGTATTTGATTTACCTCACACTGACACAGACAGGTTTTATGGTGGCTGTGGGATATAACTGGGAAGGAAGTGAACATGGCCTTAGTTAAGGTACAGCCACAGCATTTGCCTGGTGTGAAAATGGAAATTCATGGGAAACCAGCTTCAGTCATGCACAGCTCAGCAAGTTCAAATTTATCGAGAAATATATTCTTGCAAGAAATTAAATTCATATTTCAAGTTCTGTATTGACTCTAGTATCTAAATTAAAGTATAAAATTTCCACCTATTCAATACTACACATTATAATCTACCGGTAATATGTATTTAAAAGTGTACATGTTTCAGCTCAGTTAACCCATCTGCACTAAATACATATAAAAATGAGTGTAACTTATCTTATATCTTATAAGAATATGTTTGGTTATTCGTTGCCTTGTACAAAGGGTGATTGATTCAAAATTAAGGCAATATATGTTACTTAATGAAAATCAAAGAGGATTTATAAGTAAACCTAGAATGTATTTAAATGTGTCATTAATTGATGGATGTTTGAAGAAAGCAAAATTGGGAGGTAGAAACTTACAGTAGTAATGTTAGCTGTATCATAAGTATTCGACAATGTGAGTCATAACCATTTAGATAAGTGTCTTGAGGCTCAGTCTATACCTATATGCCTTCGATAACTTACTAAGAACCTAACAAGAAGTAATTTTACTAGGATCCACATAAACAGTCAAGTATTTACATCTATTAAGCGTAGTAAAGGAGTTTTTCAGGGATCACCTTTATCCCTCCTCCTGTTCAGTTTGTAAATACAGTAGATTTTATTCCAAATGAGTTGTCAGGGAGTGAAATCTTGAATAAATATGGTTTCCATTATCACCTGAAATGGACAATATAACAGTTGCAGTTTATGCTGATGACATAGTAGTCATTTCTAAATCACTCGGAGATGCTCAAGAATTGGTGAGGATGCCAGATCCCTGTTTCATAAGGTTGGCCTAAATTTAAATATTGTCAAAGTCATCAGTGATCAACATTAATAGACTCACAGAAAAGGACCTAATACTAGATTCTGAATCTTCAATAAGAGGAATTAAACCTGATGAAACCGTCATCCTGCCTTAAAATGAACGCAAGCGTGGCAGCTGTCCAGACCATTCCAGGCATATCCTTAGACGGTACTTGATGCAGACACTGCAACGAGAACAAATCATTTGGGCATATCTTAGAATTCTACTGTTAATTATTTCAAAGACAGACAAAAGCTGAAATGCATTGATGTCATAGGTCTACGGATAGGTGCACGAGGTGCTATACCTAATTGGTTTGAAGAATTTCAAAAAAATATTACACTCCAACTTCCGTAGGAGATGAGATAGTCACCATAGTCCTAAAGAAGAATTGTCAAATGTATCACCATCTTAATCCACACATCTGGGTGTTGTTCAAAAATTGATATCATATTCTTATATTTGTAATATCATAGTTATAATTTTAATGTTATTATTTCCTTTGGGGCTACCTCCATTGGAAGGCAGTTTTGTAAATTAAAAAAAAATGTCTATTAGACCTCCTGTGAAATAATAATAAAACAAATGATTCATTGTACATCATGGTAGTATGGGGATGTGTATCGAATGTCTACTCACCTTGCAGGCTGGTGGTATCAGATAATAAAATATATGTGTACTACCACACAGCACAAACTGAACTAAAGCAGAACACATAAGACTGACAGAGCGTGTCGGGAGGAGAAATGGGACAGATGCAGTAGGAGGAGTTAGGGGATGTGATGGTGTACTGCGAATGTTCTCTGGTTTTCATCGTTATTATTATGAAACAAACATACTATGTGGGTTGATTGGCACTGCAGTATAAGATTTGGTTCATATAGTTCTTGAAAAAAATGTAGATCGCAGCAAACTATAGCTCTACACATCATATTTTCTTCCTTTCAAATCATATCAGAGGTGTGTCAACTTGTCAGCAGTGTATACATAATGCCAGCCATGTGCGAACATACACTGAATGACAGTGATTTTATGTACTAATTATTTCATAGATGTATCTCGTGTGCAAACAGCCTAAAAACTAAATAAACTCAGTATCAGCCATATTTTATTAGTTTAGGGTATATGTTAAAAAAAAAGAAACACCTACTAATTTCAATCGACTATTTCCATGGTAAGGGATCAATCAATTGTATTTCAGTTTTTACAGTTATGAAGTAGAAAGTATGAACTCAAATATAGTGAAATAAAAAATTACCTGATTTCAAAACTAGTATTAAATTTTCAAATCCAAATTACTGAAAAATGGACAGTCTGGATGATTAAAATGTATAAAAGCGAGCAAGACCTCCTTGTGTTAATCTGTCAGCTACAATATTTTAAAAAACATTAATTGAAGCTTTTAAAAAATCTCTATTTTGTACTGAAGTATGTTGAAAGTTTTGCAAAATATGTATCTCCAACTGTAATTCACCTCATTTACAACCATTTTTACAGAAAATGAACATTCTGGTTTGTTTTAGGACAGTGTGGGTTTTTACCCATATTCAAGATTCTTAAAAAGGTTAATTTTATGACAGTTTCAAAAATTGAACAATGTTTTCATCATTCACTTATCTAATGTTTTAAATTTGATCATGCTATATAGCTGAAGAAGGTCCAATTGGACCAAAACATGTATTAGTATTAGTACTGCCTGAAATTTAAGAATGGCAGGAGGGCTGATATGTGGTTGTAATGGTATATGCAGCTCATCTCCATTCGGGGTATGTAAAAAAAAAAAAAAAAAAAAAAAAAAAAAAAAAAAAAAAAAAAAAAAAAAGTCAATAAGGAATGCAAATATGAAATTTACTATGTGCAAACCATGGATAACTATCTTCAGGATGCCAACAATGGGGGGTCAAATCCGCTATCTCCCAAATACAAGCTGACAGCTACATGACCCAAACTGTGTAGCCAACGTGCTCAGTGTGTAATTTCAGTAATTTGATTTTATAGCCATTGGCTGCAATCAACTTTTATTATGTCATTAGATTCATCTACTGCAATTTTTTTCTGTTGCTTCTAACATATCATCGTCATCATCGTCACAGAACTCACTGTCATTAACAAAGTGAGTCATACCAATGGCTGGCTAGTGTGGGCAGGAGCAACAGAAAAGAAAGACAGAGACAGAGACAGGTGGGAGAGAGAGAGAGAGACAGACAGACAGACTGATGAACAGACAGACAGAGTATGTTGCTTGTATGAAAAACAAGAGATATTCTGCTAAAGTGGAAGCCATATAACCTTTAAGTTTTCTAGTGTATTGAAAATAATGCAAGATTAATAAATACTGGAAAATACCTGAAAAATACATTTAATTAATAACAGAATGACATATTTCAGTCCTCAAAGAACATCATTATATTCTATCAAATCACAAAATTCATATAGGATTGGAGCCCTAGAGACCAACTGAGACCAAGAGGAAGACCAGTGGATAACGATTTTTGGAAGACCGCTGGAGTTCAGTGGTAGAGAACCACCCAAAACTGTTCCACCTGGAAATAACTAATCGGACTTAAGGCTTTAAGAGGCCACAATATTTTGATAGATTGCCTGATGATGATGATGATGATGATAATGAAAAGTGATACGGTATGGCCTAGGATGCTATCACACTGACCTCATGGCGGCCCATCTCTGCTTGAAGAATGAATTTGCAGCAGATCATTCTGTGCTTACTAAGAAATCCAGTCAGCATTTCCCATTTTTATTAGCCTCCATATCTTCTTGACATTTGCCCACTTTCCACAACCATATGTCTATTTCTGAACCTTTCACTAAAGATATCCATTACTACTACATTATCTTTGTTGATAACTCTCCAACTACATCACTTAGGACCTCATAAAAACTTGCTCATTTTCATATGGTGAATACATGGTGTTCTAAAGTTCCCATTACAGACTCCTGAGAGGACTGAGTAAATAATGATTTGAATAAGAACCCATGTCCAAAAATGTACCATTTCCATGCTAGAGGTACAACAACTTCAAATCAAGGGTTTAAAGTTCCTGTTCTGCTGGATGCTGGAGTTATTTCATCTGTGTTTCAAGTTTACTTGTACTGGTATGACAAGATGTAAGGTACTTAGTTTACACCATTACAGTTTGGTGATCACCCGATATTATGTGCCTTTCACGATACTGATCCAAACTGTACGCCTCCTTCCCTTCTCACTGCATGAGACTCCGTCATTCTGAATACAAAGGCATGGGGAAACAAAAAGGAATCAGATAGTCCTCATGTGCTCTGCATGGCTTATTGTATAAACTTATCAGTATGACACATCAGACAAGGCAATGTTCATCAATATACCATTCATGGGTTTTAAACAACTGGTAGTACATAGTTACAAATATCTGAAAGAAAGGTGAATTACTGGGTAAATAGTTCTGTTTAGTACAATGAGCAGTTCTTCCATGTTGTACATGTTTTAATTGATAAAACTGTTTGTTTTCAGAGTGCTATGGGCAAACAAGCCATGGGTGTGTACATCACTAACTTCCATGTTCGTATGGACACACTTGCTCATGTACTGTATTACCCTCACAAACCCTTGGTGACTACCCGATCTATGGAGTACCTGCGCTTCAGAGAGTTGCCAGCTGGTATTAATTCTATTGTAGCCATTCTGTGTTACACTGGATACAACCAAGAGGACAGCGTCATCTTGAATGCTTCTGCTGTTGAAAGAGGTTTCTTCAGGTAAAGCTCTGAAAACAATGATTTTTGCTTTTGTTTCTGGGTTATCAATATTAATATTGGCATGAGAGATAGTGTGTGTATATGTGCTGATGTTGCTATGGTGTCCCTTTGGGACATCAAAATAATGCACCAATCCACAAACACTGTTGTGCAGTAGGTTGATCTTGTGCCAGTATACAGTCATGTGTGCCTTGGCACATGGCATACACCTGAGGCCAAATTTAACTACTGCAGTGTCCATAGGCCCAAGACAATTTACACCCCTTTCCCATTTTTCAAAACTTTGGTATGTACGCACCTGAAACGAGAGTAATCAGCAGCTTGTGGTTCATCATTCTTTTCCAGCATCAATACGTCGGAGTCTACACGACCATAACTAATAACAGTGAACCTGTCGGAATCACTGCTAGAAGAAGAAGTACACACATCAAGTTTCTCTGTATAATCTTTTTCGTTTTTTTAGGATGAAGTTTATCTTGGTCTGGTTCCTTGGCTGAATGGTCATTGTAGTGGCCTTTGGTTCAGAGAGCCCTGAGTTTGATTCTTGGCTGGACATGGGATTTTAAGTGTACAGTTCATTCCTCTTGTGTTTGTCTAATACACATCTTCATCTTCACATTATACACCACACCACAGAAACACAAAATAGTGATTACATCCCTCCACCTAGGGTTGGCATCAAGAAGGGCAACCAGCTGTAAAACTGACCAAATATACACATATGTATACATACATGCACAGTGCCAACCCCAAGAAATTGGGAAAATGCTACGAAGTAGAAGCAGCAGCAGCAGCAGAAGAAAAACAAGAATTAAAATGAACTTGCCTCAGATTGGAATACTTCTAGGCAAAATCGAATGTAGCCTTGATGTTTAAGATAGCTTATCGCCTTCTCTTGCAATAACCTGTGGTATTATGCACCACTTAATCATTTTTGTTAGATGATGATGATGATAATGATAATAATAGCATGTGACTTCCAGTGAAGCCTGATCCAGGTTTTCAGATTGACGCTCATGGCCGACCTGCATGCCTGTGAGAATGGAGTCCTACCCAGGATTGAACGTTATGTTGAAGACAGTCACCCAGTCCCTGAGCCAGAGGAAATAATCAGTGAGGGTTAAAATTTCCAACGCGGCCGGGAATTAAACCCAGGACTCCTTGGGCCGATGGCCAGCATGCTAACTGATTAGCCATAGAGCCAAACTCTAGTCTAAAATGAAACAATAAAATAAAGTCACTCCATTGAAATTGGTGCTATTCATGGACAGAAGATTGTGTATTCGTATTACTGTAAATAAAATATTACCTTTACACTAAATAAACTGAAACATGTGATGACACAAACACAAAGCCCATTAAAGAAACAGCAACATTTAACTGTTAAAAACTGTTATGTAAACGGCATGGGATATGATTGATGCCAAATTATTCCGATCATTTTACCTGAAATCAAAACAATTAACAATGTGGCCAATAGTGACCATAGCTCACTGCAACATGAAACATCCCTAATTCATACTGTAAGATGAATTCAAAACTTCTTTTAAAACTTTATGGACATGGTTAATTTTTTGCCACTCTGATCCCAGGCCACTTTGGGCCCTGCCTAAATACAGCTGTGTATACACGGAAAGTTAAGGGAGACCAGGAGAGGAGATGAGAGAATCTAATCATGTGGGTGGGGATAAGGCTCTGGTCATGGGCGACTCAGTTGATGATGAAAGTGTGTTAAGGAAAGAGAATTAAGTGTGTTATCCAGGAATTATGTTGGGGTAGGTGTTTAGGAAAATTAAAAAGGAAGGGGTGTAAGAAGAAAGTGGGTTTTTTACCCCACGTTGGTACCAACCATGTAAAGCAAGCATGAATAGGTACCAACATAGTTGCGGATGTGTGGGATCTGGTGTAGGAGGGATACTGACTGAAGGGTGATTGGGGATGAGACTATGGAGTGAGTATTTGGGAAATTGTGAGTGAGATTTGAGGTTGCTAATCAGTGAGTAGGAGACAGTGATCCATGTTCAGATGACGTTACTTGAACTGCAATGGTACCGTACATATAAGTTAGGGGATTTGTTTAGAATAGTTATAGGGAGGTACATTCAGGAAAATAGGGTGGACTAGGAAGCTGTGATGACGGTATAAGAAGCAGGAAGTCAATTAAGGACATAAAAACGTTTGTGTTAAGCTTTGGGAGTATTGTAAAGAAAGGAATAGAATTAAGTACAGTAATTTAATAGATATATTTGTACCAGATATTGTAATAAGAGTTGAATCATGCTTAAGAAGTGATATTATGGGTGCAAAGTTTTTCTCATAGAACTGGAGTGTTTATTATAGAGACAGCAGTAGCACTAACAGTATGTACAGTATATGATGATGATTATGATGATGTTGCTTGATTTTTAGGGGCCTAACATAAAGGTTATCAGCCTGATGTACAGATGTGTGCATGTATGCAAAAATTCTTATTTTTCTGAGTTGAACATTGTTGTTTTATGTACCTTATGTTCATTTTGCCAACATATTGAATACATTGCAGTATCGTAATCTAGGTAACATATCTGTCACTATGAGACATGAACATTTCAGCTGTAGCGAAGCATTCCTTTGGAACAAATTACAAAATTTTGTTTGATAAAACTAGGATTTTAGCAGCTGTGCCCTGGAATCTCAAAAGAAAAATTTAAGACGCTATAAAAATAAATAAGCAACATTATTTTTTTTTTTGCTAGGGGCTTTACGTCGCACCGACACAGATAGGTCTTATGGCGACGATGGGATAGGAAAGGCCTAGGAGTTGGAAGGAAGTGGCCGTGGCCTTAATTAAGGTACAGCCCCAGCATTTGCCTGGTGTGAAAATGGGAAACCACGGAAAACCATTTTCAGGGCTGCCGATAGTGGGATTCGAACCTACTATCTCCCAGATGCAAGCTCACAGCCGCGCGCCTCTACGCGCACGGCCAACTCGCCCGGTCAACATTAATTTAGAGGAGAAATTCAAAATCAGCAGTTCTTGGATGTCTAGCGTACACAAATTACCAGTATGCAGGACAGACCATGAAAACACAGGACCTTGCACAGAACAGTAACAGGAAATTGCCCGCCTGATTACCGGCAAGAATTACATTTCAGATGTTCTAAAGAATCCTTGGGACTTTCAAAGTCTGGAAGTGAAGACATGACATAAAACTAGGCATAGCAACCACCTTTGTAGTTGATTTTAGCTGCCTGGGGAGACTGAGTATCTTGCATTGAGTATGAATATATCAATTGCCTTGATAAAGAACACTGCAATTTATTCAAAATGTCAGCAACATGTACATATGGAACATAAAACAAACGCCCAACCCAGAAAAAGATCTTAATAGTAGTTTAATCAACCATCATCTCTAAAGTACAAAGTCCAGTCATCACTAATATTTTGTTCCAGATCTGTTTTCTTTCGATCTTACAAGGATGCAGAATCTAAACGAATTGGTGATCAGGAGGAACAGTTTGAGAAACCTACAAGACAAACATGTCAGGTAAGTTATATTCAGGTGAACAAAATTTATTGGGGTGCTCTTCAAGATTCAGTGGAACCTCAATTCTCCGTTTTTGGAGGGACCACGGAGAAGAAAGCATACAACACGGAAAAACGGAAAATCCTGGAACGAATGAACCATCAACAATTTGGCTAAACATAACCAAAAAGAAATATGTATACTTATAATCATACAAACACCCCTAAACCAAACCAAACTACAGCCCCAATGGGCCTTCTGTCTACCAAGCAACCACTGCTCGGTCCGGAGGCCTGCAGATTACGAGGTGACACATGGTCAGTATGACGAATCCTCTCGGCCATTATTCCCGGCTCTCTCATATCCAGGTAAAAATTCCTAACCTGGCCGGGAATTGAACACGGGCCCTCCGGGTGAGAGGCAGGCAATTTAGACTGCGAGACCGGCTTCAAACATTAATTACCGTTACGCGACTTAAAAATTTCAAAACTTTACATTCAGTTTTACCGGGGAAACTTCGTCACTTTCCTCTGAAAACTTCTTTAAGTTCAGCAACCTTGATCAGTCAAACTGTTTGAAAAACCTAATAACACCAAGCCAAACCAATTGAGCACAAGTAGTTTTTAATTCTCTAATCTAATAAAATAAAGCACATTGGATACAAAAGCACCCAACATCATGGCAAAATCCCCCCCCCCCTTTTTTTTAAAAATCTTCCATTGTAATTTGCTCACCTGTATACTGTTCGTAGTCAGTTTATGGAAATCTTGTACCGCGTAAATTAAGCCTACATCAACTTTTAAAGGTGATGTTGAACTCGAGAATATGGTTTTGAATATAAGTATCGATTCTCAAGTTCTCAAATGCATTATATTCAATTCTGCCCATCACTAATCACAATCAAATTGGAAAGAAGAAAAATATCATCAAAACTTCCAAAATTACGGTTATTCATGACCTTGAGTTCAGCTGGAAAGCACGCTCGCTGTACAAGTTGGTACGAGTGCGAAATTATACAAAGTTTTTAAATCTAACGTGCGCTGATAAAATGACAGCAGTTTTTATAACATTTTAACACAAAAACGTGAAATTCTCAGTCTTATATTAGGACCAAAATAGTAATAGGCAATCCCAAAACCTCCCATGGCTTTATGTATATAAAGTGCAACGTCTGTTCTGCTCTCGATAACATAATCGCATACGATAATATTAAAATACTAATTTCTGTTACTTAAGAAGGAGCAGTTTCGATTCCTGCCTGAAAGTTTAGTGACTGTACAGTGCCCTGAGGGAAGTGCCGAAAACCTGTTCGGTGATACACTCGAAAAAAGTAAAAAATAAATATCTAACCCTGGACATAATGTAGACGTTTTGCAAGTACGAACATTTGACGAAACTCGTTCCATCTTCAAGTAGAGCTGACGAAATGCGCTCTGTCTCCTTCCTATTGTTGTGGATACTCTCTGCTTTATGATTGTGATTCTCTAAACAATACCACCTGAATGCAATGCTAAGATGGTCCCTTATGCAAGTTCACTGCCGATTGCTTTTCCGGTATAGTACTTCCTCAAATTACCACAATGACGGGACGTTAACACCAAGATCTGTAAGTATGCCCCAGCCGTCCTTTCGTGATATACAGTTTGTTGAAAAACGCGTGATCGAGGATTTAGCGTTGATGGGACTGAAATATCTCGACGGTTGATACGGGAAATTGTTTCTTCGAGGAATGGATAATGGGGGATTTTTACAACGTGATTTAATTAGTATGCTCGTGGAACCACGTAATTTGAACAAATAATACGGGAAAACATAGTTTCCGGGAACGTATAATCGAGGTTCTACCGTATTTGTTCACACAAAGCCAAGCATACTGCGGAGAGGTTTGGAATTGAATCCAGGCTTTTGGTTCCAATCTAGTGATTAGAAATTGTATACCACCACCTCTCCCATCCTGCCAGCCAACATTCTGATGGTGAGATTCTTTTCCGCCAGTGGGACTTGGAACCACTAACCATGTTGTCAGACCATATAGGCTTAACGATCATGGCCACCAGGTTGGCATCACCTGCCTTTCCACCTGAAGGCTGAGGTTTGTATTCCGGTCAATCCTGGGTTGAGATTTTCATCTCAAAAGAATCATGTGGTGTTAGGCAAGGGCATCCAGCCTTAAACCCTTGGCCAAAACCTAAATGAGCCTGTGTGGCTCCAGCATCTCTATAAATACAGTAACTGCAATAAGCTGAAGAAATGTTAAAGCGTACTTTTAATAAATAGAAATTTCAAATTGGTAGAATGTTAATAACTACTAGCTTTTGGTGTATATCCTCTAATTCAAAAGTTAATTGTATTGAGGCCTACCATATCCTGCTATATTTTTGTACATAGAACAATGGTTGGAGATTTTGTCAAGATATATAAATGATTATGAAAGAAATGATATATACTCTACAGACATTGCTCTAGACATCCCCCTGGTACAAGGCTAAGAATTTCATAGGTGATACTTTAACTTTATTGTCCAATGAATGTGATATGAGATGTACTAATGTAGACTTTCATGACTAGCTAGATCTTTCTTACTTATTAAACCACTATTTCTGAAGATGTTAACTGCATTCACTAAGGAAACGTCAGTAAATATTAAAAGACTGACAGACCGAACAATTAGAAAACCCACTCTGGTATGAGCATACACTTGACCTCAAAAGTAAACTGAGAAAAGAAGGGGATTAAAATCTCTCAGCCACCACAGAGATGATTTTCCTTGGTTTCTCTTGTCAACTCCAGATGCATGCCAGAATTGTACCCATTATGCAGCCTCAAAATCTTCTTCCTTTTTAATCCCAGCCCTGGTTATGTGGAAATTAAGGGGCTTAGTGGAAGAAAGGTCTATCCAACTTATTTATTTTTTATGAGTTTCAAGAAAAAAGCAGTCAAAGTTTTTTTAAGTATGGGGAATTTCTAAACCTTCTATAATCGTACAATTTCAAGATTATGTTCTTAACACTTCAGTCTATTTTCCTATAGTTGTATATGTAAGTTGAGTACTTAGCCCGAAGGCTGGTTGGATATTCAGGCAAAATACTGTATATCACTGAATAATAGTACAAATGAAAATGAAAAATGCCACCAAAAAAGAAAAAAATGAACAAGGGTTGTATGAACTTTTCACAAAGCACATTTTTCATTGTACTTTTCATTAAAGACATCATCATCAATCAATCAATCAATCAATACTGATCTGCATTTAGGGCAGTCGCCCAGGTGGCAGATTCCCTATCTGTTGCTTTCCTAGCCTTTTCCTAAATGATTTCAAAGAAATTGGAAATTTATTGAACATCTCCCTTGGTAAGTTATTCCAATTCCTAACTCCCCTTCCTATAAATGAATATTTGCCCCAGTTTGTCCTCTTGAATTCCAACTTTATCTTCATATAGTGATCTTTCCTACTTTTATAAACGCCATTCAAACTTATTCATCTACTAATGTCATTCCACGCCAACTCTCCGCTGACAGCTCGGAACATACCACTTAGTCGAGCAGCTCTTCTTCTTTCTCTCAATTCTTCCCAACCCAAACTTTGCAACATTTTTGTAACGCTACTCTTTTGTCGGAAATCACCCAGAACAAATCGAGCTGCTTTTCTTTGGATTTTTTCCAGTTCTTGAATCAGGTAATCCTGGTGAGGGTCCCATACACTGGAACCATACTCTAGTTGGGGTCTTACCAGAGACTTATATGCCCTCTCCTTTACATCCTTACTACAACCCCTAAACACCCTCATAACCATGTGCAGAGATCTGTACCCTTTATTTACAATCCCATTTATGTGAATACCCCAATGAAGATCTTTCCTTATATTAACACCTAGATACTTACAATGATCCCGAAAAGGAACTTTCACCTCACCAATGCAGTAATTAAAACTGAGAGGACTTTTCCTATTTGTGAAACTCATAACCTGACTTTTAACCCCGTTTATCATCAAACCATTGCCTGCTGTCCATCTCACAACATTTTCGAGGTCACGCTGCAGTTGCTCACAATCTTGTAACTTATTTATCACTCTATAGAGAATAACATCATCCGCAAAAAGCCTTACCTCCGATTCCACTCCTTTACTCATATCATTTATATACACTGACTGACAGAGCAAATGCAACACCAAGAAGGAGTGGTCAGAACTTTATGCCAATTGCAGGGTAGACTGACGTCACTGAGGTATGCTCATGATGTGAAATGCGCCGCTGTGCTGCGCACGTAGCGAACGATAAATGGGACACGGCGTTGGCGAATGGCCCACTTCGTACCATGATTTCTCAGCCGACAGTTATTGTAGAATGTGTTGTCGTGTGCCACAGGACACGTGTATAGCTAAGAATGCCAGGCCGCCGTCAACGAAGGCATTTCCAGCAGACAGACGACTTTACGAGGGGTATGGTGATCGGGCTGAGAAGGGCAGGTTGGTCGCTTCGTCAAATCGCAGCCGATACCCATAGGGATGTGTCCACGGTGCAGCGCCTGTGGCGAAGATGGTTGGCGCAGGGACATGTGGCACGTGCGAGGGGTCCAGGCGCAGCCCGAGTGACGTCAGCACGCGAGGATCGGCGCATCCGCCGCCAAGCGGTGGCAGCCCCGCACACCACGTCAACCGCCATTCTTCAGCATGTGCAAGACACCCTGGCTGTTCCAATATTGACCAGAACAATTTCCCGTCGATTGGTTGAAGGAGGCCTGCACTCCCGGCGTCCGCTCAGAAGACTACCATTGACTCCACAGCATAGACGTGCACGCCTGGCATGGTGCCGGGCTAGAGCGACTTGGATGAGGGAATGGCGGAACGTCGTGTTCTCCGATGAGTCACGCTTCTGTTCTGTCAGTGATAGTCACCGCAGACGAGTGTGGCGTCGGCGTGGAGAAAGGTCAAATACGGCAGTAACTGTGGAGCGCCCTACCGCTAGACAACGCGGCATCATGGTTTGGGGCGCTATTGCGTATGATTCCACGTCACCTCTAGTGCATATTCAAGGCACGTTAAATGCCCACCGCTACGTGCAGCATGTGCTGCGGCCGGTGGCACTCCCGTACCTTCAGGGGCTGCCCAATGCTCTGTTTCAGCAGGATAATGCCCGCCCACACACTGCTCGCATCTCCCAACAGGCTCTACGAGATGTACAGATGCTTCCGTGGCCAGCGTACTCTCCTAATCTCTCACCAATCGAACACGTGTGGGATCTCATTGGACGCCGTTTGCAAACTCTGCCAGCAGCCTCGTACGGACGACCAACTGTGGCAAAAAATGGTTGACAGA
Source organism: Anabrus simplex (assembly GCF_040414725.1). NCBI lineage: Eukaryota > Metazoa > Arthropoda > Insecta > Orthoptera > Tettigoniidae > Anabrus > Anabrus simplex. The sequence goes on from NC_090271.1 coordinate 163,584,978, forward strand.
GAATGGAGAACCATCCCTCAGGACACCATCCGCACTCTTATTGACTCTGTACCTCGACATGTTTCTGCGTGCATCGCCGCTCGCGGTGGTCCTACATCCTACTGAGTCGATGCCATGCGCATTGTGTAACCTGCATATCGGTTTGAAATAAACATCAATTATTCGTCCGTGCCATCTCTGTTTTTTCCCCAACTTTCATCCCTTTTGAACCACTCCTTCTTTGTGTTGCATTTGCTCTGTCAGTCAGTGTATATAAGAAAACATAAAGGTCCGATAATACTGCCTTGAGGAATTCCCCTCTTAATTATTACAGGGTCAGATAAAGCTTCACCTACCCTAATTCTCTGAGATCTATTTTCTAGAAATATAGCAACCCATTCAGTCACTCTTTTGTCTAGTCCAATTGCACTCATTTTTGCCAGTAGTCTCCCATGATCCACCCTATGAAATGCTTTAGACAGGTCAATCGCGATACAGTCCATTTGACCTCCAGAATCCAAGATATCTGCTATATCTTGCTGGAATCCTACAAGTTGAGCTTCAGTGGAATAACCTTTCCTAAAACCGAATTGCCTTCTATCGAACTAGTTATTAATTTCGCAAACATGTCTAATATAATCAGAAAGAATGCCTTCCCAAAGCTTACATACAATGCATGTCAAACTTACTGGCCTGTAATTTTCAGCTTTATGTCTATCACCCTTTCCTTTATACACAGGGGCTACTATAGCAACTCTCCATTCATCTGGTATAACTCCTCCGACCAAACAATAATCAAATAAGTACTTCAGATATGGTACTATATCCCAACGCATTGTCTTTAGTATATCCCCAGAAATCTGATCAATTCCAGCCGCTTTTCTAGTTTTCAACTTTTGTATCTTATTGTAAATGTCATTGTTATCATATGTAAATTTTATTACTTCTTTGGCCTTAGTCTCCTCCTCTATCTCGACATTTTCCTTGTAATCAACAATCTTTACATACTGCTGACTGAATACTTCTGCCTTTTGAAGATCCTCACATACACACTCCCCTTGTTCATAATTATTCCTGGAATGTCCTTCTTGGAACCTGTTTCTGCCTTAAAATACCTATACATACCCTTCCATTTTTCACTAAAATTCGTATGACTGCCAATTATGCTTGCCATCATGTTATCCTTAGCTGCCTTCTTTGCTAGATTCAATTTTCTAGTAAGTTCCTTCAATTTCTCCTTACTTCCACAGCCATTTCTAACTCTATTTCTTTCCAGTCTGCACCTCCTTCTTAGTCTCTTTATTTCTCTATTATAATAAGGTGGATCTTTACCATTCCTTACCACCCTTAATGGTACAAACCTGTTTTCGCATTCGTCAACAATTTCTTTAAACCCATCCCAGAGTCTGTTTACATTTTTATTTACCGTTTTCCACCGATCATAATTACTTTTTAGAAACTGCCTCATGCCTGCTTTATCAGCCATATGGTACTGCCTAACAGTCCTACTTTTAAGACCTTCCTTTCTATCACATTTATTTTTAACTACCACAAAAACAGCTTCATGATCACTAATACCATCTATTACTTCAGTTTCCCTATAGAGCTCATCTGGTTTTATCAGCACCACATCCAGGATATTTTTCCCTCTGGTTGGTTCCATCACTTTCTGAATCAGCTGTCCTTCCCATATTAACTTATTTGCCATTTTTTGGTCATGCTTCCTGTCGTTCGCATTTCCTTCCCAATTGACATCTGGCAAATTCAGATCTCCCGCTACAATCACATTTCTTTCCATGTCGTTCCCCACATAGCTGACTATCCTATCAAATAATTCCGAATCCGCGTCAGTGCTACCCTTTCCCGATCAGTACACTCCAAATATATCAAGTTGCCTATTATCTTTAGAAATGAGCCTTACACCTAGAATTTCATGTGTCTCATCTTTAACTTTTTCGTAGCTTACAAATTCTTCTTTCACCAGAATGAACACTCCCCCTCCCACCATTCCTATCCTATCTCTGCGATACACACTCCAGTGCCGTGAGAAAATTTCTGCATCCATTATATCATTTCTCAGCCATGATTCAACTCCTATTACAATATCTGGTAAATATATATCTATTAAATTACTTAATTCTATTCCTTTATTTACAATACTTCTACAGTTCAACACTAACAATTTTATGTCATCCCTACTTGATTTCCAGTTCCCTGTTCCCTTATCACCGCTCCCTAGGCCATCCTGTTTCCCTGAATGTACCTCCCTATTACCCTTCCAAACAAATTTCCTAACTTATACGTACCACTGCGGTTTAAATGAAGGCCATCTGAGCGCAGATCCCTATCTCCTACCCACCCATTAGGATCTAGAAATTTCACTCCCAGTTTCCCACATACCCACTCCATATTCTCATTTAAATCCCCAATCACCCTCCAGTCAGTATCCCTTCTACACAGTATTCCACTAATAACAATCTCCGCTTTCTTAAACTTCACCCGTGCTGCATTTACCAGATCCCACACATCTCCAACTATGTTGGTACTTATATCAGCTTGCCTTACGTTGTTGGTACCAACGTGAAACACTACCACCTTCTCCTTCCCCTCCCCCCCCTCCCTCTCTTCTACTTTCCTCAACATCTGCCTCAACCTAATTCCTGGATAACACTCTACCCTGGTACCCTTTCCTCCACACACTTTCCCCACATGTCTAACGATGGAATCCCCCATGACCAGAGCCTCAACCCTACCCACCTCATTTGATCCCCTACCCACCTGGTCAGCCCTATCTTTCCTGATAGCTGCAGAAGCTACTTCCTCCTCCCTTTTCTCCTTCCCATGACCCTGTTCCACCTGTCTTTTCCTATCCTCTACTCTACGTTTTCCTTTCCTACCTTTTCCCTTCCTCCTACTTCCACACATCTCACCAACAGTTCCCTGTCCCTCATCTTCCCTCTGTTGTTCTACCTGGAGTGACTCGTACCGATTTCGCACAGACACCTGTCCTGAATTCTGATCCTAAATAGAGCCCTTAGTCTGCAATCTCCTTCCCCTTAGAACATTAGACCACCTGTCTTCTACAACTCCTCCCTTTCCTTCCCCTCCCTCTTGTACACCTACTGTAACCTGTACATTGTTTGAGGGAGTCCTATCTTCCTTCCTGTCTTCTGTGAGAATCCTAATTATCTCCCTCAAACTTTCCAACTCCTCCCTAATACCCCTCAATGCCTCGCTACACCCACAGTAAGTACACTTGCTCTCTTTAGCCATTCTTTACGGGGGAAAAATGAAATTAAAAATAAAATAACTTATTTGCAAAAAATAAATGAACGGAGGGATATATTGTTTGGGATAGTACACAGCAATAAGGTAATTAATATACGACTACACTACAATATTACTTAGTCGTGCTCTATATTTTTTTAAAATCCTACAACCCCTGACAATATAAAACTGCTGTTAATTACTGAATATTGAAAGTAATAGCCTACACAAGAACTACACAATTCCAAACTGCAATTAAGCCTATGCTAATTACAACAACAGTATTTTAGTAAGAGTTTCTACGGATACCTCTACTACACCAGTACTACACAAATATTTTACAATAATAAAATAATCACACTAAATTCTAATATCGTATACTACTGTACAGTACACTACAGTAATTTTAAACTACTTTCAGACGTATCCTAATTACGATACTGGTACCGAACTGTATGTCACTAAACTAAGCACAACAGAAATTAAATTTGCAAGAACTACTGTACTCAAAGATTACCAACGAAGCTAAATGCTTAGACAAATTATTATTAGTATTACGGTCTAATAGATACACACGAAAAATAACACACGAATATAGCAGGCAGGATACGGCACCATCTAAATGTACTGTATCTATACTACAATGTATCTACACTACACTACACTGCATTTGGTTAAATGCTTAAGTATCGAAAGGATTTCCGTACACGAAGAAAAACACGAATATAACTGGCAAGATACTATCTAATATATTATACCTTATCTTCACTACAATTCTACTGAAATATGGTTATGTGATTATTACAGCTGGTGGATTACTATTATTTTCCCTACTCCACGGGACAGAGAATAAAAGTGTCCTTAATTAGGCCTGCTGAAAAATACGAGGTTGTCTACAGTAATTTCTCAAATATTTTTATCAAAACTACTACTACTCCAGGGACTTGAACTGCAATTACTGGGATATATGAACTTTATTATTATTAGCTAACCGCTCATAAATACTGAAAGATCGAGGGAGCGAAATATAAATTACGGATACTTTAACTACCTACTCAGAAGTACAAATGAATGGAATACAAGGTCAGCTGATTTTTATTTATATTTACTTGACTACACTACACCCTTTGTTCACGACTGTAGCCAACAATGCAATATTTCAATATGAGGAGCGACAATAATCAATAACAATACAACGACTGTTAACTATACCGTGTCATCTCTTTAACTTCTTTTTAAATGAAAGTTTACAGGCGTATCGTGTTTTTTAATGTAGTAAATTATTACCTTCGCGATAGTTTGAACGGATATCTATACGAAATACCGGAGAAGTTGCTGCAGAAGTTACGGTACTATTCCTTATGATAATCTGCCTTTGTAAGTATAACCAACGAACCTACAGATATTTACAAATATTTTTAAAGTTAATATTATTACCTAAAGTATTTCCTAAACCTAAATTCGAAACAAGGTACACCTAGCTAGCCTACTTAACCTAGAAAACGTAATTTACTGAAGACCAACTGAATTACTTGTTACAAAATTTAAATAAATATCACTACTCCCAATTTCTACCAAGAAGCACTAAACACCACTATACAAACAGCACTAAATGAATCAGATATACACAAAAATTTAGCTATTTCAATAGGTTTTCACTACTTTATCACTACAATAATGCAAGAGCTCTCTCAATAGCCAACCATTCTCAAGCGCATCCAACAATGCCAAGGTGTGGCGTAAAAGCGCTCTATTTCCTTCTGCACAGATACATTTCTTCCTCTTCATCTTTACACCATTTAAAGTTTCTTCCTTTCAGATTATCTTTTATTTGAGATATCCATCTTGTCTTTAGCCTGCCTGTACCGTCAGAAGGGGTGAAGTCGATCAGGTGGGGTGAAGTTGATCGCCAATATATCGTTATGATTTTTGCTACTGCTACCTGGTGGCAAATCAGGAAACTTTATGATATATATTCTCTTTGAAAGCCAATGAGTTGCAGAGTATTTTCTATCTGTGGAATGTTCTCTGTGGATAACCGTTCAGTGGCACTGTGGGAAATAAACACATGCATTTTGGTGACCTGTGCTGTGAATGAAGTCAGACAAAAAGTGTCACAATACCACGTTATAGGCATATAATTCAGCCGTTTTCGGACTGTTAGTTGGTAAGTGAATGCATTGTCATCCGATTTATGTATTTGCAAAGGCTAAAGTTTGTCGTGAGGACGAGTACTGATCTATTAATTGAATTATTGTATTTTGCAGGGTGAAGTCGATCATGCCGCGAACGTACGTAAAGAAGATGGGCAGGGAGGGGAAAAGGAACTACAGTGCAGTATATCTGGAAAATGCCGTTCGGGAAGTGAAGAAAGGAAAGTTGAACATTCGTAAAGCATCCGAGTGTTACGGTGTGCCTTATACAACGCTAAATGAGTGGGTGAAGGGCAAACGTAAAAACAGTTATGGTGGGCAGCCTGTTCTAAATTCAAAAGACGAAGAATGTTTAGTACATGGATTGATCAAGTGTGGAGAGTGGGGTTTTCCTTTGAAACGACATGATGTGAGAAATGTTGTACAGGGGTATTTGAATCGTTCTGGGCGAGTTGAGAAACGTTTTAAGAACAATAAACCAGGAAGAAACTGGTTCTTAGGCTTTATAAAAAGAAACCAGGAGCTTACTGAAAGATTAGTGCAAAATATCAAGAGGAGTCGTGCTGGAATTAGTGAGGAAGTTATTCATGATTATTTTGATAATCTGGAGGTATACGTTGCAGATATGCCTCCTAGTAACATAATAAACTTTGATGAGACCAACTTTACAGATGACCCAGGCCAAAGTAAAGCACTGGTTAAAAGAGGAGTAAAGCATGCAGAGAAAATCATGGATTCGTCCAAGACAAGTGTTAGTGTCATGATTGCAGCTACAGCTGAAGGTGTTGTTTTGCCACCATATGTGGTATATAAAGCAAAGTATCTCTACCCAACATGGATTGAAAATGGCATTCCTGGCAGTGGGTATAACAGGAACACAAGCGGTTGGTTTGACCTTGAGATATTTGAAGACTGGTTTGAGAAAATTCTGCTCCCGTTTGCTCATAAGCTGAACGGTAGAAAAGTACTGATTGGAGACAACCTCTCAAGTCATCTTTCTCTCCATGTTATTCAGTTGTGTGAAGAGAACGAAATTGACTTCATTTTACTTCCACCAAATACCACCCACATTTGCCAACCACTTGATGTAGCCTTCTTCCACCCACTAAAAGGAGCTTGGAGAAAGTGCTTAGAAGAATGGAAAATGAAAAATAGAGGAGTCTTGCCTAAGTGTGAGTTTCCTAAGATGCTGAAGAAGACCTTCGAGGAAGTGGGTGTTCACCTAACATCCAACGTTGTGGCAGGATTCGCAGCATGTGGCATTGTTCCTCTAAATCGAGAAGCTGTCCTTAAAAAACTTCCAAAATCTCCGAGGGAAAATGAAGGATTGGAAAGACGGTGGAGTGACACATTGGTGGACCACTTAAAGGAATTAAGGAAGGAAACCACTGGAAGTACCGAGAAACGCCCAAGGCAAAAACGTCTCAATGTTGCAGCTGGCAAGGGAATAGTAGTTCGTGATCTCGTAGAGTCGGGTGATGATACGCATTCAAGATCATCAAACGAGAACCAGTTGCATTCTGATTCAGAGCTATTTGTCGAGGATGAAACCGGTAAGGTCTAGTGTCATAGATTATGGTGGAACTACTGAAGAAGGTGAAAACTGTAGTTCTTACAAGAGTGGTGAATTTGTATTGGTATCATTTCCGACTGGTAGCAGGAACAGACATTTTATAGGTCAAATAATTCAGATGGCTGAAAGTGACGCTGAAGTCAGCTATTTAAGGAAAAGAGGATCCAAGCAGGTTCATTTTGTATTTCCAGATGTTCCTGATGTAGACAAGACTCCCCTCACGTAAATTGTAACAAAAGTGAAGCCTAAGGGCATCGGTCGTGGACGCTACATTTTCCCAGATATTGACATTTCAAAAATTGAGTGAAAATTCTTCGTGATGTAAGATAATTGTTTGTATAGTGGCTGTTTTTTAAATGAAAATACAATGTTCTGAGCATAAAATATTCTATTTGTTAATTTACATATATGTTAGGTCCCTGAGGAACACCCTCTAGTATTTTAAAAATGAATGAAAACATAGCCTACCATACCTCTAGAGCTATTTCAACTTAAAAATTGGTCGGTTTCACCCCAGTACCTGAAGTAATATATATTATTGCTAATAACATATGCACATTGATGGATTGTTAACGTCCACCTCCAAAAAATTAACTGTTAACCTCCCTTTAAGCTTCACAGGAGTTTCTACTTCACCAGGCCATTGTTCAAAGAGGACTTGACTGCATATCAATATTCCCACATCAGTGAGCTTGACACATTTTCTGAGTAGTGACAAGAATTAAGTTACAGAATGGTATAAGAGAGTGTAGCCTCCGTGGCTCAGACAGCAGCACATCGGCCTCTCACCACTGGGTTCCGTGGTTCAAATCCTGGTCACTCCATGTGAGATTTGTGCTGGACAAAGTGTAGGCGGGACAAGTTTTTCTCTGGGTACTCCAGATTTCCCTGTCATCTTTCATTCCAGCAACACTCTCCACTATCATTTCATTTCATCTGTCAGTTATTAATCATTGTCCCAGAGGAGTGCGACAGGCTTTGGCAGCCGGTACAATTCCTAACCTCACCGCAAGATGGGGGCTTCATCCATTCCATCGCTGACCCGGTCATTGACAGGAAAACAGGTTATAGGTTGTTTTTAATGGTATAAGAAAATTAGATATATAAAACATCTTGCTGTATGTTAAGTGATCACAAAAGAAAATTAAGTTTCCTGTTTTTCCTCGCAAATACGTTGAACACTTCTTGAGAACTCATATGTACTGTACTTCTCTGTGTACTGAGAACAACACCAAACCTTGAAGCGTGTTCTACAAGGAGTGTTTCTGAGATAGTTCTTTACATGACAGGGAGTGGAAAAAGACCTCCTAGCTGTTGTGATATTACAGGAAATGTTGCTACCACTTTTATTATGTTGTACAATTCTAGAAAAATATCTTTACACTCATTCAATGCAGAAATAAAGTCACTTGGCAAGTTTACTGATGTATTTATCCACAATCTTCTCCACATTCAAAGTTTTCCTTCAAGCTTCACAGAAGTTGCTACTTCACCAGGCTGTTGTTCAAAGAAGACTTGATTGCATGTCAGTATTCCCACATCAGTGAGCTTGACACATTTTCTGGGTAGTAAAAAAATATTTGTAAGATATTCTTGTGACTCAGGAAACTGTCATTCCTACTATGTACCTATATAATCCTGTAAGTCTAGTTTTCTCCCTTCTGTTACTTAAAGCTTCCTACCCAAGTTTCTCTTAACATTTCTGATACACTACTCTTTCTCCTGAAATCTCCTGTTACAAATCTTGTTGTTTTCCTCTGCACACCATCTATTTCTTTTATTAGTTATTCCTGGTGAAGATTCCAGACTATAGTAAAATAATTAACAAATTTCTTCTCATATAGAATATATTTCAGTTGTTAAACTTGGCTTAAGAGAATAGTTCTTTGAAAATTGGGATTTTTAATCCTTTGTCCAGGAAATACAATATGTCTGTCTGCCTTAACTCCATACACCAATCTTTTCTCAGAATCTAGGATGGCCAGGTGCATTGCATTGATCATTTAAGCATGTTACAAATTGAACTCAGGCTATTAGTGAGGGGCTGGGGTACAAAAGTATTTTTCTAGGAAATCTCATGGCATAAGACAAAGCAAAGAATGAGGCAGAGACAAGACAATGAGATGGAAATAGCACATGGACTTCCTAAGCTGCATCCTAACTACAACTAAATTGTTTTCATTCTTCCCTTGAAGAGGGAGATGGGCCTCTTAGATGGTGATGCCATCACTCAAACCAGGAGATTTATGATGGCAGTGGAGATGTATGGTGAAGGTGAGGGGTTGGCAGCCATGGCCTATACTAGGAACTGTCCCGGCATTTGCCTTATTGCAGGAGAATGGAAAACCAAGGACAGCCGAGAGCAGGAACAAGCCCCTCTCCATCTCCCGAATGCAGAGGTGTAGTGCCATGGCGACCTGTCCTCTGTGCGGTTGGTCAGTCGGAGGGCAGATTGTCGGACCATTGACCAGCTGTGGCCACTTATAGGCTGAAGCCTATTTTGTTCTGCAACCGCCGAATGCATCCTCATACCTCAACTGACCATTTAATGGCTAAAATTACATTTAGTCTTGTGTCAAAAATGAAGGTCGTGGTTGAGAACTGAGGAATGTTTTATAACGGACGGGAATGTTGTAATGTGCCAAGGGTTTAACAAAACTATAGGGTGTTCCATGAATTCACAACTCGATCAACATTTATGTAGTGCGTTGCACCCAAGCAATAAACATCATGTATCTTGTAAGCAATTACTCTTAACTCAAATGGACAGTTAGGTTCAAAAAGTGAGGTTTTTAAAGATACGTGCTGGGCAATGGTACCTGCAAACATTCCGAGGAACAAACTTCAAGTACCAGAATATTGTTCATTCCCAATTTCTAGTTGTTCAATTCCGGATGACTCTACGTTTTGAAAGAATTAGCAGGACAAGTGTTACAAGGATATACTGGCATATATTCGGACTGATATTCAGAACTCCTATATCTGGATTGCAGAATATGAAATGATAGACGCCTTGGGATGTTACATTGCCAACCTTATTGTTTGGATACTGTATCCAGAAGTCCCCTTTAAGTCACAAATAATCTGTTCAAAAATCCTAGAACAAACGAACCGTGTAAAAATTGGACGATTTGTTAATGATGGGTTGAAAGTTTTGTGGCCTGAATGCACGCATGTAATCAGATGAAATACTTGTTTTATATTCAGATCCTATGGCCTGTATGTTGAAAACCTCTAAATCACTGCAAGCTTATAATCCTAACACTGTTCATTTCACATGTTTAACACATGCATTACTCGTACAACATGTCACTGAAGAAGTGAGAATTAATTTTACGGACGTACATAATAGCGTCAACAATAAAAGTATTTGTGAAAACCCCAATAAGAGTTCAATATTATAAAGGACATCTACCACCCATGGCCCTGCTACCTGAGCCTATCTTAACAGGATGGGATGGGGCACTTGGATTAAGCTGTTAGTTTCTACGATGAACATTTTGAAGCTCTTAAGTCAATTGTAGATCCTTTCTTCCCAGGTCAGTAGCATCAGTAAGCAATTCTCAGAGTGCATTCAGTAAACAGAGTGTAGTCAGTGATTTTCATACTTTCAGAGTAATTTTACTTGGATTGCAGAGAACAGTTCAAAACTGGAGACCATTGGTCTTCCACTTCAAGAATCCATGACAGTTGTGGAGAATGGTAAATTGAAGCTTAGCAGTATCATGACTTGGAGAAATAGACACGAACTCAGAAGATAATTTACTCAGCTAGTTTTATAATTTAAAATATGTGACTTCCTGTGATGTTGAACAGTTCTTCTCAGCCAACAAGAGAATTTTATCAGATCAGTGACAGAACATCACAATGGAAAACATAGCAGAGTACTTGGTGACACATTGCACATCATGATAAAAAGTTACCATACTAACTGTGTCACTTAATAGGGGTTTAAAGACTGACTTTATTCATGTTTATAGCCATTTTTTTGTTTCATTTTCAGTGCATGAGGGCAACAGGAAATTAGCTAGAGCAATACATTGTGTATACTCTGCAACTAATGAAATGAAATGTCGTATGGCTTTTAGTGCCAGGATATCCCAGAACGGGTTCGGCTCGCCAGGTGCAGGTCTTTCTATTTGACGCCTGTAGGCGACCTGCACGTCATGATGAGGATGAAATGATGATGAAGACAACACATACACCCAGCCCTCGTGCCTTTGGAATTAACCAATTAAGGTTAAAATCGCCGACCCAGCCGGGAATCGAACCCGGGACCCTCTGAACTGAAGGCCAGTACGCTGACTGTTCAGCCAGCGAGTCGGACACTCTGCAACTTACAGTACATAACATTCTTTTAAAATATTTGAAGTATTTTGATTATGCCTTTAATTTGATTATAGTATATCTTTTAATACTGTAAAAAAATTAAAAAACACTAGACTATATAAGTTATCTAAAGCAACAATGATGACTTTTTCTTAAAATATGGAGGTATTTAAAACAATTTTATTGTCTTATATCATAACCATAAGTCATAATAAAAGGAATATCCAAACATTTTTCTAAATTTAGTGCATTAATACTATTGCATACTTTATTAATATTACGTATTTCACTGATATTTACTGCATTTTTATGTATATATCTCGCACTTTGATATTACACAACTCTAGGCATGAGTATTATTTTCAAACACAGATAGAAATTGTTTGGCAGATATGCAGCGATTCTTGTGATATTTACTACTTTCATATTGTGTCTTTTCAATGAATAAATGGAGAAATAAAAAAGGCACCTATTTTTCATGTCTACCTTTATCTATTTTGGAATCTCTAGCAAATACAAAGCAAAATTTGCAACAGGGGTCCTTGACTTCGGAATATACTAGCCATGGGAACTCAGAAATCCACCTTTTTTGAAATTTCAAATTTTGTGGTCCTTGAGTAAATTTATAATTATCATTGGGCTTACATGAAGCTTCCATTGCACAGGCAATAGCATGCCGGCCTTTCACCACTGGCTTCCGTGATTCAAATATTGGTGACTCCATGGGAGATTTGTGCTGAACAAAGTGGAGGCGGGACATGTTCTTTTTCCAGGTACTCTCGTTTTTCCTGTCATCTTTCATTCCAGCAACATTGTCCAATTTCATTTCATCTGTCAGTCGTAATCATTGCGCCAGATGAGTGCAACAGGCTTCAGCAGCTGGCAGAATTCCTGTCCTCGCCACTAGATGGGGGCTTCATTAATTAATTCATTCATTGTGACCCAAACCATGCAGTCACTCGCTCGGTACATCCACATTTAAAGTTATTCAAATGGACTCCAAAATATTATATCTTGGATCAGTCATAGTCAGTACAGGTACCTGTTGGTATTTCTATAGCCAAAAGTGTTATGGCATAGCTGTCACATTTGTGGAAAGATCATTCTCTCTCTCTGGAACCCTTAAAACCCTTAAAGGAGAATACACTACCTAATCTGTTAGAAGTACTGGTTCTGAAACAAGTCGTGTTTCTTGGTTGCAGCCTTGGACATGCAAGAGATTGGCCGGAGAGATGAAATTTGACAGAGAGGGCAATCAGGGATAAGTTATTATTGCTCACTTTTATTACCACAGTGCACAAATCTAATTAAATCTGACTTCAACATGGGTGGAGATATGGAAACTGTTACTACAGTATAAACATATGTTTGGATGCAATGGAATAATCAAAACTAGCTTCTTATAGAATGAAGTTTGCATTTGGATAATGTTTAAGTATGTTTTTGTTGTAGCTATTATGTCTTACCTTTCATATTATAAGTTGTGTTCAACTGACTGATTTCTTTTTCTCCATTCTCTCTATTATTCAACTATTATATTTACTAGTTAAAACAACAAATATTTATGTATATATTTGTTTTCAGGGCATGCGGAATGCGCTTTACGATAAATTGGACGAGGATGGTATTATCTCTCCCGGAATTCGAGTGTCTGGTGATGATGTGGTAATAGGAAAAACAATCATGCTACCTGAAACAGAAGATGAAGTAAGTCCCATTGACATCAACTGTACTGTTGATATCTATCAGTCATGATCAATATCTTTCATTCAGATGCTGTGAAACTTTTCCTGGAATTGAATATAAAAACAATTTTTTTTCAAATTTCAGTTGGAAGGCACAACAAAACGCTTCAGTAAGCGAGATGCCAGCACGTTCCTCCGTAACAGTGAGACTGGTATTGTTGACCAAGTGATGCTGACCTTGAATTCAGAAGGTTATAAATTTTGTAAAATACGCGTGCGCTCAGTAAGAATTCCGCAGATTGGAGACAAGTTTGCATCGAGGCACGGGCAGAAAGGAACGTGTGGAATTCAATATCGACAGGAGGTAAGTTTACTTCTTATATCCTTCATTAGTAAGCTTTGAATTTTTAGGTTCTAAATTTTAGATTTAGGTTCTTTTAAGTAAATAAATTAGTATTTTATAGGTTTGAAACTTTCATTTTAGGAATTTATTAGTTGCATGGAACAACAACAAAAAAAGAAACACCCTGAAGATGGTTTTCCGTGGTTTCCCATTTTCACACCAGGCAAATGCTGGGGCTGTACCTTAATTAAGGCCACGGCCACTTCCTTCCAACTCCTAGGCCTTTCCTATCCAATCGTCACCATAAGACCTATCTGTGTCGGTGCGACGTAAAGCCCCTAGCAAAAAAAAAAAAGAAACACATCTCACTACAGTGTTGGAACACTGTGTTTTAATTATACACAATACTGCCGTAAGTTCTCTCAGTACTTTCAATGCATATAACTACTAAATAAATCTCTGCAAACCCATTATATACATATATTTTGAAAAAACACAAAAAATGCTACACAGAATGAACATACTCTTATTCAAAATGATTACAGTGTGCAGCAACACAGCGGCTACTCATCAATAGCTGCACAAATCATGTCCAGAGGAATTTTTTTACAGCTGACATGATTGATTTTTTTTTAAATCTCAATATGATAAAGATATTGATTCCCATAGGGAACCTGAAATATTTGTTCTGAATGAGTAATATTGCAGTGCCGTTTTTTACATCCTATTGCCTCAAGCTTCTGCCACAGAGAATAATCCAATCGATTGAGGTCCGAACTTCTACTAGACCAGTCAGCAGCAGTGATAAATCATGGGACATTTGTTGCCAAACACTGAGCGTCATTTTTGCCTTGTGTGCAGGAGTGCTATCCTGCTGAAAAGTCCATGATTTCCCTTCAAATAGTTTCAAATTGATACGTGTTATCATCTTTTCCAACATTGTCTAGTGGACAGGTGCAGAAGTCTTTACTCCACCTTCGCAAAAATGCACCTCCGATCCTCCCCACCAGGGAACAGTCCACCATACCATGGCAAAAGCAGGGTGATGTCCGCACTGCACACATGAAACTTTCTCTCTTGCTTCCTTGGAGGACCGTGCATACAAACGATTATTTTGCTTGTTAAATGACTCTTCCACAGTGAATATATTTTTCATCTGTGAATAAGATGTCACGATACTGGCTCTCCCCATACGTTATTAACGAAGCCTGAGATTGAAACTGCCGTATCTCCTTTAATTTTTCAGTTAGTAAATGCCGTGTGTATCTTTTATATGCACCAACATGTAAATCATCCTTCAGAATGCATGACATAGTTCATGGAGATATATTCATTTCACAAGACAAAATTGTTTGTTTACGCAAAGGATTGCATTGAATCCTCGCACAAACAGCATTCACAACTTCTTTTCTGCGTACACACCTAGGCCCGATCTGACGCGATCAACAGTTTCACCCGTTTGTTTAAACCGTGTTATTATCCGAAACCCAAATCGTTCATTGATGCCGAGACGTTTCAGCATAGAAAAAATTTCCTTAGCTAGCTTTCCGCAATGAATAACGCCAATACAGTGATATGATTCTCATACACTCCCCGCTCCATCTTTCACTGCTGCCTGCTGTTGGCTCACTGCAAGCCAGTTACTGGCAGAGTCGTGAAGGTGACCTTGTGCACGACAACATACAGCACTATCATGCTTCTTCATTCACAGTTACCATACTATAGCACGTTTAGATTTTACTGACAGAACTTATGGCAGTAGTGTGTATATGAAATATTTAAATTTGGTAATGAACACTTAAAAACAAACACTATTATATAAAAAAATAAGTTTCCAGAAAGGAACCTTAATCATTTCACCAATTGCAAATAGTATACAATAATTCCAGCACTGCAAGTGTCCGGCTCCATGGCTAAATGGTTAGCATGCTAGCTTTTGGTCACAGGGGTCCCGGGTTCAATTCCCGTCCGGGTCGGAGATTTTTTAATTCCCTTGCCTCGGGGACTGGGTGTCTGTTCTGTCCCCAACATCCCTGCAACTCAGACACCACACATAACACTATCCTCCACCACAATAACACACAGTTACCTACACATGGCAGATGCCGCCCACTCTCATCGGAGCGTCTGCCTTACAAGGGCTGCATCCAGCTAGAAATAGCCACACAAAATTATTATTAGCACTGCAAGCATTGTACAATAACTGTGTTAGCAGGGTACTGATCCCATTTGGAAAGACAGAATGGTTTAGGAATAAGACTGGACTAAGACAGGGGAGTGTGCTGTTACCTCTTTTGTTTATTATGGTCATGGATGAAATTGTAAAGGAAATAAAAGAAACCTATGGAGATAAAAGAGATGAAGATACTGCTATTTGCAGATGATGATGTGATCTGAGGAGAGAACACCAAAGAAGTGCAACAACTACCGTAGATGTACTGAACGAAAAAATTGAGAAGTATGGCATGAAAATCAGTACAGATAAAAGCAAGACTATGGTGATGTCAAGAGGAGAAAGGCAAGGAATGGGCACTGTGAAAATTGGAAGTCAGAGTCTGAAAATTGTGGACAGCTTTAAATACCTAGGAAGTGAATTAATGCAAAATGCTAGGGTGGACATGGAGATTAGCAGGAGGGTACAGCAGAGTAATGCATTCTACCAAAGTGTAAGTAAACTTGTTGGAGCAAAGAAGTATCAAGGAAAAGTAAAGAGAGAATGTACAAAATGTACTATGTATCCATACTGACTTATGCAGCTGAGACTTTGACTTTGACTAGCAGGCAAGAGAGTAGAATTCAAGTCAGTGAGATGAAATTCCTAAGAAGTATGATAGAGTGAGAAATGAAGATGTTAGGAAGAAAGTTGGGATAGGAAAGCTAAATGAGAGAATTGAAAAGAATAAACTAAGGTGGTTTGGACATGTAAAGAGGATGGAGGAGAATAGTACTCCAAGACAGATGCTGGAGGCAAAGTGCGAGGGCAAGAGAGCAAGAGGAAGACCTAAAACAAGGTGGATTGGATCAGTGAAGAGTGGCATAAGAAGATTAAATTTAGACTGGGACAAGATCGTGGAAGAGGAATGGTGGAAGGAAAGAGAAAGATGGAGAAGTGTCATAAATACCCAGATCCAGCAGAAGCTTGATAAGGGAAATGATGATGATGAATTCCAGTTCCTTAGGCTTTTTCATTCATGAAATTACCAGCATTTTGCCCCAGTGTGGTGTCAGGCTCACCAGTTGTTACACCTCAAGACAATGGAAGTTAGTGATCAGCTTGAAATCACCATGGGACAAAACTTTGGTAATGTTATGATTGGAAAAGTACAAATAGATTGAATATTTGGATACACCATTATGTTCCTCTTTTCCACTAACCTAAATGTGTCACTGAACAGTGAAATACTTCAACAGATTCTCATATTTCACATGCATAATTTGCTTTTAAAATTTGGTTTTTATCTGGCTCCCTTTCAGTAATATAAAACAGAGAGGATGGTTGCCCAGTAGTACTTCATTACAATGCATTGTTAGGTCCTTTCTTATAATAATGTCAGAAAGCAGCACATACAGATGTACAGTATGTGAAGTTCGTTCCAATGAATAGCTACACTATAGCTTCCTAACCACCGCACTTAAAATAAATGCAATATCAACGCGTAAAAATTTGATATATCCAAACTATCCAATATCCTAACTATACAAGCACTGGAACAGCGTACCTTTGTTTTCCTGATATTTAAACAGTAAATCTATATAGTTGGAATGTCAATGACAGAATTAGGTAATTTTAGTTTCTGTCAGTCAAAATTTTATTTATATTTATATCGTGTCAGAAGCATACATAAGTTTAAAATTAAAGATAAGGAAAAACATAAAACATAATATAAATACTCCAATGGCGAAGAGCCACATTAAACTATGTGAGCCCAAAACCTTGCAACATCAAGTGCATTTGGCTTCGCTTTAACCAGGTCTTCTGTTGTGCAGCTGAATGGGCATCAACTGCATTGCAGCAAATGGGCTGTGGTCTGCTCTTCTCCACATACACACAAGGTACTGTCCACTTCGAAACCCCATTTCTTCTGGTTTACCCTGCACCACGTAACACCAGAGCGCAGTCTGTTCAGTGCTCTCCAATTCACCCAATCTGTGACATGGCCAGGAGGGAGTTCCTCTTTTGGTGTCATCCATTGACTGATCCTCGTATGTTGACTCCTGACGTGCCATTCTTGAATTCTTGCTTGCTGCGCTGTTCCTGCAAGTGTTTCGGTTACTCTCAAGAAGCTTTTCCTAGACTTAAGCCGCTGGCGTGGTGGCTCATATCCAAACAAAGGGTGGGCTTCCGATGTCAACACCTTTCTCTTTTCTTTCTTGGCTGCCACTTCACGGCGAATATCGGGAGGTGCTATCCCTGCAAGGCAATACACTTTTTCCAAAGGTGTAGGTCTCAAACATCCAGTAATAATGCGGCAGGTTTCGTTGAGTGCTACATCAACTGCTTTGGTATGGCAAGATTTGTACCACACCGGGCATGCGTATTCAGCTGCGGAATAGCAGAGCGAAAGGGCAGATGTCCTCACTATGTCTGGTTGTGCTCCCCAAGATGTTCCAGTTAGCTTCTGCACAATATTGTTTCTAGCAGCCACTTTATGCTTGATGTTCAAACAATGTTTTCTGTAGGTTAAGGCACGATCCAGAGTGACTCCGAGGTACTTCGGGGTAGGATTGTGTTGTAATGCTATGCCTTGCCAAGTGACCTTCAGAGTTCGGGAAGCTTCTCTGTTGTTTAGATGGAAAACACAGGTTTGCGTCTTAGTTGGGTTTGGTGTTAGTTGATTCTTCATGTAATAGCCAGCAAGAGTGTCTAGAGCTGTGGACAATGTTTGTTCAATCGCCTCGAAGTTATCCCCCTGAGATGTGATGACACAATCATCAGCATAGATGAAACTATTCGTCCCGGCAGGAAGAGGCTGATCATTTGTGTAAATATTGAAAAGCATTGGTGCCAACACGCTTCCCTGAGGTAGTCCGTTCTTCTGTATCCTCCACCTGCTTCTTTTTCCCTGGAACTCAATGAAGAAACTTCGATTTTGAAGTAGGTTTCTAATGGCACTGGTCAGATGGAAGTCCTTTGTCATGCTGTATA
Source organism: Anabrus simplex (assembly GCF_040414725.1). Classification (NCBI taxonomy): domain Eukaryota; kingdom Metazoa; phylum Arthropoda; class Insecta; order Orthoptera; family Tettigoniidae; genus Anabrus; species Anabrus simplex. Next base: position 163,603,453 of record NC_090271.1, read on the forward strand.
CCTTTCCAAGGAGAATTTGGTGGTTAACAGTATCATATGCTGCCGAGAGATCTATAAATGCAGCTCCTGTGATTTTCCAGCTTTCAAAGCCATCTTCTATGTGTTGACTTAATTTCAACACCTGCGATGTGCAGCTTTTCCCTCTCCTGAATCCAGCTTGCTGTGGAATCAGAAGTGGCTCGATTTTATCAGTCAACCTATTGAGGATTAGTCTCTCCAGAATCTTAAAAAGATGGCATAATAAGGAGATTGGCCTGTAGCTCCTAGGGTCATTTTTATCTTTGCCTGGTTTTAAAATGGCTATGACCCTAGCCTTCCTCCATATTTTAGGTATCATGGAAGACTGAATGCAGTTATTCATGAGTTCTAGCAACCAGCACTTCGCAGTAGGACCAAAGTTCTTAATTTGTTCCATTCGAAGGTCATCAAGTCCTGCTGACTTCCCAATCTTACACTTACTGAGAGCTAATTCCAGTTCAGTTAGTGTGAAATGCTTAGATAACTCATTGCTCTCGTCTGATTGTCTGACTATAGGATTCTTCCCTACTTTCATGGAAAGCTTTGGTTTTCCATTAAGCAAAAGTTGGTGTGCTATTTGATCTGCACTCACATTGACATGTGTGTTACCTTGCGTACGATCATTGCTCAAGTGTTTTAAAAGTCTCCAAGCTTCTTGACTGCTCCTACCCATATCGACTTCAGACATCAACTTCATCCATGTCTCCTTCTTTGCCTGGGAGATAGAGGAAAGAACACTTTGTGCTGCTTGAATCGTTTGCTCACTAAATGGGTCTTCTTCGTGAAGCCTGTAGTAATCATGCAGCAGAGCAGTTGTTTCACGAGTTATACCTTGAAGGTAGCGTGTCCTGCAGACTCTGGGAATTGATGCCCGTGAACAGAACTTCACGATATCTATGAATTTGTCATAATCTTGGGGTATAGGAGAGACAGTTTTTATCCTCTCATCCAACATACTGGAAAACCTTTTCCAGTCAGCCTTTCGAAAGTTATATCTCCGTCTGAACCGAACTTCGTGTAGTCTTATGGGTGAAGAGAGGTGACATATTAGTGGCCAGTGTTGTGTTCTTGGGATTGGTGAACCCATTTCTTTAGAACATTGCTGCACAAAGCAGTTGCTCACAAAGAGAAGATCTGGGTTATACCCTCGGTGCCATCTTCCACTGTTGAAGGAGGAGGGAAGCTTACTGTCATGAATAAGGGAAAGCTCCTGAGTTTCAGCCCATGCAATGACGATCTCTCCATTCTCATCTTCTTGAGCATATACCCTATGGCATTTGTTGGTTGAAACATAATTTTAAGATTAATATTATCATTTAGACTTTCACGGCCCATGTAACTATTCATGAGTTATATTTTTGGGCTTATGCTGTGTAAATAGTTATAAACACACTCAACGTTTCAAAAGGAACCTTGCCTTTCTTCATCAGGAGACAAAAGAGGAAAGAAACAACGTAATGATGGTTGCTAGGAGAAAGCAACAAGGAAGATTCAAATGGTGCCCAAAGATGTAAAGGGGACGCCATTTTAGCCCAGTGCTAGAGACAATGAATAGTAACAGCAAAGCATTACTCTCTAATGGTTCTAATTATAGGTAGCCATGGTTCACTGAGGTTGTAACCTGTATCGCGGTTGAAATTATCTGGGTGTTTACGTATTTCAACCGCCTCCCTGATAATTCTTGTGCGATATTGCTTTATACGGGCAAGAACATGCACTTCTTGGAACAAGACATCATGACCAGGTGTTAAGGCATGATCAGCAACAGCTGATTTATCAGGTTGGTTGAGTCTGATACATCTGGTATGTTCTTTGATACGAGTACACACCGTTCTCGAAGTCTGCCCAATATAAACCTTGCCACAAGTACAGGGAACTCTGTAGATACCAGGTTGTTGTAATTTATTCAAACTATCCTTAGTTGGTCGCAGGAGTTGCCTAATCTTAATTGATGTTCCAAAAACAGTTCGTACATGGTACCTACGTAAGATTTTAGCTATACGATCCGTCGTGTTATGTATGTAAGGTAGGTAAGCAGTTCCTTTTACATCTTTTTTCTTAACAGACGTCCGATTTTGTGCCAATTTCAGAACCCTTGAGATCAAAGCTCTGCTGTAACCGTTGCTCTCAAAGGTGGTTCTCAAGGTGTTAATTTCCTCTTGTAGCTGTGATGCTTCACAAATCCTCCTGGCCCTGGTAGTCAGAGTTGTAAGGATACCATGTTTCTGGGCAGGGTGATGGTGAGAATCTGCGTGGAGATATCTATTGGTGTGTGTAGGCTTACGATACACGCTGTGTCCTGAAGATCCATCCTCTTTCTTGGTAACAAGAACATCTAAAAATGGTATCTTGCCGTCAGATTCCATTTCCAAGGTGAAACAAATGGAAGGGTGCTGGCGATTAAGGTGATCCAGAAAGTGACCAAGATTGTCTTCACCTTCTGTCCATACGACGAACGTATCATCCACAAATCGCCACCAGATCTTTGGTTTGCAAGGTGCCGACAACAAAGCTTTCTCTTCGAAGTTTTCCATGAAGAAATTGGCCACAACAGGAGAGAGAGGACTTCCCATGGCCACACCATCTGTCTGTTCATAATATGTCCCATTCCATAGAAAGTAGGAGGAGGTCATGCAGTGATAGAAAAGCCTTGCGATCTCTTCAGTAAAAATATCATTAATGAGAGACATAACACCATCAACAGATACTCTCGTAAACAGAGACACCACGTTGAGACTCACCAAGATATTGCCTGGCTGAAGTGATATAGTTTTTAACTTCTCAATGAAGTGTGTGGAATCCTTAATATATGAAGGGGTGTTACCCAGGTGTGGTTGAAGAAGACTACCTAAATATTTCGAAAGGGCATATGTCGGGGAACCAATCATACTGACAATAGGCCTAAGAGGAACACCCTCCTTATGTATTTTGGGAAGGCCATACAGTCTCGGAGGAATAGCATCCCCTGGAAGGAGACTCTTTGCTGTATCTTCTGGAATAGAAGATTGCTTGACCAATTTGACGGTCATATTTGAGTAGCGAGTTGTGGGATCACGACTGTTAATCCTGTATATAGGATCAGCTAACAAGGACAAGATCTTGTTGTCATATTCATCTTTATCCATCACCACCGTCACGTTACCCTTGTCAGCGGGGAGAACGATTACATCAGAATTGTCTCTTAGATCTTTTAGCGCCCGGATTTCACCTTGTTTTAAGTTTTAAGTTGGAATGGAATTAAAAAAAAATTAACTCATCTATTTCTGCTTGCATTGAACATTTTAACATAATTCTTCCTTTCTTTAGTCCAAGTTGAAGCTCAAATCAAATTTTATTGTACATATTTTATGTGGAACACCATTTGACTAAATGTTTGTTTACCTTTTTAATGTGTCATACATGGTTACATGACTTCAACGAATCGACTGGTCAAAAAGTTAAAATATTACAGATTTAAGCCTACAATCAAATTTCACTATAACTATATATTACAAAAACAGAATTTCTCTCAACAAGCTATCCTTTTAATTAGAAATATTGAGGTGTACACCTTATGGAAATATGACTATTCTCGTTTTACTGACCTTCAATCTATATATGTATATACTATTTTAATCATACAATGTATGTTTTTAATTCACCATTGTAATCACACCATAAGAGTCATGATTTATACTTGTCTTTGTACAATTATCCTTGGCTGATGATGACAGAGAATCTGTCGAAACCGGTACAGAATGTAAAAAAGTTGTGATGTTTTAACTGTAATGTAAAACTTTCACACAATATATAGTATTGAAAAGGTGGAACTTATTGTCCTTTCTTTGATGTTGTTTAACCATCACCATTGTACAAGTGTTTCTCGTACTTAATTTTCCCATTGTAATTTGTATTAATTTGTGCATGTTAAATACTACTCAGGTACCTGATTTTTGCCTTGAGGAGGTAATTTGACTGATGATGCCCTCAATGAAGGGCGAAACATGTCTCAAGCGGAATTAATAATAAATTCCTAAATGTAAAATTTATATGTATTGAATAGATGACAAAATAAGCCATTCAGCATCCTACATTCTTCATGACATACTGAAGCAAAAATATCATGACATAAGTTGACTGAATTCATTGTAATATCTTTTAGCTATCAATTGCAAAAGGCAATTATGCCTAGGTCTATCGGTAAAGGTCTGATTTCGCTATTATACTATAAATTATGTTCCTATCGTTCCCATTTTAATAATAATAATAATAATAATAATAATAATAATAATAATAATAACAACAACAACAACATACTGGGTTTATCTCCCATTAACTACTCTTTTACGGTATTCGGAGACACCGAGGTGCCAGAATTTTATCCCGCAGGAGTTCTTTTACATGTTAGTAAATCTACTGACATGAGGCTGACGTATGTGAGCACCTTCAAATACCACCGGACTGAGCCAGGATCGAACCTGCCATGTTAGGGCCAAAAGGCCAGCGCCTCACCTGTCTGAGCTGCTCAGCCCGGCCCCAATTTTATTCTGAGAATACGTAATATCATGGAGTTAAAATTTGAGATATCGGGTGAGTTGCCGTGCGCGTAGAGGCGCGCGGCTGTGAGCTTGCATCCGGGAGATAGTAGGTTCAAATCCCACTATCGGCAGCCCTGAAGATGGTTTTCCGTGGTTTCCCATTTTCACACCAGGCAAATGCTGGGGCTGTACCTTAATTAAGGCCACGCCGCTTCCTTCCAACTCCTAGGCCTTTCCTATCCTATCGTTGCCATAAGACCTATCTGTGTCGGTGCGACGTAAAGCCCCTAGCAAAAACAAAAAATAATAAAAATAAAAATTTGAGGTTAAGTACTTCTCCATATTTATATTGCAATACTTAACACTCCTGCCGGTATGCTCAAACAACACAACTGGCTATCTTGGTATTTACCGCCTCACCATGATAGGACGCCATAATGTTATACTCGTATTAAACATGGAAGACATGTGTATGCCTTCTAGTTCATATAGTGTTTTAATATCTCACACATTTTTCTTATTTAAAGGAAGAGGAATCTCTTATGCCCATTGATCTTGACATCTTAAGTTCCTCAGCCTCTCAAATCAAACCCTGTAGTCATGTCTTCGATGTCCTCTGTCATACTATACACTAGATCCAGCTTGATACGTTTAGTAACATCGCTATGTCTGTTGTTCCTCGTTAATAATCGCAGCAGTGGACTGGACACTTTGAAGACGAACGATATGCGCCGTACGTGATTTGTAATGTTCCGTGGAGGACGAACAATGTATGCCGTAGGACGTTGAGTTCTAGTGCTTATATATCTGCTTTAATGTTCTGTAACACATTCTGCAGTGCTTGTAGTTCATTAAAAATATACCAGGTAGCAGCACATCATTGGAACCTAATTCTATTATATAAATGAAATGTCGTATGGCTTTTACTGCCGGGAGTGTCTGAGGACATGTTCGGCTCGCCAGGTGCAGGTCTTTCAATTTGACACCCCTAGGCAACCTGCCCATCGTGATGAGGACGAAATGATGATGAAGACGAGACATACACCCAGCCCCCGTGCCAGCGAAATTAACCAACGGTGGTTAAAATTTCTGACCCTGCCGGGAATCGAACCCGGGACCCTTGTGACCAAATACCAGCACGCTAACCATTTAGCTATGGAACCGGACACTATTATGATACTAAGTTGGTACTACTGAGGCAGCTTCATAACTGCATGGTTTCGCACGGCCGCCAACGACTAGAGCCAATTTCCACAGTTAATATAATTTTTTCATTTCTCAATGATTAGTATGTATGTTGTGTTTCATAATGCATCATGGTGTTTGTGACTATGTAACTTTGTCATGTTTTTAATATACATTCTGAAAATTTTAAAAAATTGAAAGTAGAAAAATAGGTTTCTTATTTATAAAAGTTATTGGTCTTGCTCCAATTTTGAAAAACAAGGTATGCATGTGTAGCTCAAACATTGCTGAATCCAAACTAGGTGTGTGACTGTAAGATTATCAATTGTTTTTGTATAAAAATGTGAAAACTCACAAAAATGCTCAGTGCACAGTGTAAGATTTAACTTTACCTGCTCAGTCTTCAATGTGTTAAGTATTCGTAAGTAATATATTACTATTTTATACAGCGTGACTCAGCCGCCCCTTCCAATGTAATTTTATGCAACCCAAAATATTCATTCCATCTTGAAAACATCTGCCCTGTCAGTATGCTCAGACAACACAACCGGATATCTTGGTATTTACCGCCTCACCATGACAGGGCACCGTAATGTTATACTCGTATTAAAGACTGGAAGACATGCGTGTGCCTTCTAGTTCATATGAACCCGACATGCCAGCGAAACACTACATTGATAATGTGACCGCAGTTAACTTCATACTTGCTATAAGCTGCCCAGTGTGCTGAACGGAAACGTAGTGTAGTTGGTAAAGACGTGGTGGAGCAGGCTTGCATGTCAGGTGGGAGGTTCGAGTCCAAGGCGAAGATTCCAAATTTTTGAAATATTTGCTTAATACGTACTGCACGCAATGCAAGTTCAATACCCGCTTTCATGCAAATCTTTTTTTTTTTTTTACAATTTGCTTTACGTCACACTGACACAGATAGGTCTTATGGCGACGATGGGATAGGAAAGGCCTAGGAGTGGGAAGGAATTGGCCGTGACCTTAATTAAGGTATAGCCCCAGCATTTGCCTGGTGTGAAAATGGGAAACCATCTTCAGGACTGCCGACAGTGGGGTTCGAACCCACTATCTCCCAGATGCAAGCTCACAGCTGTGTGCCCCTAACTGCATGGCCAACTCATGCAAATTGTGTGTGAATGAATGTGTTTATGGCCCTAAGAAGGGCTGATTAGTTAGCAGGCCGGACACATACAGACCGGAAATATCGCAGCAAATGTTCAATGTGATGACTGTTTTGGTTTACGCACATCCAGGCCCGGTGTCCAATAGATCGTCTTGCTTGCTGTAGCATTCCAGGTGTAATTGCTTGGCAGGCGTCCGTGATGAGTTGCCGGAGTTGGTTGGGGTTTTCCAGTGCTTGAGTGTAAACGACATTCTTCAAATGTCCCCACAAGAAGAAGTCTAATGGCATTAAATCCAGGAATTGGCCGTGGCCTTAATTAAGGTACAGCCCCAGCATTTGCCTGGTGTGAAAATGGGAAACCATCTTCAGGACTGCCGACAGTGGGGTTCGAACCCACTATCTCCCAGATATAAGCTCACAGCTGTGTGGCGGGCCAAGAAACAGGGCCTCCTCGTCCTATCCATTTACCTGGCAGTTCCTCATTCAGATGATTACGAACAAGCAAAGTTGAATGTGGTGAAGCTTCATTCTGTTGCAACCACATCGTCAAAGGATCATGCAAGGGCACATCCTCCAGCAGCAGTGGGAGTTCCTGACGCAGAAAGTGCAGGTAGTGTGGTCCTGTCCATTGACCCTCAAAGAAATAAGGTCCAGTCAGGCGATCCCCCAAGATTCCACACCAAACATTCACTCCCTGCCGTACTTGACGTGCCACCTGTTGCACCCCCAGTGAGGATTGTCCGGACTCCAATAGTGCATGTTGTGGCGATTGATGTTCCCAGTATTGTGGAAGTGCGTTTGGTCCAAGAACAAAATATGCAATACGAATGCTACATCATTATCCAGCCTGCCTAATAGCCACCAACAGAACTCCATTCGAGCTTTGAAATCCCCCATCCCCCCCCATGGAGCTCTTGGTGTAGCTCAAGATGGTATGGCTGAAATTTATGTTCACGCACTATTCGCCAGACGGACGGCTGGCTGGTGTTCACCTGTCGTGCAGTCGCCCTTGTACTGATGTATGGATTATTATGAGCTGCCTCCAGAATGGCCTCTTCTGTTTCACCCATTGTAAAGGGCCTATCGCGGACCGGTGGCTGGTTGGAAATCACGCCTGTTGTCCTTGGGCATCTAGCGGAATGTCTTAGCAGCTGGGTGTCGCTTGTCAGGATATCGTTCCTGGCACAGACGTAGTGCCTTGCACACATTTTGTCTTGCTTCCCCATAAATGAAAAGCGTGTCAGCATATTTCTCTGTGGAAAACATGCCGAATGACAGCAGAGATTAGAGTACATTCAGGCCCTAACCAGCAGAGTTTGCGCAGGACACAAGATGAATAACAGCGTCATTCTATTGTTTGAATGTGGCAAACGTGGGCCTGTGTTTACATATTCAAACATCATACTGATGCAAAAATATTAGAACGATGCAGGATTTGAACCACCGCTGGCACATTCCGTCAATTGCTAGACGAACGCCTAACCACATCCGCTATCCTACACTGCTGGAAACATGCTGGTAGTACGACAAGAGCAGAGTACATACGCCATCTGGTTCGGTGTTTAAGACATTAAGTACTGCACTGTTACCTAGTTTTGTGCATTGATTCCCCTTTTCGTTACGCCCGATAACGAGGCACGACACATTAACATAGTTACATGGTAAAAGGACATTGCTACATGATTTCAAAGCGTCATGTTTTGTGAACGGATGATATAACATTTCACTAGGGTTCAGAATCGTGTGCAAAATGTGCTCACTGAACATTAGTACCATACAGCACGCCTGCAGGGGAATCCATGTGCACGTTAGTTGGGCTGCAGCAAATGATATTGGAAGGGGCTGTTGATTCACACTGTATACATATGTATATTTATCTATCTTATCAAACAGATACATACCTTGGAACTATAAGAAATCCTTTACTTTCTTCGAAATTCAGTTGTAAAGCGAAGTCGAACAAAAGCACACACTCACAGGTAGACCTACAAATGGGCACAGTACAAATGTGTACCATTTTGCAATCACATGTCACTGGAGAGTGAACAGCAGGTTCCTAGATCTCAAACTAGCTGGCAGGACAATCCATAAGTGCTGGTACATCATTCCATGCATTTGGTACACACTTGTACCACGACACATAAATGATACTGTTGATATAAAAAGGTGGTACATTATTGTACCCTATAAAGAGTTAACCTTCCATTCATTGAGTCTCAACTGTACTTGCTCCTCAGTTTCTCCCTAGATCATAACGTCATCAGCAAAAGCCATTGCATTTGGTTCACCAGAGGTTTTCTTAAAGTTCTTCATTATGTCATCCACGATGGCGGTAAACAATAATGGGGATAATGCACTGCCTTGCTGGACTCCACTTTTGGTCTGGAACCAGGATGAATGTCCATTACCCAATTGCACACAGCTGTTACAGTGCTCATACAACATTTGAACTTTCCTCACCAGTCCCTCTGGCACATTCCTTTTTCTCAGGCATTCCCATATCTTCTCTCTTGCAATGCTGTCATATGCCTTCTCAATATCAAGGAAAACCATAAACAGATATTTGCCTTTTTTGCAATATTTCTCCACTAACATACATACACTGAAGATTATGTCTGTTGTGGACCTATTAGGACTGAAGCCATACTGTTCCTCTTCTAACTGTGTCTCTAAGATGACTTGCAATCTGCTCTCTAAGATTTTCTCAAGAATCTTAATCCCATAAGAAGGGAGTGTTATTCTCCAGTAGTTGGAGCATTTTCAGTGATTTCCTTTCTTAAAAAGTGGGATAATGACACCCTTGCTCCAATTAGCAGGTATCTTGTCATCCTTCCAAACTGCATTGAGCACCCTGTGTAGGCATTGTAAACCCTGGACTCCTGCTGCTTCTGTTTCTGCTAATGTAATGGGAGGTTTCTATATGCAGGTTTCAACAGCTGGTTCTTTTGTTCTCTCATCTGTTTCTGTCCAGTTCAATAGGTGATCAAAATGCTTCCTCAGAATCTCTCTGATGTCCTCTTCTTTCCTGGACAGGTTTCCATTGGGATCCTCAATTGCATTGATAGTTTCAGCTGAATTCCTTTTGTCTTTGATTATTCTGAACAATAGTTTCATATTGCCTCTGCTATCTTCCTCCAGTTTTTGAGTAAATTTCTCCCAGCATTTTATCTTCTCCTCTTCTACTACTCTTTTATTTCTCAGTTTCTTCTCCCAGTAAACTTGCTTGAGGTCTCTGATCTTCCCCTCGTCCCTTACCTGTTCTGGCTTGATTTCTCTCTATATTGTTCTTTTTGTGCTATGTTCCTTTTCTGTATTGAGGATCTTACACTTTCATTCCACCAGGGTGTCTGTTTTTCCCTTACTCTTGCATTTTTTCCTACTGCAAACCTCTATTGCTTCTTTCATCAAAGTGTTTTTAAATCTTGTCCACTCTACGTCACCACTCTCCACTTCTTCTGTAGGCAGTGGTCCTCTTATACAGTCCTGATAGTTAGTCCTCTTTCCAATCTGTTATAGCTTCCATACCTTAATCTTAGGTAATTTACTAGTTGTTATTATAGGTGCATTTTGTCTTCACAATATTATTTAAAACCTTTGGACTGGTGTTTGATGTAACCAAGTGATTTGTAGGAAAAAACTAAAGGAGTGAACTATATTAACTAATATTTCTTACCTTCTTGCAGGATATGCCTTTTACATGTGAAGGCATTACACCTGACATCATAATCAATCCTCATGCCATTCCATCTCGTATGACGATTGGTCACTTGATTGAGTGCCTTCAGGGTAAGGTAAGAGTCTGTAAATAATGTGGAAGTTATAAATAGACATCATTTAAAATACTGAAAACTAATAGTATTCTCTAACAGGTCTCCTCCAATAAGGGTGAAATTGGTGATGCTACCCCATTTAATGATGCTGTGAATGTGCAGAAGATCTCAACACTTCTACAGGAATATGGGTACCAGTTGAGAGGTAATGAAGTAATGTACAATGGTCACACTGGGCGTAAGATTAATGCCCAGGTCTTTCTGGGCCCCACATACTATCAAAGACTGAAGCATATGGTGGATGATAAGATCCATAGCCGAGCCCGAGGACCTGTGCAGATCCTTGTACGCCAACCCATGGAAGGAAGAGCTAGGTGATTGTTGCCTTCAAGCATGTCTCTGTTATTACCTAATTTAAGAATGTAACTTGCTGGTGTAGAATACATCTTTCATTTAGTTCGTGTATTGTACACAGCATAGATTTACAAGTGTCACACGAGAATGTATACTAATTTATGATTTTCATCATTCCTGTGTTGATTTCCCAATTTCACTAGCTTTAATTTTAAATTAGGACACTTCCATCTAATCAAATTTTAAAAGTGTTGATTAGGTGGAAGTGTCTTCATTTAAAATTAAAGCTACTGGAAATGTATACTAGGTTTGGCTTCATAACTTTGGAACTATATGTGATATCATCATCATAATTTCTTCACTCCAGCAAGCCGGGTACAGTTGTGTATGAGCCTCCTCCAGTTTGTCCTGTCCAACCACAGATGTTATTAATATATGTGATGCCAGTTTACATCTCTAATTTTAAGGTCCTTGAAAATCTGCTTCTCCCAAACACCACGAGGTCTTCCTCTTGGTCTCTACCCAGGAACCCTGCCGTCAACGTATGCTCGAGGAGTCCTGTGGGATCTATCCTTTTTATGTGACCATACCATGGCAATCTCTTCACTTCTAGGGTCTCCAGCAAGCTTTTATCCAATCCAAACTGCTGTCGGATATCCACATTCCGTATTTTAACCATTTTTCTTTTTGTAGGGCGGAGAAACTTCATTTCTGTTGCCTGAAAATAACTCTTTGTTGATCTAGTAAGGGTTGTTGCTTCCAGACCATATGCCAATATAGGTAGTACAATAGATATATTTTGTTCAAGCTGATCTTTGAAACGAACGGAAATATTTCATCCCAAAGTATTTCATCTACAGCGTGATAATGTGTGGAAGCGTTCTGTATTCTGTTATTAATCTCCTCATGTATGGTATTGTCTGAAGACATAACACTACCTAAGTACTGAAAGTTGTCTACAATATCCATCTCCTCATCTCCAATTCTTAGATGAACAGTTGAAGAGTTTTTACTAATCACAAAGCCAACTGTCTTGGTTTTGCTGATTTTAAGACCTAGGGTTGTAAAAACTTCATGCCAAAGATCTAGTCTAGCTTGTACTTTTGATTCTGTCCCACCCCATACCAGTACATCATTAGCATAAACCAGGGCATTAGTTGATGGATCCTTTCTTTTAACTGGTTTTAAAACTTCATCCATTATGATTATGAAGAGGAGTGGTGAAAGACAACTTCTTTGCTGGACTTCATAACTTTGGAACTATATGTGAAATCATCATCATAATTTCTTCACTCCAGCAAGCCAGACAAATATATGTGATATCTAAATGGTTAATACATGGTTAAAAAGATGAAGGATGAAAATTTTCTTTGAGATTAGTTTCAATAATCAATGACATCATGGCCTATCTTTATCTTTGATATCTATATCATCAGATGGCCAGGCATAATATCATCTGATGGCCAGGCAGGCATCAATTTTTGGTAATGAGGCAAAGTCTCTCGTAGTGCATTGGCACTGCCAGTGGCTTCAAGTAGCCTACGCAGTGGCCTCTACGGTACGCACTAGCCATGCATCTTGGTGGGTGTGCTATTTACCAACTGATGAGCCCAACTTAGCACACTGGGGCAAAATGCTGGCAACCAGGAATGAGTTAGCTGGAAAACTTATAATGTCCAATAACAGACCATTTATATTGGTATTATAAATTTACTCATTCGGGACAAATATTTCAGGTTCCCTATGGGAATCAACATCTATATCATACAAGTCCAACTTGCCAGAGAATACCATCACTGCAAGACATTGGAGGCTTCCATGCAACTGGATGTATAGCCCAGCACTTATACTGTTTCTGTGGACCGAGAGTCCACTGTAGATGATACGCAGTTGCTGGGAACTTCTTGCAAACTGTCTCTGACCATCAGTAGCTCATGGAGGATGACCAGACCCAAGTGGAAGAGGCGCATCAAGCAGCCGAATTTGGCAGGATTTAGCAATATTGTTCTATCATCTAATTAAATCTACTTAATTTCTGTCAGAAAGACGTATTCTATGCCATAAACCTTGCAGCCATGCATCCAGCGCAGCCCATCTGTTTTTTAAATGTAGTATTTGCTTGCTCTTAGGGATGGTGGTCTGCGTTTTGGAGAGATGGAGCGAGATTGCCAGATTGCCCACGGAGCTGCCCAGTTCCTGCGAGAGAGATTGTTTGAAGTCTCTGATCCCTATAGGATCCATGTGTGCAACTTCTGTGGGCTGATAGCTATTGCCAATCTGCGTAACAGTACCTTTGAATGCAAAGGCTGTAAAAACAAAACACAGGTAATAGTTGCTGACAGTTCCATAACCATTGACTTCAATAAGACTTTACTTTATGAGCTGATATTTCCTTATTTTTATTCTGTTTTAAAATTTTCCTTGCAGATTTCTCAAGTCAGACTTCCATATGCAGCCAAACTACTGTTCCAAGAACTGATGGCAATGAACATTGCTCCAAGATTGATGGTTCTGTAAATGGAAGAATCATTAAATTAGTTGAGTAATTTAAGAGACTTGCCAGAAGGAAAGCTGTAACTTTCTAAAGATGTTCTTTTTGTAAAATGACTTATCACCACAAAGGGACTCAGTATTAATAAAAAATGTTTCAGCTCACATAATACTCCCTTTTTACAATACAAATATTTAACCAAAATTTGAATATTTCTATTTTTAAAAATATGAATATTCTATTTTAATGCGAACCCTGTTCTCATATTCCTTTTTTTAGAGATTATATTTGCTTCTATTTCTCTTAAATAAGGTCGCAATCTTACTTTAATCATCAGCATAGCTGACTGATATGAGGATTTGATCTGAGGTTGGTCTAGCCTTTCAAAAATGTCTAATAAGCTATGTGGTTTATGAGGTAGCATCTAAACAAAAAAGAAACTGTTCACTGAATAATGACTAATTGGATTTGACATACTTTCCATCTATCACTGAGTGCCGCCAACTATTTATCAGTCTGCTCTTAGAACTATGGACTGAAAATCAAGTCCTGTATTTCTCTCGTAAACTACAGGATGTATAGTTAAACTACTTAAGTAATGTAATATGAATTATTGGCAAATTAATTCTGTATTTTGAAATTAATCTGTGTTTTCATTAATGTCTCCAGCACATTTATTATCCAGTAAGGAAGGTACAGGAACTTAATAATATTTTATTTTTATTTTACAATGTCTGGCCTCTAGTCAATTATGCAAAGGAATTTTTTATTTCCTATCAGCTCAATATTTCTTCATTCTGAAAGACACTGCCTTCCTTTCTTCTTTCTTCAATTGAAAACACCCTCCTCCCATTAGACATTGGCCTATAGCCTGGTGTGTGTGTCTCATCTTGAAGTATCTTAATTTTTCATGATGTATATTTTGAGTTTACGCCATGTAGTGAACTATATACAGTAAAACCTCATTCATTCAAAGTTGCTGGAATGCAAAAATTGGACTTTGAATTACGTGATTTTGAATTAACCGCCAAGTCGTAATTCAGAAATTCCAACACTTGCTGCGTCACAAAGTATTCTAAGATCCATTAATGCATGCAGTCACCTTGATTCACAGTTCAAACCTTTCAAATACAATGAAAACAACTATTTCCAAAATGTATCCAACAAGGTGCATTTACAGTATTCAAATAATGCACTTGGATAACTCACTGGCAAACATAATCTCATGCAATGAAATAAAAAAAAGAAAAGGAAAATATGATTCAATGATGAGGTGAAATCTATGCTGGTTCCCCTGTGCAAGTGCTTTATTCATTGTATTACTGTACTATATGCATTTTAGATGCCTTGTACTTGCATGGAAAGTACCCGATGCCCTTAAAACTTCGTGGCTTATCGAACTTTCCTAGGTGATACAGTCTCTCACTTCCATCTGCATTACAACACAGTACAGTGACTATCCTTGTACGATTTCCCGTCTTGGCACTTCTCTCGTAATTCAGAAGTGCTAACCCTTGCCACGTCACAAAGTATTCTAAGACCCATTAATGCATGCAATCACCTTGATTCACAGCTTAAACCTTTGAAATGCCATGGAAAACTCTATTTCTAAAATGTATCCAATAAAGTG
Organism: Anabrus simplex; assembly: GCF_040414725.1. NCBI lineage: Eukaryota > Metazoa > Arthropoda > Insecta > Orthoptera > Tettigoniidae > Anabrus > Anabrus simplex. The sequence continues at coordinate 163,618,550 of NC_090271.1, forward strand.
CCATTTACATTATTCAAATAATGCACTTGGATAAAATACTGAATACAAAAGAATTACGATTTCACTCCAACTTAGCAAATATAAAGCACACTGTAGCCACACTGAAGTAAGTGAAAGTGCAAAAAGCTACCCCTGCACGTTCCAGAAGACGTGTTCTTTCATGAAGTGGAGAAATTCTGAATTTAAATTACTCTGTAAAAGACTATTTTATTAAAATGTAAAGGCAGTTTTGAATTAAAAGTCTGAATTTCGGTAATGGGACCGGCATTGTTCTTCGAATTACGAATTATCCATATTTCAAATTAAACAGTTTAAATAACATGCAAAACCATACCTCATGATTCCGAGAAGGAGAGCTTCTTCAGATTAGGCGCGATTTTGACTTAACCGATTTTGAATTATTCTACTGTAAACACTCTCAACGCGCTTCAAAAGGAACCTTGCCTTTCTTCATCAGGAGAAAACAGAAAAAGGAAACATGATGCATCAAAGGTTGCTAAGAGAAAGCAACAAAGAACGTAAAATTGTGCCCTAAAATGTAATAGGGATGCCATTTGAGCTCCATGCTCGGGAGAACAAATGGCAACAGTAAAGCACCCTTTTCTGATGGTTCCGATAATAGGTAGCCATAGGTAGCCAGGTTGTAGCCTGTATCACAGTTGAAATTATCTGGGTGTTTACGTATTTCAACCACCTCCCTGATGATTCTGGGGCGATATTGTACTTTTTATCTGTTTTGTTTTTAATATCATTTACTGTTATTTGCAGTTCTTTAATAGCATCCTTAATTTCCATAATCCATTTAACTTTGGTCTTACTATTCCATAATGTTTCATAATTATTACAAAATTTTTAATGACAGATATTGGTTGAATTGAGGAAACAAAGAAATTCAAATATCTGGAGGAGATAATTCAAAAAAATGGCTTAGAAAAGTCTGCTATGGGAGAAATGACATTCAAAATGGGAAGGGCATATGGTATTACTAGAAGTTTTACAATAAAAAGTGCTTATTGAAAGGTCCTAAAATAAAGCACTATAATACAGTAGTGAAACTGGAATATCTATATGTGAGTGAATGCCTAGTACCTACGTATCAAATTTGAGATTAGATCAGCATGAAATATTAGAAAGAAGAATCATTAAAAATTCTTGGTCCAGTGAAAAGTACAGAACTGTGGAAATTAAGAAACAATGAGATCAATCAAAACACAACAGAAACAATAAAGAAAGAGTGTGCTAATGTTTGGGCATATCTCTAGGATGGGTGATAACAGATTAACAAAAAAGTATTCAAATACCTTTGGGAGAAAAAGTCAACAAAAACCTGTATTGAATAAGTCAAGAAAGCTTTGGAGCAAAATAATATAAAAGAAGAAATCAAAGAGATACCTATAAAAAATTAATTATTAAATTTGGAAGGTTTCCAAACCAAAATGATAAAGAAAACTGGTACAAAGTGGTCTGAAGAGAGAAAGAAGAAACACAGTAAAAAGATGGAGAATTGGAAAGAGATGAAGAGGAAACATTGAAGGCTGAGGAACTGAAATTAACACGTGGTACTTACCAGGCCATAATGGGAAGGGAAGAATAATGAGACACTTTAATTTGACACAAGTGCATCTGTGCATCAGTTTAGATGTTGGGCAATCTATGCCTGAGATGTTAATTAATTTTGTTGAATGAACACCATTAACTGATGTTAGGAACAAGAGAGGAGTGGTTTCTATAGTGATCACTACCTTATGCTTGCAGAGTTCCAGCTGAAAATAATGGTAGCTCACCAATAATTTGGAAAACCCAACAGAAAATTCAACATCAATAAACTTAACCATTGTAGTTTAATTTGTTTTGATCTGTATTGACTTCAGTCTATTCACCACCGAAAATCAGATGTTATATCAGCCCTGTCAATATTATTAAAAACAAATGTATTTATTTATTTATTTATTTATTTATTTATTTATTTATTTATTTATTTATTTATTTATTTATTTATTTATTTATTTATTTATTTAATTAATAATTTATTTATTTATTTATTTATTTATTTATTAATTAATTAATTAATTAATTAAATGCCGTACCGGTACATGTTTTGAGAACTTTACACATTCTCTTCTTCTGCAGCCCAAAAACTATGAATCATTTCTTGGACTTAACCTATCACCTCATATTTAACAACAGTCAAGCTATTATTATCAGACACAGCCTCTATATTACATATTAAAACATGTAAGGCATTTAGTTATGAAATATATAAATAATTACATTTTTAATAATATTGTATAGTATTAGATGTATAACAGTGATTTTCAGGTGAATAAACTCAAAGATGATACAAAAAGGGAAGAATTCCTACTAGAACCCAGGACCTATGGTACTTTAAAGCACAACCTCATGCACCAGGGTCAGGCATCGAAACATTGTTGGATAAGAAAAAGGATGTTTTTTCTTGATACATGCAAAGTAGTGCTAGGCTATCGAGAACAACAAGGACTGACTGTCTGTAAGTATCTAGTACATTATTAAACTTAGAAGGTCTAAGAAATTTGAGGTCAACAACTGCTCTAGCCAACAACAGAAAAAGCAACTGCGAGTGGAATACAATGATGTTGACAGAGAGGTGAAGAAAATTGTGCGGAGGGGCAGCCGGCTACTTGTAAATGAACTCTAAGTGAAAGCATAGGAAGATGCATATGAAGGTGATAGTAAGGAACTGTACAGCATCAAATCAAATCAAAATCTCTTTATTTGCAAATGAGGTGCCTACCTCGGTGGCAAATGGTACACTAAAATACATTATTCAAGCACTAAATATTAAATTAACAAGAGAACAAAATTTTCCTATAATACAATATTATACAATTTATGCTAACAATTTTTTCTATTAAACACACAGCTCATCCTTAGTAAATTTATATTGTTTACAAAATTCTACTAATAATATCTCCTGAACTACTTACAAATATAGTCAACTGATATACTTTATGTGGAATTACTTCAAATGATACTGTACAACTGGTATAAGATTAAAATTTACATTGCATTTATTTACTTTTTTCTTTTTTCCTTTACCCATTCTGGAACCTAAGTAGCATCACAAGAACCTTGTCCTAGAGAAAGTTCAGAAAACTTAAGCTGGTAAAAAACAAAGCTAGAAACCTTCTAACAACCCAAGAAGATCAGCTTGAGAAATGGAGGAAACACTTCACAGAAGTCCTTAATAAAAACACAGGACACAACACGACAAGAGGTAACTGAAACTGTAAATGCGGATCCAGACATCCTGCAGTAATTTCCAACTACAGCAGAACTAAACCAAATGAGGAATGGTGAGGCACCAGGAGTCAATAACATTTCCTTGAATATTCTGAAAGTCAGTACTGAAATCTCAGTCGGTCTACTTTTGAAAAGAAAGAGTAATTGCCAAGGGACTGGAAAAGAGGACTGATTGTAAGGATCCATAAGAAAGGTGATAATGTGGATTGTAACAACTGGAGAGGTATCACACTGTTGTCCATCCCCTGCAAATCATATCAAGAATCATCTTCACATTGAATGAAGGATGCAGAACAAGCTGTCTTCTGCAAAAATAGCAGTTGTAGCTATGTTATAAACCCTCTTTGCATCATTCTAGAACAAAGCATTGAATGGCAGAGCCCACTATGTCTCACCTTTGTAGATTTTGAAAAAGCATTTGATTTGCTGAACTCGAGCACAATCTACAATATGCTTAATGAATATGGCATTCCAGATAAAATCTCTCCAACTTAATATGTGAGATGTATGATGTACCGGTATATGAATTTCAAGTTATCCATGAAGAAAAGAAAACCAAGCCTATCACAATCAGATAAGGTGTTCACCAAGGTTGTGTCATCTCTCCAACATTGTTATCACTCATGTTAGATCGAGTTATGAAGAAGGCAGTGGAGGAAAAGGGACAGGTATTCAGTGAGAGGAAGACAGCTTCCTTGAAAACGTGGACTTTGCTGATGACATCTGCCTACTGTCCAAGAATATTGAAGATATGAAGAGAAAGCTGTTGGAGTTAGAACAAGAAGCAGCAGCTGTCAGGCTTAAAATAAATGCTGCAAAGACAAAGGAGATGAGAATCAATGGTACTGCAAACAACCAGCTCACCACATCTGGCAAGCAAATAGAGGAAGTTAGTTCTATTGTCTTCCTAGGGAGCACAATGACAAAGATGCAGAGGAAGATGTCAGGGCTCGAATTTGGAAAGCTAATGGCTGATTCCCCTATTTGGAAGAACAGTAACCTCTGATGAAAAATCAAGATCCAACTTTTCAGTACCAACATGAAGTCCCATCTACTTTATGGCTGTGAATCATGGAAGGTCACTAAACAAATCACATACCGGTAACAACTCCAAGTGTTCATGAATTGCTGTATGTGGGATATCATCAGAAATAATGGCCTGAAGTGATCATAAATGAAAATCTGTGGAAGGAAACTAACTAGTAACCCATTGATGTAGAAGTAAGGAAATGAAAGTGGGGATGGATAGGACATACATTAGGAAAACAGGACAGAGGAGTTGAAAAGTCAGTCTTGGAATGGAACTCAAAAGTAAAGAGGAAGCATGGAAGACCTAGGAACATTTGGTGGCAAACAGTTAGAGAGGAACTGATTGGAACTGGGAAAACAAGGGATGAAGTAAAAGATCTGGCTGTAGAACTGCCTGAATGGAGAGCTTTCCTGGATGCTCTTTGCTCTACAAGGAGAAATAGGAATTCGATTAAACACCAAATGTGTCATCAGAGCAGTGTTGCCAATTTACATTTTCAAGATCCGCTAACTACTACTAAAAATCCGCTAAAATTCCGCAAAGAAATCCGATCTCAAATAATGAGCAATAATAATAATAATAATAATTTCAGATGTCATTCAAAAGCGAAGAGTTAAATTTTTTTTGACATATTTCAAGAATGCCTGATGACAGACTTGCTAAGAAAATCTTTGACCACTTCAATAAGCCCATTAGGAAAGGCAACTCTTATGAAAATTTTTTTGTTAACACAAATCAATCAATCAACCAGGTGGCAGATTCCCTATCTGTTGCTTTCCTAGCCTTTTCCTAAATGATTTCAAAGCAATTGGAAATTTATTGAACATCTCCCTTGGTAAGTTATTCCAATCCCTAACTCCCCTTCCTATAAATGAATATTTGCCCCTGTTTGTCCTCTTGAATTCCAACTTTATCTTCATATTGTGATCTTTCCTACTTTTATAAACGCCATTCAAACTTATTCATCTACTAATGTCATTCCACGCCATTTCTCCGCTGACAGCTTGGAACATACCACTTAGTCGAGCAGCTCTTCTTCTTTCTCTCAATTCTTCCCAACCCAAACATTGCAACATTTTTGTAACGCTGCTCTTTTGTCGGAAATCCCCCAGAACTAATCGAGCTGCCTTTCTTTGGATTTTTCCCAGTTCTTGAATCAGGTACCGGTAATCCTGGTGAGGGTCCCATACACTGGAACCATACTCTAGTTGGGGTCTTACCAGAGACTTATATGCATTTTCCTTTACATCCTTACTACAACTCCTAAACACCCTCATAACCATGTGCAGAGATCTGTACCTTTTATTTACAATCCCATTTATGTGATTACCCCAATGAAGATCTTTCCGTATATTAACACCCAGATACTTACAATGATCCCCAAAAGGAACTTTCACCCCATCAACGCAGAAAGATTTGCAAGAAATGAACATCAAACAAGACATCCACAATAGAACCACCTTCAGAAAAAAGTTACACACATATAAGGGTTTTCTAGAGCCAGAAACAGCGACCAAGAAGAACAACAATGGAGGGCTGAAAGGAAAGAAGCAGCAAGCAGGAGGATGAAGGAGTACTGGCGCCAAAGAAAATTTAAATCAAGAGGAGTTATTTACATGGTCCACAGCTGGTCAAAATCGATAAAAGAATAATAATAATAATAATAATAATAATAATAATAATAATAATAATAATAATAATAATAATAATAATAATAAAAGTAAATATCTGCACTCACCTAATTTGTGAGTTTCACTGGGATTAACCCCCTGCCTGAGAGTCGGCGAGCTAAAACTTGTAGACGTTTTAGTGCCGGGTACAAACTAGGTGAATCCCCTACCTCACGGGCCACACACAGAACAGGCCAGTTCATTAAACAGTCTTCCTTCATAGCATAAATATAAATGCTACCGGTACTCTCCCACAGTTTCATTATCTGTCGTCATTCGTCAACTAAGAGATAAGTACCGGTACCCTTTCCCCACGCATTACAAATTTATGATACCACGATCTCATAATTCCGCTAAAATAATAAATCTAGAATTCCGCCAAAAAATCCGCTGTCCGCTAAATGGTATACTTCTCCGCCGACAGTCTTCTAATTCCGTCAAATTTAGCGGAAATTCCGCTAAGTTGGCAACACTGCATCAGAGATCTTTAATATGCCGACATTGTATGACATTAAGTGTCCATGGACTTTTTTTTTTCCTGTCGTTCCACAGACAGAACTTCATTATGACATTCATTGAATATTTCATGCTATCTGTCTTGATTTAAAACACCAAACAATTTTGTACTAATAGGTTTCTTGATTTTTGTTCCTTGGCCGGTGGAGAGGTTTGAAGCTGCATGAAAGAGTCCACAAGAATCTATCGTATTGTTCCCAACATATGACTTACATGCAAAGAGTGGCTTCACGGCATTGAAAAGGTGAGCTATCACACTATATAAAAGGGCTTCTCAGGGTGCATGCACCGGTGCATTGTGCGGCGCAAGGTGCAAAAGACGACTTTGCTAGGTTGACCAGAGTGCACACCCCCATTCCTCAGTCTTGAGCAATAGCGCTGACTCTCTCTTTCTCTACGACTGTGTCGCTTGCTCCGCCTGTCTCCCCCCACTCTTCACTTGCTCTGTAATGCTCCATCATTCAAGCAGAGTTGATCTGGCCTTAGCCGAGTCGCCCCGAGAAAAAAATAACTGTCCGAATCGAGACGAGTCAGGCTGATGTACAGTACAGAGAACCCCTGCGCCTCGGTTTGCATGCCTAAGATTTTGGGCGTTTGAGAGGCCCTACTGAATAGGATGGAAGTAATACAGAATGTGTGATATACTTATCTCTCTATGTGTTACTAATGGCCACAAGTTGTTGTCTTCCTTCTGCCAGTCTTAGCCAATAACTTCATCATATTTATAAGTCAATAAATTAATTGTGATAATCAGTTTTCTGGTCATAAACTTGTATAAGTTGTAATTGTATTTATGATATAAACATTATAAATACTTTTTGAATTTATTTATTTATTTATACCTTTGCTCCAATTCATACAGTGCCATGCAAATTAAACAGAACCTGACACAACATAAACATTTTAGAAATTTACCTTTTTTCTTCTTTTCCCTTCACTTATTCATCTGTTACCTACTTTACTTCTAATGCGTCTTATTGACTAATATGTCCTCCTGTCTTGCTTGTAAGTTCCATTACATAGATTCCATGAGCATTGAGCACATATTTTTGATTATCACTGTACTGGGTGGTACACCTCTACGCCGCACATTTGAATTTTCCTCCTTAAAGTACTCCTCTACAGGAGAAACAGCGAACTTAAAACTGGACCTACTTAAACCTTTCCTCTGAAGATGTCACTGTGTGAATTTCGGCGTGTTTTCGTTTACTATTTATCAAGAAGTTTGGACATTCTCTCACAGATATCACTGCCTAAAAATTATGATCATGCACCCTGGTGCGAAGTGAAGGAACTTTCTTGAAGAAATTTTGTACTCATAAGTTTTTTTACTAAGTTTCGTTCTTTCATTTGTGGGTTGCAATATTAATCTTTTCTTTCCGCCGGTTTTGAACTTAGCCAATCCAGAATTTCTGTGATTAATTTTTGACCAATCGTGTCTTTCTTCTTCGATTTTGATTGTACATTCAAGACTGACCAATAAAGTAAGAGGATGTGGCTTGATTATTCATGAAAGGTCTCGAACATTTCCCGAGGGTTTATGTACTGCTGATTTTCTTGTCTCTCGGCCACTTCATCAACATCTAACTAAGAGTGTGGACGTGACGCAGGGGGCGGGAAGCGCCTCTTTCATCTGGGAGCAGGTCTTTAATAAGGTAATGGCCATTTAACATCTTTATTTCTTGCTAGCTCAGCAATTTAACCCGCGGGAAAGGTCCGAAACCTTCACCATGTAACCCATCTCTATAAATGTGTAAATTTCTACCAGCTTATGCAAAAGCATAAGTAAATTTGTGACTCTAATTCGGGGATAGAGAGTGATTTACCCTCTCGAGCTCCCCTTCATTTTGGCTTGAGGTGACTACGTTTTGGTAACTGAATTTCTTTTCTTCCGTAATGTTCAGATTTCCATCTTATACGGGTCACCTCCATAGTTTGGGAATATCCCCTGTTTCATTGGCCTAGTGCCTTTTAGGATTTAAGAAGTTTTATGTAGGAGTGCAAATTCACGCCTCCATTCCTTTTGCATGTCGGGCCATTTATTTAACCTGTTATTTTTCTGCTAAGGCCCAGTAGGTTGGGTACAAGATACCCCCATTTCATTTTGTAAGTTGTGCCTTGAGGGCAATTAATGGTAAAGCCTGGTATGACCTGTAATAGGCTCGAAAAATTGAGAGCGGGTCAGCTCTTTTATGTATTGCAAACGTGCCTCTGGGAGACCTGATATTGTAATGAGGAGCAAGGGCTCCGCGTATTAGGGTATTTCTGCTCTTGAAACAAAATTTGGGTTTTGAGCTACCACTCAAAAATTGTAAAACGAAGGGCTTGAAGCCGAAAGGTGTTAAAGATTTTAAATCTGATTCTTTTTCTGAATCTTATTTTTAATTTGCTACGGTATGTAATTGTTATCTCACGAAGTGAGGATTCGTTAACTTGTTGCTGTTCAAAGCATATAACTTTCCATTTCTGTTTAAATTCTTTCTTGACAAAGTAGTTAGACCCATTCACCCCAGCACCTTCTTTCACCTCTGCTGATCCACCAACCACGATAACAAGTGGTAGCAGAGCGTGGTTGAATGGGTCTCAATTTAGCCCCTTATGACGGCTAAACATAACCTTCGATTTTTACTCTAACAATTTTCTCATTCGCTGGAATTTTCTTTTTCAAATTTCTAAATTTGTCAATCTTTTGCCATCATTTCCGACCCTCGCGAAGTCCTCCATCCCGGCTATTTTCGCAAGGAGGAATTAATTTATGAATTAGCTATTAGAAATGTTCAATCTGGAGGCACGGTTGCGGCCGATACTACCAAGCTTATGGATTCCGTTGATTTGTCGATTAGTATCCCAACCTTGGGAGAGAAAGACATTGATGAGGCTCTCTCCACGATCACAGACAACACTACTGAGCTAGCATCTGTAGTTAGTTTTTTTTTTTGAAGTAAGTGAGCCATCTCCAAATCAACTTAAAAGAGTGCAGGCTAGATTGTACCATTTTTGCAATAGGGTGAGCGATCTATTGTCCCTTAAGTTAAATGAACTTCAGGGTAAGGAGGCTAGTACTCTTGTGTAACACCTTTCCAAAATGTCCAGTAAAGTTAGTCAGTTGTTAACTAGGACAGTTCCTCCCAAGACCGATCAAGGCACAGTTGTAAACATAGTAAGCGAGGAGGATTCTTCCAAAGAGGAAGAAGGTAGGACATCGGCGGCTACTCAACAGACGTCTCCCCAATTAGGAAATGAGTTTGATCGCACTTCAATCCCACCATTCGTTTTGAATAATGCAGCCTCTGAAACAGCTTCTCCGCCCCCTATGCCCTTACCTACTATGACACCTGCGTTCAGTAGTTTGCCTCATCCTTAAGCGATGTTGCTTAGGGGTATTTCTAAGTTCTCCGTTAACTCCACTATGAGGTCATTGCATTTTTAAGTTTTTTAGTTGAATTTCAAGATCATGCTCTAGTGTTTTCTCTTTCCCCTTCCCAAATTCTTCAGATTATTTATCCTTATTCTATTGGTGTCCTCTCAGAGAAAATAGTAAGAGCTATATCTGAACAATCATCTATTGAAGACTTCCATGCACACCTTCTGGCAAATTTTATTCCAGCTCGAGCAAGGTCTTCTTTAATACAGAAGTACTATTACAGAGTACAGCGACTGGATGAAAACTTGGCAGAATTCATCCAAGATATTGAGTTTTATACAAGGGCATTTACTCTTCATTTCCCAGAAGATCAAATTCTTCAGGCCATTGTGGAAGGGATTTCACCACCCTATAGATCATATTTGTGTTTTGCGTCGCGTCCCCAAACTTTTTGCCGAGTTAGAAGCTATGGCTGTCTCAGCCGAAGGAGTTAGGTATGCCAACACCTAACATGTCGCAAAGGAGCCCCCTCCGTCCTCGAGTAATTTTCGGCCTCCACCTCGCTGAACCTTCACAACCCGCAAATGTTATGCTTGTGGGTCGGCAGATCATCTCCGGAACAAGAGTCCTTTGGTTAAACCTAGCGGGACAAAGAACGGAGCAGGGTCATCACAAAGATGTTTCAAGTGTGACTAATTTAATCACATTGTCAAGAATTGCCCTAATACTAATAGCACCCCCTCCTGCTCAACTTCTGGTGCAACTTCCACTAACGCCAATAATCAAAAGTGACTAGTGGCATCGGCTGAGTCGGCAAATTCATCTTTCCAAGGCTCAGCCCCGGTTAAAGCCTTCGAAAGCTTGGAACAGGATAGAAGTTCTTCTAAACCGGCAGTGGAATGTCCTAAAGAATGTCTTAGGATTGCGGCGGATACCCCCACACTTGTACCATTTCTCAAAATTGAGTTGAATAACGAACCGCTTACTGCTCTATTAGACTCTGGGAGTGTGTGTTCCATTATTTCGGCTGAATGGTATTCCAAATTAAGGTCTGTCTGTAAATTTTCTGATTATTGTTCGTCTTTGGTTCAATGCGTTTCGGCGAACTCTTCGCCGGTAGAAATTTTAGGTTTCAGCTTTGCCAAAATTAGGATTGCTAAATTTACTTGGAAAGTTAAACTGTTTGTGGCTAAGCATTTGTCTTGCCCCATTATATTGGGAGCGGATTTCATGTCTTTTACTGGTCTAGTGCTCGACATTCAGAGCAAGTCGTGCACTTTCAAATTTGCTAGTAATAGTAAAATCCCCTTACTAAAATGTAATTCTGTGTCATGTTCATCTGTTTCGCCTACCCAGGTTGAGATGTTGTTAGACCTTAGACATCTACCTGAGGAGCAGGCCGATAGTATTCGTAAATTGTGTCAGTCGTTTCCTGATGTGTTCTCCGACACTCTCGGTGTTACTGACCTTATCAAATACAAGATTGAGGTTACGGATTCGATCCCAGTTAGGTTTCCACCTTATAGGTTATCTCCACCTAAAATGAAGGCTCTGAAGGAGATCATAAATCAGATGCTGAAAGATGGTATAATTCGACCCTCTAAGTCGGCGTATTCATCGCCTATTTCCTTCGTTTCGAAACCCCAAGGTCGCTTCAGACCCGTGATTGACTATAGGGCATTAAATCGGAAGGTGGTGTTACAATCTGTGCCTCTTCCCGACCTTCACTCTTGTTCCTCATGGTTTCGGAAAGCTAAGTTCTTCACGATCTTAGACCTTAATCAGGCGTATAACCAGATCCCTCTAGCTGAGGAATCCAAACATCTCACAGCTTTTGCCACGGATTGGAACTAGTATGAGTACAACCGCGTGTCTTTCGGGCTCCCCACAGGAGCAGCTGTGCTTACCAGACTACTAGATAGGGTCTTCTCCGACATCAAGTTTGAATACTTATACCATTATATTGTTGATGTCGTATTTTCTGAGACCTTTGAAGAATATCTAGATCATCTGAAAGAGTTCCTCAATCGCCTTCGTAAGGCAGGGTTAACTGTGAAGTTATCAAAGGTTGCTTTCGCTAAGCCTTCCATGTCATTTCTAGGGCATATTGTGTCGCCCGCTGGGGTTTCGATCGATCATTCCAGAACGCAGGCCATCCGTGATTTCAAACCTCCTAAGGACATCAAAGGTATTGCCGGGTTCATCGCCATGGTGAATTTCTTCAAGAAATTTATTCCTAACTTCGCTAACAGAGCGGTTCCCTTGAACTTACTCCGTAGGAAAGGCGTCAAATTTGAGTGGGGGCCTTCTCAACAAGCCGCTTTCGAAGACCTGAAACTAGCTCTTTGCAATACCCCTGTTCTTGCTATGTCTGATTTCTCGAAGAAATTCATCGTCAAAACCGACGCGTCGTCGTCGGCGGTGGCTGCATTCCTTCTTCAAGAGCAACTCGGAAGGCGACCCATCGCCTATGCATCGAGGACATTATCGGCTCAAGAATCCAAGTATTCCATCTATGAACTTGAAGGTTTGGCAGTCTTATTTGCACTAGAGAAGTTCCGCCTCTATCTGGAACACGTCAAGTTCGACTTGGAAACAGATAGCCAAGCCTTAAGTTGGGTTTTGGCTAGGCCGCGCCGTACGGGTCGTATAGCCCGCTGGGCCATCAGAATTCTGCCTTCCAGTTTGATGTTAGGCATATAAGGAGATCTGAGAATGTTGTCGCGGACGGACTAAGCCGCATGTTTGCTCTCGATGTGGAGACCTCCGAGTTGGAAGATAGTTCTTCTCTTTCCGAGCCCATTCCTCCTGGTGTAAATGCCATTCTAACCGATGCCCCCATGCTGTTTAGGGATATTGAAAAATAGCAACGCGAAGATCCATTGCTGGCTCCTATCATGGAAACCCTTTCTTCTGTGGAACATGTCGTCCCTTATGTATTGAGGAATGGTGTTTTATGTTGCCCGTCGGGGCATGATAAGAAGATGAAAGTTGTGGTTCCAGCTGTTCTTGTACCAATGATCTTCAAGTACTACCATGAGACCCCATTTGGGGGGCATTCAGGCATCTTCAAAATCCGAGAAAAGATCCGAGAAATGTTCATTTGGAAAGGTATGGACGGTGAAATTCGTGAATTGGTAAACGATTGTAAAGCTTGTTTGCTTAGTAAGCCCACCTTGTCCACTAAGCTAGGGCTATTATCTTCTCATCAATCGTCGCGCCCCATGGAACGCCTCTATATCGACTACGTAGGACCCTTCCCCCAATCAAAGGGGAATGCCAACAAATTCATTCTTGTGTCTGTAGATGGTTTCACAAGATTTTCCTGGTTATTTCCGACTAAGCTGGCTACCGCTCAGTCCACTATTTTGTTTAAATACCAAATTTGCCTCTTTTGGTCCGTGTCAATATATAGTTTCTGATAATGCTAAAGCCTTTACCTCCAATCTCTTCCGTAAATTCTGTTTTGATCTATCCATCTCACATGTAACAACATCAGTGTATTATCCTCAACCATCGCTGGCTGAGCGGGTCAATCGTTATCTGAGATCGGCTCTTATTGCCTATCATCATGATGGTCATTCCAGGTGGGATTCATTCCAGCATTGGGTGGCCTTCGCTTTGAATTCGGCGGTTCATGAATCTCATAAGTTCACTCCAGCTTCCTTGATGTTTAAATTTGTCCCTAGCACGCCGCTCTCTAACCTGTGGTCTTTTAGTGATATTCTACCGGAGACAATATATCCAGATAATATTAGAGGTCTTTGGAAGAAGGCTAAGGCCAATCTTAAAGTTTCTCATGAAAAGGTTAGGGAAAGATATGATCGTGGACGGAGGCCCTCCAATCTAAAAGTAGGAGATCAAGTCATGGTTAAAAACTTTGTTCCGGCGGACAAGCTTTCCCCCAGATTTCATGGGCCGTGCATCATTTAAGATTTCCTGACTCCTGTTTCATTATTAGCGAGCAATCCAGCCGCCGAGAGGATCCTCAGGGTTCACCTGTCTCAGGTGAAACCTGTGTAATGCTATTGTTAACGTAGCCATCTCCGTTTTGCCACAGGGTGAAGGTTATATTTTTTTAAGAGGCCTTCTGCCCCAATTTTTTTTAATTATTATAGAAATAGGTATTTGATGTACGATCTTTCCCTCTGGTTTTCCTGCTGTCAGTTCCTGTGTGACCATTACCAAGCCCCGCCTCCTGCAAATCCACACCGTGGCATGTAAAGCCTCCCACGTCGCCCAGTCCTCAGCATCACCAATAAAGATCGTACCCTCTATTTTCAAGTTTCCAACAAACTTTGCTATCGCCGAGATATTACTGTTTCAGTGCCCCGCAGCTGTTCGTCGCTGTACATCCACTGAGGTGGGGTACGGGCCCACTCCACTCCCGTGATGTCTACCTGTTTACGGCGTGCCGGAGTCCACTTCCCGGCAAGGGCCGAAGTGCGGCGCACCAACCGCCAACTCATCTGGGGACTGTTAATACACTTCTGATCTGCGGCGTCCTACATGACGACTACCCCTCTCATAGTAGCGGGAGAGGTGTATCTGAGGGTACTTGAGGGGTCCCGGTGACGTCAACTGGATATCGGCAGCGGCGGCAAAGTCTCTGGTAAGACCCCAACTAGAGTATGGGACCCTCACCAGGATTAAACGGACCAACTATATTGGTATTATAAATTTACATTATAAGGTCCAATAACGGACCAACTATATTAGTATAAAGTGGTATGTTCCAAGCTGTCAGCGGAGAGATGGCGTGGAAAGACATCAGTAGACGAATAAGTTTGAGTGGTATCTTTAAAAGTAGGAAAGATCACAATATGAAGATAAAGTTGTAATTCAAGAGGACAAATTGGGGCAAATATTCGTTTATAGGAAGGGGAGTTAGAGATTGGAATAACTTACCAAGCGAGATGTTCAATAAATTTCCAATTTATTTGCAATCATTGAAGAAAAGGCTAGGTGTTGATATATCTTCATTTCTGCTCCTTACACCGGTTTAGGTACACAAATTATACCATGGAAACACAAGCTTTTTTCACACACATCCATTTATTATGAGCTGTTGACTACAACTAAGCATCACACTCATCAAGCAGTTCAAACTTTCAAAGAACAAAACAAATGAAGATAAACCACTCGACTAAATTTATATTTGCCAACACATAACCTCAATATTGCTTTCCTTAAGATATATACAAGATATGATCATGACATTTTATTTTTATGAGATAACCACAATGTTCCAACACTTCCCGTTTTTTCAAAAAATATACTACACTTCAATCAATTGACCTCTCATTGCAAACATATAAGCTTATACAAACTCTTAAGCTTGTTGCTTGATAAATTTTTTGTGAAAAAGTCTGCAGCATTTCTCTCTGAAGCTACATATACAAAATCAATGAATCCCTTTTTTACTACATGGTACATGATGCCAATATGTTTTGACCTTTCATCACAATATCGTTTTTACTCAATTTAATTGCTGCTGCATTGTCAGCAAAAATTTTACAAGGTATATCCACAAACCTTTCCAGCCCTAGCTCTGATAGCAAATCTTTCATCCAAGTTACTTCTCGAGATACCTCTGCCATTGCCATGTATTCAGCATCCATGGTAGATCTAGCAATACAACTCTGTTTCTTACTATACCATTTATGCTGCTCCCCCTGCCACTGTGGTTACATACCCACTCACTGATCTTCTAGACTCAATATCTCTTCCCCAATCTGCATCACAGAACACTTGCACTGAGTCCTCACAATTTTTGAAACACAACTTAAATCTCTAGTACCACATAGATGTTTCATGATATGCTTAACTTCTTTCCAATCTTTAATCTTAGATTTTTGACAATGTTGACTTCCTGCAAATGCAATGTCAGGTCTAGAATTATTTGACAAATATAGTAAACTTCCTACTGCACTGCGATAAATGGTACAATCAAATTCCTCCTCATCGTTTTCAGTTGCTGAATACCCATTTGGTAAAATAGTCTTACTCGGTTTGCAGTCACTCATGGAGCGTAGTACTAATAATAATTTGTCTAAGGTTTTAGCTTTGTTGGTAGTCCTTGAGTACAGTCGTTCTTGCAAATTTCATTTCTGTTTGTGCTTAGTAGTGACATACGGTACCGATATTGCAATTAGGATACGTCTGAAAGTAGTTTAAAAATTACTGTAGTGTATTGTACAGTAGTATACGAGTAGCCTACTATCAGAATTTAGTGTGTTTATTTTATTATTGTAAAATATTTGTGTTGTACTGGTGTAAAAGTGGTATCCGTAGACACTCTTAATAAAATTATGTTGTTGTAATTAGGATAGGCTTAATTGCAGTTTGGAATTGTGTAGTTCTTGTCTATTCCTTTCGATATTCAGTAATTAACAGCAGTTTTTATCCTGTTAGGGGTTGTAGGATAAAAATAGGGTACGACTAAGTAGTATTGTAGTGTAGTCGTACATTATTTACCTTATTATTGTGTGATCTTTGAGTACTATTCCAGGCAATATATCCCTCCGTTCATTTATATTTTGCAAATTAGTTATTTTGTTGTTATTTTCATTTTTTCCGTAAAGAATGGCTAAGGAACGCGAGTGTACGAAATGTGGGTGTGGCGAGGCATTGAGGGGTGTGAGGGAGGAGTTGGGGAGTTTGAGGGAGATAATTAGGATTCTCACAGAAGACAGGAAGGAAGATAGGACTCCCTCAAACAATGTACAGGTCACAGTAGGTGTACAAGTTGGAGGGGAAGGAAAGGGGGGAGTTGTAGAAGACAAGTGGACTAATGTTCTAAGGGGAAGTAGATTGCAAGCTAAGGGCTCTATTCAGGATCAGAATTCAGGACAAGTGTCTGTGCGAAATCGGTACGAGTCACTCCAGGTATAACAACAGAGGGAAGATGAGAGACAGGGAACTGTTGGTGAGATGTGTGGAAGTAGGAGGAAGGGAAAATGTAGGAAAGGGAAATGTATAGTAGAGGATAGGAAAAGACAGGTGGAACAGAGTCATGGGAAGGAGAAAAGGGAGGAGGAAGTAGCTTCTGCAGTTAGCAGGAAAGATAGGGCTGACCAGGTGGGTAGGGGATCAAATGAGGTGGGTAGGGTTGAGGCTCTGGTCATGGAAGATTCCATTGTTAGACATATGGGGAAAGAGTGTGGAGGAAAGGGTATCACGGTAGAATGTTATCCAGGAATTAGGTTGAGGCAGACGTTGAAGAAAGTAGAAGAGAGGGAGGAGAGGAAAGAGAAGGTGGTAGTGTTTCACGTTGGTACCAACAACGTAAGGCAAGCTGATATAAGTACCAACATAGTTGGAGATGTGTGGGATCTGGTAAATGCCGCACGGGTGAAGTTTAAGAAAGCAGAGATTGTTATTAGTGGAATACTGTGCAGGAGGGATACTGACTGGAGGTTGATTGGAGATTTAAATGAGACCATCGAGTGGGTATGTGGGAAACTGGGAGTGAAATTTCTAAATCCGAATCGGTGGGTAGGAGATAGGGATATGCGCTCAGATAACCTTCACTTAAACCGCAGTGGTACGTATAAGTTAGGAAAATTGTTTGGAAGGGTTATAGGGAGGTACATTCAGGGAAACGGGGTGGCCTAGGGAGCTGTGATAAGGGAACAGGGAACTGGAAATCAAGTGGGGATGACATAATATTGTTAGTATTGAACTGTAGATGTGTAAAGAAAGGAATAGAATTGAGTAATTTAATATATATTTAGCAGATATTGAATCATGGCTGAGAAATGATATAATGGATGCAGAAATTTTCTCACGGAACTGGAGCGTGTATCGTAGAGATAGGATAGGAATGGTGGGAGGGGGAGTATTCATTCTGGTGAAAGAAGAATTTGTAAGCTACGAAAAAGTTAAAGATGAGACATGAAATTCTAGGTGTAAGGCTCTTTTCTAGAGATAATAGGCAACTTGATATATTTGGAGGGTACAGACCGGGAAAGGGTAGCACTGACGCGGATTCGGAATTATTTGATAAGATAATCAGCTATGTAGGAAACGACATGGAAAGAACTGTGATTGTAGCGGGAGATCTGAATTTACAAGATGTAAATTGGGAAGGAAATGCGAATGACAGGAAGCATGACCAACAAATGACAAATATGTTAATATGGGAAGGACAGCTGGTTCTGAAAGTGATGGAACCAAACAGAGGGAAAAATATCCTGGATGTGGTGCTGATAAAACCAGATGAGCTCTATAGAGAAACTGAAGTCATGGATGGTATTTGTGATCATGAAGCTGTTTTCGTCGTAGTTAAAAAAATGTGATAGAAAGGAAGGTCTTAAAAGTAGAACTATCAGGCAGTACCATATGGCTGATAAAGCAGGCATGAGGCAGTTTCTAAAAAGTAATTATGTTCGGTGGAAAACGGTAAATAAAAATGTAAACAGACTCTGGGATGGGTTTAAAGAAATTGTTGAGGAATGCGAAAACAGGTTTGTACCTTCATGGAAGGTAAGGAATGGTAAATACCCACCTTTTTACAATAGAGAAATAAAGAGACTAAGAAGAAAGTGCAGACTGGAAAGAATTAGAGTTAGAAATGGGTGTGGAAGTAAGGAGAAATTGAAGGAACTTACTAGAAAATTGAATCTAGCAAAGAAAGCAGCTAAGGATAACATGATGGCAAGCATAATTGGCAGTCATACAAATTTTAGTGAAAAACGTAGGGGTATGTATAGGTATTTTAAGGCAGCAACAGGTTCCAAGAAGGACATTCCAGGAATCATTAATGAACAAGGGGAGTGTGTATGTGAGGATCTTCAAAAGGCAGAAGTATTCAGTCAGCAGTATGTAAAGATTGTTGGTTACAAGGGTATGTCCAGATAGAGGAGGAGACTAAGGCTAAAGAAGTATTAAATTTACATATGATAACAATGACATTTACAAAAAAATACTAAATTTGAAAACTAGAAAAGCGGCTAGAATTGATCAGATTTCTTGGGTTATACTAAAGACAATGGGTTGGGATACAGTACCATATCTGAAGTACTTATTTGATTATTGTTTGGTCGGAGGAGCTATACCAGATGAATGGAGAGTTGCTATAGTAGCCCCTGTGTATAAAGGAAAGGGTGATAGACTTAAAGCTGAAAATTACAGACCAGTAAGTTTGACATGCATTGTATGTAAGATTTGGGAAGGCACTCTTTCTGATTATATTAGCCCGCCTGGTGGCCATGATCGTTAAGGCGCTGAAGTCTAAAAACGGTCTAACACCGAGGTTAGCCGGTTCGAGTCCCGTTGGTCGAAAAAATTTTCACCATCAGAATGTTGGCCGGCAGGGTAGGGGAGGTGGTGGTATACAATTTCTAATCACTAGATTGCGTGCCAAAAGCCTGGATTAAATTCCAAACCTCTCCGCAGTGCTCATATGGAGTGAGGGCATATGACGCTGTTGATGGTGATTCGTCCGTCGGATGGGGACGTTAAGCCTTGAGCAGACCCCTTGGTGCTATTCGACAGGAGTAGGCTATGTGCCGGCACCGGGTTTCACCCTCTCCCTACTATCATATATCACGTCATTCATTTCATCTCTCATTAACTCCTCTGATGAGGTTGACGTCAGGAAGGGCATCCGGTCATAAAAAACCGCCAAGACAAATTCATCTCACCTCATACCCGACCCCGTAGGGAAACGGGACAAGGGTTGGACAAACAAACTCTTTCTGATTATATTAGACATGTTTGTGAAATGAATAACTGGTTCGATAGAAGGCAGTTCGGTTTTAGGAAAGGTTATTCCACTGAAGCTCAACTTGTAGGATTGCAGCAAGATAGAGGAGATATCTTGGATTCAGGAGGTCAAATGGACTGTATCACGATTGACCTGTCGCAAGCATTTGATAGGGTGGATCATGGGAGACTACTGGCAAAAATGAGCGCAATTGGACTAGACAAAACAGTGACTGAATGGATTGCTATATATCTAGAAAATAGATCTCAGAGAATTAGAGTAGGTGAAGCTTTATCTGACCCTGTAATAATTAAGAGGGTAATTCCTCAAGGCAGTATTGTATGTATGTATGTTTAGTCCTCAGCCCGAAGGCTGGGTGGATCCTCGACAGCTCCACCATCAGCTGCCATAGATGGCCTAGGCATTACTGAAGAGGCGTACTAGGGAAATGAGGAGTGAGGTAGTTTCCCGTTGCTTTCCTCACCGAGCCAGATGTTACTATTACATATCAGTCTGCCAAGCCCACTGAAATGCATGCACCAACCAACCCTATGAGCAATATTTTCATGCCATACATAGCAGGAACTGGCTGCAGAAGGAATGGCATTACTAGCATCACTCATACCTCAGTCACTTTCATTTTGTCAAAGCCAAGGATAAAGCTGAGACAGATCAATGAAAGTAACAAAATTGCTGTAGCCCATACCAGAAGACATAGTGCTATGTAAACACTAGGTCCGCCAGCAAAGGTACAAGGCAGTATTATCGGACCTTTATGATTTATATATATAAGTGATATGAGTAAAGGAGTGGAACCAGAGGTAATGCTTTTTGCGGATGATGTTATTCTCAATAGAGTAATAAATAAGTTACAAGATTGTGAGCAACTGCAACGTGACCTCGAAAATGTTGTGAGATGGACAGCAGGCAATGGTATGTTGATAAACGGGGTTAAAAGTCCTCTCAGTTTTAATTACTGCGTTGATGGGGTGAAAGTTCCTTTTGGGGATCATTGTAAGTATCTAGGTGTTAATATAAGGAAAGATCTTCATTTGGGGTAATCACATAAATGTGATTGTAAATAAAGAGTACAGATCTCTGTACATGGTTATGAGGTGTTTAGGGAGAGGGCATATAAGTCTCTGGTAAGACCCCAACTAGAGTATGGTTCCAGAGTGTGGGACCCCACCAGGGATTCTTGATTCAAGAACTGGAGAAAATCCAATGAATAGCAGCTTGATTTTTATTAGACGATTTCCGACAAAAGAGTAGCGTTACCAAAATACTGTAAAGTTTGGGCTGGGAAAATTTGGGAGAAAGGAGAAGAGCTGCTTGACTAAGTGGTATGTTCCGAGCTATCAGTGGAGAAATGGCGTGGAATCAGTAGACGAATATGTTTGAGTGATGCCTTTAGAAGTCAGATAACATAGCCGTATCATCGGCAAATCTCAGGGTTTTGATTTCCTCTCCTTGGACTTTGATTCCCTTTCCAAATTCCCCTTTCATTTCATTTGCCGCCTTTTATATACAAACATTGAAATGGAGAAGGGACAAATTGCAGCCCTGGCTAACTCCTTTCTGGGTTGCTGCCTCTTTTTCAAAGCCCTCGATTCTTATCACTGGAGACTGATTTTTGCGTACATTGTAGGTAATTCTCCTTTCTCGGTATCTGATCCCGATCACATTCAGAATTTCAAATAGCTTGGTCCAGTGTACATTATCAAATGCCTCTTCTAGATCTACGCAAGCCATCATCTACGATCAGACGTAAAGTCTGGATTATTCTACGTGTTCCTACATTTCTTCTGAAGCCAAATTGATCTTCTCCCAACTCAGTTTCAACTTGTCTTTCAATTCTTCTGTAAATAATACGTATTAACATTTTGCAGGCGTGAGATACCAAACTAATGGTGTGGTCATTTAACACTTGTCAGCACTGGCTTTCTTGGGAATAGATACAACAACATTTTGCCGAAAATCCGGCGGAACTTCTCCTGTATCATACATCTTACACACTAAACGGAATAACCTATCCATGATGTTTTCTCCTAAGGCAGTCAGTAATTCTGAGGGTATGTCATCAATTCCCGGCGCCTTGTTCCTACTTAGGTCTCTCAAAGCTGTGTCGAATTCTGACCTCAAAATTGGGTTTCCCATGTCATCTGCATCAACAGCCTCTTCTTGTTCCAGGACCCTAGCATCTACTTCTTTAACTTGATACAACTGCTGGATATGTACCTGCCATCCTTCTGACTTGTCTTCTTTCCCTACAAGTGGTTGTCCATCTGAGGTTTTACTATTGTTATACCTAGTCTTCCTTTCTCCGAAGGTTTCCTTGATTTTCCTGTATGCAGCATACATCTTTCCTAGGACCATGCAACCTTCAACATCCTTGCACTTCTCTTTCAGCCATTCTTCCTTAGCTGTCCTGCACTTTATCACTACCTCATTCTTTATTCGCCTGTATTCTTTTCTGCCCTCCTCATTTTTTGCATTCTTGTTCTTTCGTCGTTCGTCAATCAGGTCTAGTACGGTATCTCTTGAGTTATACATTGTTTCTTAGTTTATCTTTCCTTTGTTCCTATCTTTTCTTCAGCAGCCTTATTCATATCATTCTTCATGACTCGCCGTTCTTCCTCTACTTTGTCTCCTTCAGCCTTTTCCTGTAGTCCTTGTGTTACATGTTCCATGAAACAATACCTCACACTCTTTTCTTTCAACTTGCGTAGATCTCATCTCCTTTCATTCCTCGCTTTCTTCAATTTCTTCAACTTCAGTTGGCATTTCATGACCTACAGGTTGTGGTCAGAGTCCCCATTTGCTCCCGGGAAGGTCTTGCAATCCAGCACCTGGTTTCTGAATCTCTACCTATTCATAATGAAGTCTATTTGATACCTATATATATTGTATTAAATCTTCTATCTCTTCGTATGTTCTTTCGATTTCTTCATCATCCGCTGAACTAGTACGCATATAAACCTGCACTATTGTGGTGAGCATTGTCTTGGTGTCTATCCTGATAACAATAATTCTTTCACTATGTTGGTCGTTATAGCTTACCCGCAGTCCTATTTTCTTATTCATTACTAAACCAATTCCTGCATTTTCCCTGTTTGATTTTGTGTTGATGATTCTCTAGTCGCCTGACCAAAAATCCTGCTCTTCCTGCTGACGTACTTCACTTATACCAACTGCATCTAACTTTAGTCTATCCATCTCGCTTTTTAGATTCTCTAACCTACCGCAACGATTCAAACTTCTAACTTTTCACGCTCCGATTCGCTGAATGTCAGTATCCAACTTCCTGATGATTGCCCCCTCTCGTGTAGTCCCCACCCGGAGATTCTAATGGGGGACTATTTTACCCGCGAGGAAGTCGTCACCAGTATATAATTCATACAGAGAGCTGCACGTCTTCGGGAGTTTGTTACGGATGTAATTTCCCGTTACTTTCAGCCGCGTAGCAGTATCAGCAGCGCTAATCCATGTTAAGTAATATTACAAGACCATATCAGTCAATCATCTTGACTACCGCCCTTGCAACTTCCGAAAGGCTGCTACCCTCCTTTCGATGAGCCACTGGTTAGTCTCGTCTCTCGACAGATACGCATCCGTTATGGTTGCACCTACAGCAACTCGTCCTTATAGCGTTTTTGTTAAGATTGAATTCTTAAAGTACAAATAGCATTTTGAAAACATTCCTAATACGGTATTTTTTCTTTGCAGGTTATAGGCGTACAAAAGGCACGGCATTGTTGTGACAGCAGTGCCTCGGGCTACATCCAGTGCGACTGAACTTCATTTCCGTGTAGCGCACGAGTTTCAGCATCTTGTTTCGGACCATAAGACAAGTATAAAGTTTTCAAATTTGGAAGTAATGGATTATTCCCTGTTCAGGAAGTCTGAAATTGATGGTGCTCCAAAGTCAAATTATAAATCACTGTGTTATTCAGTGTATCGTAGCTCACACCGGTGTTATGGCTGTTTTCCTACTTCTATATCTTCTTGCTCTCTGAGTTATTTCCAAGGTACAGGTGCCACACCATGAAAATAACAAAGGTACTGCGTTCTCCTTAAATCTTCGTCTTTCGCCTAAAATTATTGAAGTAGGTCATATTAACTTTTCGGAATGTCACTACCTTATTATAAAAATATTTATTAATTAGTACTAATTATCTTACTTACCAGTTTTAATAATGACGTAATCTTCAACTGTAAAATGTTTCGAGCAGACTTTGATATTAGGAGTCATATCTTTATTTCGTAGGTCCTGCCTACCAGTCACATGCAACCACTTTTTACGGAAAGGATCTTGCTTAGGAAATTGATGGTATGAATACGGTTGACCTTGATTTTGGGACATTGGGACACAGCAATATTCAGGCATGCATTTGCTGGCAGGACCTAGTGTTTACAGTGCATTATGTCTTCTGGTATAGGCTAGAGCAATTTTGTTACTTTCATAGATCTGTTTCTGTCTTATCCTTGGCTTTGACAATATGAAAGTGACCGAGGTATGAGCGATGCTAGTAATGCCAATCATTATGCAGCCAGTTCCTGCAACGAATGGTGTGAAAATGTTGCTCATAGGGTCAGTTAGTGCATGCATTTCAGTGAGCTTGGCAGACTGATATGTAATAGCAACTATGGCTCGGTGAGGAAAGCAACGGGAAACTATCTCACTCCTCGTTTCCCTAGTACGCCTCTTCTGTGATGCCAAGGCCATCTATGACAGCTGATGGCAGAGCTGTTGAGGATCCCACCAGCGGAATCGCTGACGGACTGAACATACATACATACATACATACATACATACATACATACATACATACATACATACATACATACATACATACATACATACATACTGTGACCGTGAGGCCACAGCTGAATAGACAGGTGTTGGTATGGCTTGTGTTCGCTTGTCGGCGAGATGGGGTGTGCGCGACCTTGGGCGAGGACGAGAACGAGTTTTTTTTACGTGAAGAGGGCGACCGCCCGGCTAACAAAAATAAAAAAAAAATGAAGGTTGGCGAGAGAAAGAGAGATACCAGCGCGTGTCACCTGTAATTGCGAGGAACGATATGAATGAAATATTTATAATATCTTTGGTGGCGTGACATGCATATTTACGGAAGGCTCAAGGATTAAATTAAAATAAACTGGATAAAAAATAGCACATTTAGAGGATATAAATTAAAAACTGAAATTTTGAAATAATTTACACGACCTTGTGGCTAAAATGGTAATGAAGTTGTAGATTCGTACAGTAGAAGAATTTAGTATCTAAATTGACTTTACTTCCGTGCGTGTGCACCAGACACGATATTTAAGTCATGTGATACAAGTACTCACTCTCACACTCACTGACGTGTTCCTGGACTATCATCTGCAGTCGCTCAGCGTGGAACGTCGTGAATACTCTCGTCAAGAATAGTGGCTTCACTCCTGTGCTCTACACTTCCGATAATTGTATACAATTTAGAACAGTGCTGTGATCAGACGTCGAATGTGCAGATATTAATCCCTTAAGTACGTGTCATTTCCAAAATACAGTTACGTGTGTGTTTGGAGTTTATTCTAAAGCACTTTGTGTAATATTCAGCTTTCTCGCGAGTGGACGCGGAAGACGTGGACGTGATCATTTCCAGAAGAGGACGGAACTTCGCATTATGGATTACCAGTGCTTCACCATGAAGTTCTAAACTATCGACCACCGTCGGCAGCGTCGGGATGCAGATTCTTTCCATGGCTGATTGAGAACCCAGACTTCCAGACGTGAAGATTTCTCCTTAAGTTAAGTCGATTACGTCTCATTTATATCTGTTCTATGTAGTTTTGTTCTATTCTTTCTTTCTTCTTAGCAAGCTATTTTGACACATTTTATGGTTGTATATTTGCTCGAATATGTCGTAAAAATTGACACATGCGATTGCTTGATGACCATGTGGCCATGAATTTGACAGTGAGGGTTCTGATAGAGTTATCCATGTGTAATCGACACCATCTTTGCTTATTGAGTGAATTTCGTCACGAATATGAATTAATTTATGTCCGATGGATTTAATGGTAGGATATTTCGTCCATATTTTCAATATTTTCTTGTAATGGAACTTCTACTTGTACCTCGTGTTTGAGATAACGTGTCATCGGGATATTGAGTCTGAATTCTATATATGAATTTAATGTGAATATGTGCATTGGGGGCATGTGATAATTAGTTAGAGTAATTAATCATCGAGACACATTTAAGTGGATATTAGGTATTTGTAGGACGATGATAGGTCCTGATATTTCATGGCTACACATATTTGAGATTAGGATGCGACAAATTAGAGTCGTTATGGTAGTACACTGTACGTGTGGAGTATATGGAATAATTGTGCATGACATGAATCTTCGTGAAACTGAGCTTCTCACACGTTAATGGATTATTCGCGATGAATGCAGTGTAGTCTAATATTAGTGTCTTCAGATGAAGAAAATGAAAGTCCATGTTAATCGATGTACTTCTTAATTCGTGGGAATATCCGAACTTTTCTCAAGTAATTCAATAATTTCAAGTTGAAGGTACAGGTGAACGTTCGAGAAGGCCTTAGGTCTGAAGAACAGGTCCTCGACGAAATATCTAAATAATATTTGATTCGTGACTATGCAAGCTCATTCGTTGGTGCAATTTTTCGCTCTCATGAGGTAACTCAATCGTGATGTAACTCAATAAATCTGTTAACAGGAGAGTAATATGATTGATCGACACTCGTCGACATGTACACAGTGTAGATATTTCCTTCTTGGTAATCACAGTCTTCTTGACAATTTCCGTAGTTAGCTGTAGAAGTAGTAATTTGTTAGTAGTTAGAAAATTATTTTCTATGTGTTCTGTTCTGAAAATATGTGACACTTTGACATTATCGATTGATAGTGGACGGGATTTCCACATGGATGATATTCTCCCCATTTACTTACGTTTGCAAGCCCAGAAGGCGTTTTATTTTGTTTAATTATTGATTAGATGCTTAAAGTTCAGTATTAATTCTCACGAAACGAGATGTGAGATGACGTGAACAGGTATATCCGACGTCTCGGATTAACTTAGAGAAAACCAAGGCAAATTCAACTTTTCATTTTATAATTACAAAATTGTTAAGATAACGACTGTAAATTTTATTTTTGCTATAATTGTTAACTTTTTGAATCTTGGATATTTCTTTATTATACTCCTTCTTACCATTACTGCATTTTTTCCAGATTGTCGATGAAGGCTTGGCCCAGACCTCATTTTTCCGAATGAAAATTTTTGATTCAACTTTAAATAAATGATTTAATAACTTTAAAGACGATAAAAAAATTTTTCACCATGTAAAAATACTCTGTTAGAATGTTAGGGAAAACAACTGCCGTGTACCATCCCATTTGTTTGCACCTAGGTTTGTTACATCAAGAGCCATATTAAATTCCATAACGTAGCGATCATAGTCATAATCACAGATTTCAGGATGGCCAATATTTCATTTCATTAAATAAAAGTGTCATATTTGTTCTATACCTGGAACGTGCTTATTCGATGAACCCTATGTCAATCCTGCCACATTCATTTATTTTATAAGCCTACAGCCACCGAAATGAGCACCCCTGGGGTGTCTCGTGTTCGTAGACTGACTATGTCGGGCACATCTTAGTGGCTAGTCCCTTCCGTGGTGCTCGATTTGTGGCTTAAAAAGTGGCTAAATCCATCGTGGAACTTGATTAATTGCTTCTCCACGTGGTTTAAATTGACTTGATTAAATTATTAATTATTCACAGTTCGGCAGGTTCATCTCAGATTTAATGCCATCCCAGCTAGGTTGAATTCTAACAGAGTACGCGGACTTTTCAGAATATTTTACTTATGATGATGTGTTTCACATGGAAAAATGAGGGTTAGGAATTTTCTTCATGAAACTTGAATTTGCCTTATCATAATCAACATGTCTGGGGGGGGGAAAGTCTCTGCATTTCGGCGTTTGCTGACACAGGTCACTTTATGAATAATAGAATGGATCTCGAGGAGATTAGGAAGTTATTAGAAACTATGACAGAGGAGAACAGGAGAGCACAGGAAGAGAGTAGGAGAGCACAGGAAGAGTGTAGGAGAGCACAGGAAGAGAATAAAGAGGAATTTAGGAAAATACAGGACGAGAATAAAGAGGAATTTAGGAAAATACAGGAAGATAGTAATGAGCGAATAAGTCAAAAAATGAACATTATGGGTGCCGCGATACAGGAAGAGGCGAAAAAGGGTCGTGACGAACTATATGCAAAACTGGAGGAAACTAGTTGTCGGATTGACAATATCGTGTTAGAGTGCAGGGAAAATCAGAAAAAAACCCTGGAACAAGTTGTTACTTTGACGAGCCAGATTAAAGAGGATAATAAGGTTATCACCGGGAAGGTCACCGCTCTTCAGAGTGACGTAGTCCTAGTAAGAAATAACATTGAATCCGTGAGGGAGGAGATAGATGTTATAAAAGTAGAGATTTCTACGGCACAAGAAGAGATGTCAGAACAAGTGAAAAATCTTCGAGGAGAGGTCACAGAAGACTTAAAGAAAATAAAGGAGAAGGTCGACGATGATCTCCGATCCGTAAAGGACAGTATCTCAGTCAACCAAATGGAGATACAAGATATTTCACTTCAGTTCGATGATATCAAGAGCATGATTGACAAGGACAAGTCGGAAATACTTGAACAAATTATTAATCTTGCCGGAGATGTCAAGTCCGGGAAACAGAAGATGGAGGAAAATATGGACGCCCTCCAAAAATTAGAAAAAGAAGTAGGATTCTTGAAGTTGCAGGATAGGAGCACTAGGGTCTTAGTGACATCATTAATGGACCGACAGAGTAATGTCGAAGAGGTCGTACAGGCTAAATCTACTGTAACAGAAGGAATATCGCCAGTAGCTGAATCGTCTCAGAATATTACCCATATCGAACAACCCACAGTAAATCTAAGTACTACGCCGGCACAAAGTGTACCTCAGATCATTAATTTTATCCGAATGAGCGAGGACAGGCCTAGAAAATTCAACAACTTAAATGGGGTCACACCTAAAAATTTCATTAGGGACCTTGATGAATATATCCGCGAACAGAAGATCCCTACCGAAAAACATCTTCGAACGGCGGAGAAATTTTTAGAGGGAGACGTGCTCAACTGGTACCACGCTTTCCGTTATACGTTTGAAGACTATGAAGGTTTCAAGCGCTTGTTCCTACAGAGATACTGGGGAGCGGATTTGCAACAAGCACTACGGTTGGATTTGTATTCACGAAAATATTCCATAGACGGGCAGACGCAGTATGCTAATTACTTCTGTAATCAAGTACGACGAATGAAAGACCTCGACACTCCACCATCTGAAAATGAGTTGGTCCAAGCGATAACAAAGCAGTTTCCTGTGGAAGTACAGCGTTTACTCATTGCTGCCAATGTTCAGACCGCAGTGCAGGCTGAGGCTATCCTCAGACAACTCGACCATACCATGAATGTCTCAACAGTACCGAAAACTCAAAGGAGCAATACTTACCAGGTCAACGTAATAGACACTCCGAAAAACCGGAATTCGACTCAAATGCCTGAAAACGGAAGTCAGAGCGGACCTAAAGAGTACAAAAACTATCCCAGAGCGTACGACCGTCGATGGGAAGAGAGAAGAACGAGACCCAGAGAGGACAGGATGGAAGATCCGAAGAACGTCCGAAGAAGGGGAAATTACAGGACACGGGACCGACCACAGGACTACAGGCGAAATAGGCCCTATGATAGACCTAGATATTATTCAGATCGTAACTACCAGAATTTCAGAGATGACATGGAGAACCGTCATCGAGAAAGTATGCGGTACATTGAAGAATTAAGGAAGGAAACTGAAAAAGGCTCAAAATGGAAGGACACCATTCGTAATCAAGACACCGATCCAGATGTGACGGGAGCTGAGAGCCTAGAGTTTCAACGACACAGGAACCAACAGCTGGGAGCTAGGGAACTAAATCCTTCCGCGCCACAATACGCGCCGGAGTGTCAAGGAAAAAAAAAACGCCAATTTAAGACCGGCTTTTTCACTCTCCTTTAACGATTTATCTTATATGAAGGAATGGACAGTTGCTCAAATAGATTCATGGCTCGTGAAACCGGAAGACCTAATCGAGGAAAAACAACCATGTCAACTTGATAAGTCTAAGGGGCTGCCAATTATAGTCACCCGATTATACGGTCTTAGGGTGTACTCTCTCGTAGACACAGGCGCGTCCATTAGTATCATTTCTAAAGCTTTGTGTGAGGAACTGAAAAACAAACATGCCATACCCACTATACCGATCTCAAATGTTAAAGTGAAGGGAATAATTCCGGACAAAACCACTACATGCAAAGAACAGGTGTACATTGATCTCCAGTTAGGTAACACTGTATTTCCACACATATTTGTTGTCATGAACAAGATCAATTTTAATCTTATATTGGGAGCTGGCTTTATGAAAGAGTACAATGCCGTTATCAACATGCAAAAAAATGAAATTTATCTATATAACGCAAATACAGTGGAACGAACGTCACTTCTGTCTGATCATCATTATGTACTGGAAGCCAGGCAGATAGAGGCGGATCAAGACGAAGATAGCCCAGCTAGCTCAGTTGCTGAGGTAATTCAGGAGGAAAACACTGAAATAGAACAAGGGATTTTTACCTTACCGGAGAAAATGGCAGAGGATGAAACGAAGGAGGATTTTGTTAGCCTAGTAAGGAGAAAGGTCAGCGAAGCCAAATGTTCCAAGGAAAATCAGGGAAAATTACTCGAATTATTGACAAAATATGAGAATGTTTTCGGTGACAAGCCGGGAAAGATCCCTAATTTCAAGTACTCACTCCTAGTCAATGACTGGACACCGTACAAACGTAAACCTTATCCTATCGCTGAGAAGTACTTCACGGAAGTGAAGAAAATTATTCAAGAAATGGAAGCTAATGGAATTATTCGAAAGGCTACCACTCCATTCGTTAATCCACTGGCCGTGGTTCGTAAACCGAACGGGTCTTTGAGATTGTGCCTCGACGCGCGTCTATTAAATGGCCGCATCATACCGGAATACAATCAAGTTACGCCCCTGAAAGACCTGATCCGACGATTTAAGGGTAGTTCGTACTTGACCGGAGTTGATATAGTTTCTTCATACCATCACATAGTGTTGGATGATAAATCACAACTATTAACAGGTTTCCTCTTTGACCAGCAAACCTACGTCTTCGTCAGACTTCCATTCGGAAACAAGACATCTGGATGTGTTTTGCTGAGGGCCTTAGATAGAAATCTCACAGATGAGGTGAAAGAACAGACCGTGAGATACATGGATGATATCATTCTTCCAAGTAAAAGTATTGAAGAACATCTGGAACAGTTGGAGAAACTGTTGGTCAACTTGCAAGACGCTGGTTTTAAAATCAACTTGGAAAAGTCTAACTTTTGCCAAACTGAGATCTTATTTTTAGGTCACGTTAGGACGGTACAGGGATAAAACCTAATCCTGCGAAGATTCAGGCCATTAGTAATTTTCCGCGGCCGCGACGGGTCAAACATGTAAGGCAATTCCTGGGCTTATGTGGATTTTTTTCGGAACATTGTCCTAACTATACTGATACAGTAGCGCCACTACAAAAACTGCTATATAAAAACAACAGGTGGTGCTGGAACCACGAATGTGAAGAGGCCTTTAGAAAAATAAAATCTTTACTCAATGAAAGCATAAAGTTGGGTTACCCAGATTTTGATTCTAAATTCATAATCCAGACGGATGCATCCACCATTGGAATAGGAGCTGTTCTTTTTCAAGAAGATGTTACCAATCCTACGAATAAAGTGTACTTAGCTTTTTATAGTAGAAAACTACGGAGCCATGAACTGCATTATAACACTACTGAGCTAGAGATGCTTTCCATAGTTTGTGCTCTGCGACACTGGCAGAAAATTGTTTTCGGATACCCTGTGATATTAAGAACCGACCACAAGGCTTTAACGTTCATGTTAAAAACCACAATAGCGAACGAACGTGTTTCACGGTGGTCTCTCTTTGTCCAACAATTCGACATTGAATTTGAACACTGCCATGGACGAAATAATGTCATAGCTGACGCCCTGAGCCGGAATCCGGAAGAAAATAACGCTTCTGTACAATATGTAGACCTAATAAACGAAGATCAAGAAATACTAAGAAGACTCGGATATCTTCGACAGGCGCAGAGACGAGACACCTTTACTCGTAAACTGATTGATTACTTTGAAGGGAAGCTGGTAGCTGGTGATCTAGACTACGAAGCTATCCACAAGTTAGCATCTCACTACCTGATGCTCAATAAACTGCTACATAAATATGTGGACGCGGACCACACAAAATTAAGGATTGTGGTTCCTGCAAAATTGCAGAAGGGAATTATTTGGTTAACACACCGAACTACAGGTCATGCTGGGACAGATAAGGTGGTGGCTGCTGTACAAGAAACATTCACATGGGCAAAGATGAGAGAGATGGTACGAGTAACAATCGGAACCTGCGACACGTGCCAACGTGTAAAACCGAACAATCGCCTGCTAAAACAATATCCCATTCCGTTATTGCCTGAACAGCCCAGGAAGGTATTCGCAATCGACCTATTCGGCCCACTTCCCAGGTCTACCCATGGAAACAAACATGTAGTAGTGACCATAGATGTCTTTTCTAAATTCTTGTCACTTTTCGCCATACAGAAGAGTAATACCAAGTCAATTTTGAGACGCATTACACGTAACGTGATACCTACGATGGGCAAACCAGAGTTCTTATTATCGGACCATGGTTCTCAGTTTACATCTCAGGAATTCCAACAAGCCATGAGACAGCTTGATATCAAACACGTCTTAAATTCAATCAGATATCCAGCCGGTAACCCAGCCGAGCGGGTCATGCCCGAAATCGCTAAGTTTTGCAGAATTTACTCTGGACAATGTCACTGGAACTGGATAAAAGTACTGCCTATTCTTATGGATTGTCATAACAATACCATTCATGAATCTACAGGCCAGATACCCGTTCTTATTCAACACGGGCAGTTTCCCTCTCGACCTTGGGAAAACATCGTACAATGTCCGCCTGACGTACAACTGACTCCAGCAAGGCGCATTGAAATAACAGCAGAGCACCTGCGTAAACAGGCTGACCGCAGGTTACGCAGAGTTGCGAAGAAAAGATTCCACAGACCTTTACAAGTGAACGAACTGGTCTTAGTAAGAAAACCGATGGTCTCCAGCCCTACAGAACGGTTTTACGGCAAGTTTGCTGACTTGTATACTGGACCATTTAAGGTTATAAGGTCGTATAACAACAACGCCTACCGAGTCCAAAATCTCGATGGACGACAGGAATTTATATTCAATGCCTCGAACCTAAGACTCTACCGTAAAGCAGAAGACTGAAGAAAGAAAAAAGAAGAGACCCAGGTCGGCCGTCAAAGAAATACCAGTTTGTGTCGTGCAGAATGATTACCGTTCAGACAACTGACAGATGCTTGGAAATTATTAACACCGTGGAAAATTAAACAGTGATGTAGACAACATACGGACCACATTTTAAGGAATGAACACGATTTAAAAATTTTTAACCTTGTTTAAACATTTTTGTCCCAGTAAGAGGTGGATGTGACCGTGAGGCCACAGCTGAATAGACAGGTGTTGGTATGGCTTGTGTTCGCTTGTCGGCGAGATGGGGTGTGCGCGACCTTGGGCGAGGACGAGAACGAGTTTTTTTTACGTGAAGAGGGCGACCGCCCGGCTAACAAAAATAAAAAAAATGAAGGTTGGCGAGAGAAAGAGAGATACCAGCGCGTGTCACCTGTAATTGCGAGGAACGATATGAATGAAATATTTATAATATCTTTGGTGACGTGACATGCATATTTACGGAAGGCTCAAGGATTAAATTAAAATAAACTAGATAAAAAATAGCACATTTAGAGGATATAAATTAAAAACTGAAATTTTGAAATAATTTACACGACCTTGTGGCTAAAATGGTAATGAAGTTGTAGATTCGTACAGTAGAAGAATTTAGTATCTAAATTGACTTTACTTCCGTGCGTGTGCACCAGACACGATATTTAAGTCATGTGATACAAGTACTCACTCTCACACTCACTGACGTGTTCCTGGACTATCATCTGCAGTCGCTCAGCGTGGAACGTCGTGAATACTCTCGTCAAGAATAGTGGCTTCACTCCTGTGCTCTACACTTCCGATAATTGTATACAATTTAGAACAGTGCTGTGATCAGACGTCGAATGTGCAGATATTAATTCC
Organism: Anabrus simplex; assembly: GCF_040414725.1. Classification (NCBI taxonomy): domain Eukaryota; kingdom Metazoa; phylum Arthropoda; class Insecta; order Orthoptera; family Tettigoniidae; genus Anabrus; species Anabrus simplex. The sequence continues at coordinate 163,652,483 of NC_090271.1, forward strand.
TTAAGTACGTGTCATTCCCAAAATACAGTTACGTGTGTGTTTGGAGTTTATTCTAAAGCACTTTATGTAAGTTTCAGCTTTCTCACGAGTGGACGCGGAAGACGTGGACGTGATCATTTCCAGAAGAGGACGGAACTTCGCATTATGGATTACCAGTGCTTCACCATGAAGTTCTAAACTATCGACCACCGTCGGCAGCGTCGGGATGCAGATTCTTTCCATGGCTGATTGAGAACCCAGACTTCCAGACGTGAAGATTTCTCCTTAAGTTAAGTCGATTACGTCTCATTTATATCTGTTCTATGTAGTTTTGTTCTATTCTTTCTTCTTAGCAAGCTATTTTGACACATTTTATGGTTGTATATTTGCTCGAATATGTCGTAAAAATTGACACATGCGATTGCTTGATGACCATGTGGCCATGAATTTGACAGTGAGGGTTCTGATAGAGTTATCCATGTGTTATCGACACCATCTTTGCTTATTGAGTGAATTTCGTCACGAATATGAATTAATTTATGTCCGATGGATTTAATGGTAGGATATTTCGTCCATATTTTCAATATTTTCTTGTAATGGAACTTCTACTTGTACCTCGTGTTTGAGATAACGTGTCATCGGGTTATTGAGTCTGAATTCTATATATGAATTGAATGTGAATATGTGCATTGGGAGCATGTGATAATTAGTTAGAGTAATTAATCATCGAGACACATTTAAGTGGATATTAGGTATTTGTAGGACGATGATAGGTCCTGATATTTCATGGCTATACATATTTGAGATTAGGATGCGACAAATTAGAGTCGTCATGGTAGTACACTGTACGTGTGGAGTATATGGAATAATTGTGCATGACATGAATCTTCGTGAAACTGAGCTTTTCACACGTTAATGGATTATTCGCGATGAATGCAGTGTAGTCTAATATTAGTGTCTTCAGATGAAGAAAATGAAAGTCCATGTCAATCGATGTACTTCTTAATTCGTGGGAATATCCCAACTTTTCTCAAGTAATTCAATAATTTCAAGTTGAAGGTACAGGTGAACGTTCGAGAAGGCCTTAGGTCTGAAGAACAGGTCCTCGACGAAATATCTAAATAATATTTGATTCGTGACTATGCAAGCTCATTCGTTGGTGCAATTTTTCGCTCTCATGAGGTAACTCAATCGTGATGTAACTCAATAAATCTGTTAACAGGAGAGTAATATGATTGATCGGCACTCGTCGACATGTACATAGTGTAGATATTTCCTTCTTGGTAATCACAGTCTTCTTGACAATTTCCGTAGTTAGCTGTAGAAGTAGTAATTTGTTAGTAGTTAGAAAATTATTTTCTATGTGTTCTGTTCTGAAAATATGTGACACTTTGACATTATCGATTGATAGTGGACGGGATTTCCACATGGATGATATTCTCCCCATTTACTTACGTTTGCAAGCCCAGAAGGCGTTTCATTTTGTTTAATTATTGATTAGATGCTTAAAGTTCAGTATTAATTCTCACGAAACGAGATGTGAGATGACGTGAACAGGTATATCCGACGTCTCGGATTAACTTAGAGAAAACCAAGGCAAATTCAACTTTTCATTTTATAATTACAAAATTGTTAAGATAACGACTGTAAATTTTATTTTTGCTATAATTGTTAACTTTTTGAATCTTGGATATTTCTTTATTATACTCCTTCTTACCATTACTGCATTTTTTCCAGATTGTCGATGAAGGCTTGGCCCAGACCTCATTTTTCCGAATGAAAATTTTTGATTCAACTTTAAATAAATGATTTAATAACTTTAAAGACGATAAAAAAATTTTTCACCATGTAAAAATACTCTGTTAGAATGTTAGGGAAAACAATTGCCGTGTACCATCCCATTTGTTTGCACCTAGGTTTGTTACATCAAGAGCCATATTAAATTCCATAACGTAGCGATCATAGTCATAATCAAAGATTTCAGGATGGCCAATATTTCATTTCATTAAATAAAAGTATCATATTTGTTCTATACATGGAACGTGGTTATTCGATGAACTCTATGTCAATCCTGCCACATTCATTTATTTTATAAGCCTACAGCCACCGAACTGAGCACCCCTGGGGTGTCTCGTGTTCGTAGACTGACTATGTCGGGCACAATACATACATACATACATACATACATGCATACATACATACATACATACATACATACTGTACCGTTTTCATCGTCCTGATATCGGAATAAAGGTTGTCATAATGCACGGTAATGAGATCGCGAAGATTACGTAATTGGGCCATACGTCAGAAAAGAATGCATATATTTAGTAAAATAGTCCGTGATTTCGGAATGTATACATTATACGAACATATATATTCAAGAAGGCCATGCACGTGACGGCAAAGATATTTATTTGATGAATTAAAGATGCCTAGATCACGGACTGAGACGGAAAATTATAAAGGATCCATGCGGCCGTGATAAAATAATAGAAGGTTTTCAAAATTGTTAAAAAAGAAGAAGTAGCTGAACAATAAAAAAATCTGTTACGCAAAACGACGTAAATTTATCCTCGAGAAGAAAAGTCAATCTTCGTATAAAGAAGAAGGGAGATATTGCAGTAATTACCGGCTGGAGAACCTGCAAACGAAGGGATATTTGGATATCAGATATATTCGACGTAAATTTATCCTCGAGAAGAAAAGTCAATCTTCGTATAAAGAAGAAGGGAGATATTGCAGTAATTACCGGCTGGAGAACCTGCAAAGCGAAGGGATATTTGGATATCAGATATATTCGAATGAATATCGTGAAGAGCGAGTTAGAAAATACCCGAACAGTAGTCGGAGTATAGACTCAAGACCGTACGAGGAATCAAGTTGAATATAACGCAGTATAGGTTGATTAGCCGAACAAAAGACATTTTTAGAGAGCTAACTAGATAGATTTTTCCTGTTAAACTGCCGCAAAGAATTAACCTTGAATTACTGTCCTAAAAACCTGAATCTTAGATACAAACTTGATACTCATTCCCAAGAGTATGGATGTGAAATTAACTCCCGCTTTGGAAATGATTCTTTCATATATGACTGACTGCTACAGCATGAGAGGCTAAATCGGAGATGGACAATCGGCTCCAATCCCATAATTTAAAATCTCTACCACAATTAGATAAAATAGGTTACCAAATGCATTCCTACGGAATTCTTAATACCTGATTAAATATTGGTAAATCATTAAACATGTTAGGTATAATTTCCATTTGAACTACGATTATAATTATATTTTACACGATACCTACATTTAATTTTAAGGTGTTATTTGAATATTTTAACCAAATGACATGGTCGAGGTGACCAATATTTGTCATTTAAAGAACTATATATATTTGAAATAGCCATTTTGGGCTGATATATATTTGGAACTTATTTGCGATTGCTAACGTTATAACATGTGTTCATGACAGAATATCAATTTGATAATGATGAAAATAAGCATTTTTTTAAAAGAAAGAAAGAAACAAAAACTGATGGACACAGATATGTATACTTAGAAAGGAGATTACTTAAGCTTAGGGACTTAGATTTATTTTCAACCTAAAATATGATACTACGTTTTTCAATAGAAAGAAAATGTACTTTCAACTTTATAATCAAGAGAAATTATCCTTATTTTTGTGATGCGCCTAACTAATGGAGAAGAATAGTTGAATCAGATTGAAGTTAAATTAAACTTAATTTTTCTATGTTAGAGAAGAGGAAGATAATTGATGATGATAATTATTAGTAGATTTTCTTTTATGATTCAGGAATCATGAAATAAATTCTAGTTTATCCAATTTAGATGTTATTATTTTAGGAGATAGGCTAATATCATTATGACATAAATAATTTTGAATTAATTCATTTTTTAAAAAAATATTTTATTTATTTTCTTTCTTTTCTTTGAATGATTTGGATTTGAAAGCTTGGAATTGATTCTGGATGATGAATGGTATCAATAGTAATTTACTGAAAGGGAAAAGTGGTGTCTCAGTTGATCTCACGTAAAAATAGTATGGTTCGTAGATGCAATTTAATTATCCCTGAGAGGTGTCGCGTGGCAATTAAAGGATTACCATATCAAATATTGTGATAGGAAAACTGAAGGTTACGACATTGCTAAAATACTATGATGCGATGACTGTTTATACGATGAGTATTTGAAGCGGACATAGCTACCGACACTTAGCATCAATTTTATTATGCATTCATCCATTTAATGATCTATAGGAGTGATGGATGATTGAGGGGAAAATAGCCGGAGGAATTGTCAGGTCGCCCAATCTGGCGCACTTATAAAAAAAATTTGCCCAATATGGTGCAAGACAGAAACCCCCCTCAGGATGGTGCAATACATACAATAGTCAGGCATAAGAACTTTCTTGTTGTCTTCCTTGTCGTAACGATATATTCAATCTTTAACTTCATCATTTAACTAGATACTAACTTCCATTAAAAACACATACAAACAAATGACGATCGACAAGCCCATACCGGGTATACACGTGATACATCTATCGGTAGTGTTTCAGTACATCCCTATTGGCGAAGCTGGAAATCCCAGAAATTAGAATAATACGAAAATCTTGGGCTCAATCTAGACTGAAACCGTCTGGAAACTTTGCAACAACAGTGAAGGCCACAAAAAATGTGGAGAAAATTACCGAGGCCATGAAAAAGAGGAGGTTATCATTTTACGGACATTTGTGCAGAGTGGACAAAACCAGAGGTAAAAATGTAGTCCAGCTATCGTGTTATTTGTAATGTTATATTCAATGGGAAATAATGAAATCTTACTTGGAGCGCATCTCAGAAGAGAGCTGAGTTCATTTCGAAGCCTAGGAACCCATCATCCCGCCCGAAGAAGTATATTTACTTCTATAACCTAATCGTTGCTTACGTGATTAGTATTAAGGCCTCCGCGTGGCAGCTTATGCAGCGTGAAATACGTTCTAGTTCCAGACTCGCCGCTAGACTTCGTGTTAGCCCTCCACTGTTTAACAGAGACTTATACGGATACAGTGGAGCAGAAAGTTAAGTTGTGAGTTTTTAGGTGACATAGGCCTTAAAATTAATTATATAAGGCGTTGATTTGTGTATTCAGCTTATGCTGAGTACATCGTTTCTATTTAAACATAACATAAGATCATTTTTATGTATATTCATGAATTTACAAGGTTCTGTATTTGGCGCCGAGAGAATATTTATTGTAAACATTCTATTCACAGGATGTTTATTGCACTTGATAAACAACGGTTAATTGCTGTGTTCCATTCTGCAAAAGTAAACTTCAGAAAGGTAGTGAGATTTCTTTACAGGATTTCCCAGCAAATGCAGACTTACGAGAAAATTGGGTCAAAGTTATATCTCGTCGGGGTGACGAGCAAAATACCATGTAGCAACTTTCCTCGAAATCTCTAGCATGTAGTGAACATTTTGAAAGCACATTCTTCAGCATTTCTACCAAAATCAAACGCCCTATTCCAAATTAAATTCCAACGTTTTTTCAGGGTATCCATAGTATTTGCATGACAAGAGTAGGCTTAATAAAACGCGTAAGGTACGCAAGAAACGAAGCTACGAAAATGCATTCACGCAGGCAAGTACAAATGTTTCAGGTGACGTACAAGTAGAGCCATCTCACGTTCAGTCCAGTATAAAGTACAGTCAACTTCCACAACCAATGTAAATGCGAGACATCTCGCATCGCGTACTCCCAAAAGGAAAAAACCTTATCTTAATGCAACTGAGGTGCAAGAATAGGAAGTTGCTTGGCGAAGTGAAGAAAAACTCAATGCTACACTGCAGCTTTCTAGTGAAGCGAAGGACTTGAAAGCTACGTTTTTACTCGAGCAACTGAAGGCATTTGCCACGAAAAAGATTCAGTATCCAGAAGATATAAAAATTTGTGTTCTGTGGAAGAGTAAATCGCCAAAAGGCTACGAATTTCCTAGGCAGATGGAAATATTGCATTTGCCACACAAAAGTACACTGATGAAATATATTGGCAGATCATCTGGAGAAACAGGAGTTAGACAGGAGATAAAACATAGGTTGGAAGCTGAATTACAGACACTTTCTACGACGAAATGGCAATACAGCCGAAACTTATGTATGGTTGACAATTAGGCCAGTTTCATGGGGGTAATGAACTTGCCACGGAAGGAGAATTAGCTAACAGATTGTTTTGCATTATGTTCAGAGGTCTGGCAGCAAGATTTCGTATCCCCGTGGAGGTTTTCTTTTGCTGTAATTTGGACTGAACCGAGCTCCAAAGAAGAACGCTGCAAGTAATAGCAGCTGTAGAAGAAATATGATTTACTGTGTTGACTTTCGTGACCGATAATGCTAAAGTGAATGTCTATATGTATGAAAAGTTATGTGGTGGGAATGTTAAACCAGAAACGGCCCATCCTTTAGATGAAAGACGCAAACTATTTCTGAGCTACGGTCAAAGTCACATAATCAAGAATGATCGGTCACAGTTTCTAGAAAGGTCGTTTCAAAATGACGGAAAAGAAATCTCAGGAAAGCACGTGAAAACTCCGTACAGACTACAGAGGAGCTTATTTTTTTCTCCAGTTCGCTACTTGACCTGAAAGATTGTATACCCCTCCAATTTTGAGAAAATGAATGTAAAGCGTGCGAAACTTTTATTTTCAGTGTCAATTACAGCTGCTCTAGAAACCTGTAGTTCTGTTGCAAGTGAACATTTCCCCGATAAGGAGAGTCTTAACGCTACGGTACACTTCATGAATGTAATGAGAAAGTGGTTCGATATCCACGATGTTTGCAATCGAACTCATGCTCTATTATCACGAAAATGTGATAAGTTGCATTTCTTTTCCATTAGTGATGAAAGACTTGAATGGCTGATACCTTTTTTGCCTTATATTGAGAAACTTCAGGGTGCAGGAAGAAACAAAACTGAGGCATTAAATACAGAGACCTACCGTGCTCTTGTCATTACCACACAGTCGACGGTTGCGTGTATCAAGTACTTGTTAACTAAGGGCTTCCACTATGTGTTAACGCGAAATTTCTCCAATGAGGATGTTGAACTGTTTTTAGTCACCTCAGGCAATTGGGAGGATTTAATGATATGATGGATGCTCGTGCTTGTATGCATGGAATTGAGACAGCGCTGAAAATTGAAATCATACGTGCATCTATGCATGCAAATGTCGAGATGAATCCTGATAATTTTTCACAAAATTGGCTCGGAACTCAGCATAAAGAGACTCAGATGAAGATGGCAGAAATTCAGCTACCAAATGCTGTGATGGAAATATTAATTCGCCCTTTAAGTACTAAGTACGAATAATTCCGTTATATTTATTTCAATGTTAACATGTTTTTTTGAAACAACAATTTACTTTCTTATTTTTTTTAGCTTGTCCAACAACGTTGAAAGCAGCATCCGTAACGTTTGTACGTGGTTACCTCGTAAGAGTGGCTGAAGAGAACACTGCCTGGACATGTTCAGAACAACCACCACAAACGCACCACTGATTCAGAGACAAGATAGGGGAGGACTTAGATACCAGAGGCGAAGCTAGCTATATTACTTGGGGAGACTAAGAATATTGTTCAAGCTTACCTTAAATTCTTTTATAAAGCAAGTGTATGCGGCGCTCCTTTCTCTCTGCAAATGTATCAATGACACGGTCCCTGAAGCTCTGATTATTTGACAGTTCGTGCAATAGAGATTTCTCTGTCGCAAGTGTACTTAAATTACGTAGTCTGCTGTTTGTCATTGAATTCCTCAGGAAGGTTTTTATGCGTTTTAGCGCACTCATACTTCTTTCACTCGAACATGTTGTCACTGGAAATGTGAGAACTAAAAACGAACCAAACGTGTCGTTTGTTCGTAAACCTTGTCCAGACCATTATCCAACATATATTTTAGCAGTATTTGTGGAGGTAGATGTTTAGCTTCATCAGAGTACACATTCACAAGTTCATTTGTCAGTTGTTCACTTTCGAAAAAAGGGTACATCTTCAGGAGTTGTTTCATTTTCATTGAGGGAAAACTTGTGTTGTAAGCCTTAAATTGATTCTCATCCAATAATTCTGCAAAATGGAAGTTTTCGAAGTCACAGAACCGTATTTCCATCTGTACCACGGTGGTATCAATTATTTCATATGCTAATGCTGTGAGGGTTGTTACTGCAAATAATTGTGTTGCCATTGCGGTATTGAGAGCTTTGCTGGTGTCTATGCATTCATTCACTGTTTCTTCATTTCTCAGATTGTTTAAGTTATTTATGGTTTGCTTTATCTTATGGTTGCAGATATTTACATTAGATGTGCATTTTGCTTGCAGCATCTTGAATAAATGATCCGTGTAGCAAAATATCTTGTTGAAGAAGCACAACAGGAAGAGGAAATTAGGGTCATCTAATCTCCTAATCAGTCCCATAGCACCATTAACAGGTTCGCCATCCCATTCTTCATCTTTATCAACAATGTGTGTAAGAGCTTCTTTCAAGTCCTTGAAATGGGATGCTATTGTTAGTGTTGCTCTAGAGTGGAAGTTCCAACGTGTCGTACATGCCGGCGGAAGTTTAAAGCCTTTATCTCTTAGGACTTGAGTTCTCTTTGATGACTTGCTGAAATATGTATGGAAGGCAGTCAAATCATAAGTAACGAGACGCACTTTCTTTATAGCTTTTGCTGCATACAAGAGTACCAAATTAAGCTTATGTGCATAGCAATGTATAAACACTGCATGTGGGCAAACTTGCTTTATGATAGTTTGAACACCCCCTTTAGAACCCGCCATTATGGAAGCCCCGTCGTAAGTCTGACATATTAACTTCTTTTCTACGCCCCATTTTCGTAAGACATCCAATATTACGGCTGACAGTCCAGTGGCACTTTTATCTTTTGAGACGTCGTAGAACCCCACAAACCTCTCGTGAACGTTATAACCAACACAATACCGAAATATAATGTTCATCTGATTCTGACAAGATATATCTAATGTTTCATCCGCCTGAACGGATACAAATTCACAAATAGAAAGTTCTTTCTGAATCTCTTCATTCATCACTTGAGTTACATAGTCAATAAGTTCATTCTGAATGTCACTCGAAGTTCCTTTAAATCCTGAAGTTGCTCCCAGATGCTCTCTCATGAATTGTTCTTGTGCTAGCAATTCCAAGGTCTCGAGGTAGTTATCTTTATTTACGGAGTCACTACTCTCGTCATGCCCACGGAATGGAAGTTCTTGTCTTCCGAGAAAACACACCACTTGAACTAACCTGCCAAGAACCCGTCTATTATGATTTATTAACTCATTATGCTTTAGAGCTGCAAGACAAGCCGCTTCTGATATCGAATGATCTATTCTACTCTTGCCGAGAAGAAGAAAACGTTCACTGTTCTGAATATGTCTTTTTGAAATTTGGCGTCTACGTGCTTTTCTATGAACATTTTTAGGGCACAGATGCCACCCTCATTCCTTTCACTATCACTTCTAAATAATATGCAAATGTAACAATAAAACTTACAATCTGTCACACTTGCTGTAAGCCATGTATAATCCTTATACCACTGGGACTGGAAAGTTCTTATTTGGTTCCCATCCTTTTGCACAATTTTCAATAATGGCTGTCACTGCTTGTCTTTCAGGGCACATTTTTCTTCGAAAGACAAAGAAGAAAATGGAGTTCGAAGCAAGTATGTAATAAGATCGTTACTTTCATTCATTATACACGGATTTAAAAAATACTGGCAACTCTTCACAAAACACAGACCACTAATAATAAGTTGTAAACTTCACAGATCAACATATCAGAACGTAAACATTAACTTGTAACTCGAGACTTGGAGACTAGACTCCCAGCTAGGTTTCAAAGCGAGCACTTACCGCTGCATGACATCATACGTTGTCATAGCAACCTGCACAAACCCCGCCCGCTAGCAGAAAGGTAAGAGTCTAGCTGAAGCCAGACTCAACGGTTAGGCTCAGTGCTCTGCGAGTAGCGCGGCAGATCGGAGAGCCGTGAAGTCTATTAAGTTTATTAGACATAATTTTCGTGCCTTATATCAATAATTTTATATTTGTATTTCGTCTGGGGAATCTGAGACTCTTAGATTCCCCCCTAGCTTCGCCACTGTTAGATACCCTAAACCATCGTTTGTGTTTCTGGTGCTACTTCTTGTGGATTTTTGCTCTAATGCTATTCCACTTTTGCCGAGAAGAAATGTTAGAGCAAAACTCTTTAAGTACTGTAAAACCAGGTTTTTAATGAACTGAAATGCAGTGAATGTGACAATGATAAACTTTGCTCTCTTTTGCTCATCAAGTTCTTGAATCCTCTGTTGGACAACGTTGGCAGAAAGACAACGGACAAACTCGGTCGTGCAAAGCAATCCAGTTTTAAGCCACTCAACAGGAAAGTTTTGAAGTTGTAGATGTACACTGACGTGGCCCAATTACCACAAGAAACATATCGGTAAGTGAAGTTTTCATAACATTAAATCCTGCTACGTGAATACAGAAGTCGTTTAAAATATACTGTGGAGTATTTTCACTTCTACTTGGGCGTGAACTTTCCGATCGCAATTATACGACGTGACTCGTATGAGCTCTTCTTGCATTACTGTGTGATACATTTTTTATTTATTAAACGTCATAGAAATAGAGCTTTTCTACTCAAAACGCAATGATTTATCTTCGTAATGTGCTTTTATGTGCAAGTTATTCTCGCAATGCCAATAGGGATGTATCACGCAAAACTTGTCCGCTAGGAAGCGTACTTGTAATACCTGGTATGCGCTTTCCGCTGCTCGATTATTTTACATGAGAGTTATATGGAGTATTCCTACATTTGCGATCATCGAGACGAAACTTTTGCTTTAAATGCATTCAAATGGAGTTACCATATTCTGCTAATGTTTTCAACAAGGCGGGAAATGGTTTATTTGCGATGATGATTGCGGATTTGGAAGCAGAATTAAAGAAAAAGGGCGATAAGGTATCCGGAAAAATTCAAGAGTTGATTGAAAGCTACCAATAAGGAATAAATGCAGCAACTCCTTCTTTTAGCGTTTTTGTTAAGATCTAATTCTTAAAGTACAAACAGCATTTTGAAAACATTCCTAATACGGTATTTTTCTTTTCTTTGCCGGTTATAGACGTACACAAGGCACGACATTGGTGTAACAGCAGTGCCTGGGGCTACATCCAGTACGACTGAACTTCATTTCCGTGTAGCGCACGAGTTTTAGGATCTTGTTCCGGACCATAAGACAAATACCGGTATAAAAATTTCAAATTTGAAAGAAATGAGTTATTTCCTATTCAGGAAGTCTGAAATTGATGGTGCTCCAGTGTCAAATTATAGGTCACTGTGTGATTCAGGGTGCCGTACCGCACACGGTGTTATGGCTGTTTTCCTACTTCTGTATCTTCTTGCTCTCGGAGTTATTTCCAAGGTACCGGTGCCACACCATGAAAATATCGAAGGTACAGTGTTCTCCTTAAGTCTTCGTCTTTCGCTTAAAATGATTGAAATAGGTCATATTAACTTTTAAGAATGTACTACCTTATTATAAAATTATTTCTTAATTAGTACTAATTAGCTTACTTACCAGTTTCTGTAATGACATAATCTTCAACTGTAAAATGTTTCGAGCATACTTTGATATTATGAGTCATATTTTTTTTCGTAGGTCCAGCCTACGAATAGCATGTAACCACTTTTTTACGGAAAGCATCTTGCTTAGGAAATTGATGGTATGAATACGGTCACCTTGATTTTGGGACATTGGGACACGCAATAGTCAGGCATCACAGTTTTCTTGTCATCTTCGTTGTCGTAACGATATATTAAATCTTTGACCTCAGCATTTAACTAAGTAACTTCCATTAAAAACACATACAAACAAATGTGGATCGACAAGCGCATACCGGGTACTACACGTGAGACATCTATCGGTAGTGTTTCAGTACATCCCTATTGGGATTGTGTTAAAGAATGGAGGGCTCGCCTGACATCTAGCGGCGGTATTTGAACTGCGACTACTCTGTCAATTTAGTACTTGAAAATACCGCGAATGCAGGGGCCTGTACTTATCTCGTAGGCAACGACAGATCACTATGTTATTATCTGAATATTTTGGAAATGGACCTGTAGTACAACACAAATATCCGGCACTCCTGTGGGCTTATGTTCAGTTTATATATTTACGACCTCACGTTGTTCAAACAAGAACTCACCCTAAGTACTCTATCATGTTTCCTGCGACTATACAGTTACCTAATATCATACGTACAAAATTCGATGATTCCAGTATCTCCGAGAATTTAAACAGACTGATAGCAACTAAGTCATTCAAAAATTATTATAGATCAATATAATCAATACATTCCATTTTATACTGATGGATCAAAACATCAAGACACGTCCGACGTAGGAGCTGCTTTTTATTCCCCTCTGCTGCAATTATCCAAACAATTCATCTTACCCCAATACGCATCCATCTACACAGCTGAAATATTTGCAGTTCGTCAAGTGTTAATATATATTAAACATTCTACGATCCAAAAGGCCCTCATCTGTACAGATTCTCTCAGTGTTCTTCAAGCATTAGAAAATCCTACAAAGGCGGACAATTGGTATATAGAAAATCTAAGACAACTATTGTATGATCTAACTATACTAAATCGTTCCGTATTATTTACATGGGTGCCCGGACATTCTGGCATAACAGGCAATGTCATGGCCGATAAACTGGCCAATGAGGCAGCTGATGGACAAGGCCTACGCTACCATATTGCACTCCCACACAATGATGTATGGACAATTTGTCAGAAATTTCTCCGAGAAAAGTGGAACGAACATTGGCGTCAATCTGCACAATTTAAAGGTAAACATTTCTACAATATTCAAAATAACATTGCTATTAAACCATGGTTCGCAAAAGGAAAGTACACTCGACGTCATATCACTACTCTAGTCAGACTTCGCTTGAATCATGCCTGTACACCGGAACATCTGTATCGTTTAAAGATTAAGGACAACAACTTGTGTAATTGTGGTGACTATGTCGGCACTATAAATCATATTTTGTTTCAATGTGAGAAATATCCCCGACAGCAACAACATCTCATTTCCACTTTACTATCACTCGGATTTCAACTTCCTCTCACTATTTCTTGTTTAGTATACCATCCGACAGTTCGCTTAGCTGAGTTACTGACTAACTTTTTTCACGCATGTAATATCCTGATTTAATCTGGACGATCCTGCCTCCTTTATTTGTGATCTGGTCATGCTTGTCTATAGTAGTAAATCGCCGTGATAGATCACACTGGCGTGAAGATGTAGAACCCTGTGTCCCCGTGCTAAATCCCTGCAACCTAACACATGTCAACTTGTTCTGTTGTACATATCTGTAGTATTAGACGCCCCGAATATTCATCATGTCTCTTTCCTACACAACCTCTCCCAATTAGTGATGGGCGATATTTCACGAACTGTGATTTTTTCACTGATATCAAGAAATCACGAGTAACGACTGTTACTTTCTACGCTATCACTGTGATCAGTCGTGATTTCACTTCAAGTGATCATCGTGCGCCCTCTTAACTCCATATACAGAACTAGAATGTTGCTACCTAAACTGTGACTGTGATCGATGTTGTGATCAGTCGTGATATGACGACATGTGCTGCCGCAACGGTATCCATGCGAAGCGATGCGTTCAAGGAAGCAGCATCGCCATGATTACCAACAGTATGGACATTTGTTGATTTAATTTTTTAAGGACGTCAACATATCGTTCAGTATATAATGTATTTGTAGGAATTGAGCACATTCCTCCCGAATATATTAACAACTGAAACACTTATAATCTTCGGCATCGCTTGCAATATCAGTTTCAGGAAATTGTCAGTTGACTCGCAGTGTGGTATTATTTTTAAGCGCGCGTTCAAAAAAATCGTGGTACACGGGACTCCCGTAGAATAGTAACAAACATGTAGTTCTCCTGTATTTTGGAATGCTCGGGGGCATATTGTCACTGAAGCTCAGTATTACGAGGCAAGTTAACTGAAATGGCGTTTTCTAGAAAAAGGACGAACAGTGACCTGTAGCAGTCCTTTAAAGAAGTGGATGAAAATTTCACAATATGTAATATGAGCAAACAGAAATTGTCTTAAAAAGAAGTACTTCAAATCTGAATAAACATTTGGAATGCAAGCACCTCTCACTTGCTTTGCCAGAAAGCAGTAGTCAACAATCGGCATGTATCTGATGATACAGACCTGGGATTTTAGATTTAAAAAATGTTTTAGGCACCTAAAATGGCCTTTTAAACAAGTAAATAGGTTTTTAAAAGAGAATATAGGCACTTCAAATATGCTTTAAAAATAGGCAGAAAATCGACTTTAAAATATGACAATATAGACCTACACTGTAATGTGATATTTTTTTTTACGTTAAGTACAGTAATGTGGTATAGGCTACCCTTTCTAAATAGGAATAGTTGCAAAATGAAGGCATAATTAAACAGGCATTTATTACAAACAGCTATGGATTAGGAAACAAAAAAAATTTTCATCAGTACTGTACTAAAATTAAATTAAATGCTTAGTACTGGTATGCGTATTTATTTGTGAGGAACATTCCTACTGCACTTTTCAGTCGTAGTTTGCTTTACAGCACATAGCAATAATCTTCTCCAAATTTTCCAGTCAGGCTGCGTCTTTTGTCTGTTAAAACAATTTTTAAAGCAGAAAAAATGTGCTCTACACTCACAGATGTTGGAGGGGCATAGCAAAATTTACCTACATTTTTCAGTTCAATTTCAATAGGTAGGTCTACTTTTCCCCATCCATTACCTGATATATCCTTTCCTGCACTGAATTACCTAGATTCTTCTGCAATACACTAGCCCACCCGTCTTTTATTTTATCCCTTACTTTACCCCTAGTACTTTGTATAATATTCTCAGCTTCCTCAATTACAAAATATATCTGTTTGAGATTCTACTTTTTTTCCTATTTTTGTAATGATTGACTGGAAGAAATGAAAAATTTGCCTGAATATATGCAATGTCTCTCTGAACACTGGAATAATCCTTTAGCAGATCTTTGCCCATACGACACACATGTAGAGTTGTCTGTTAAAGGCATATTGTCTATCACAGATGTTGGATATAATACAGGGCAGCTTCCATTGAGGAACCCCAACGGCTGATGATTGGTTGTGGTGGAAAAGAATAGAGAGGAATTTCTCTCAGAAGATGGCTATTCTTGATGGAAGCTTACAGAACACTCTCTTCGTTGTTGAAATCAGATTATTTACTGCAGGCAACTTGGCCCTAACTATTTCTGTGAGTCTGTGCAAGGCATGGGCCATGCAAGTAACATGGACATTAAAGAAGGGTAGAAAGTTTTAACGAGAGGTAGAGTAGCAATCATGTAGGAAGCAGCATTGGAGACAAGGAGAAGGTCGTTATAATCATCAACACTCCCAGGATACAACAACTGGAACCCCTTGTTGATGATGTACACAATGCTTTGCTCTATTTTCTGGAGCTGCTTAGAACAAAGGAGAGCAGTAAATGCCAATTGTGTTCCAGTTTTCCTACTATAAGTTTAGTAATGTACCTGCCCACAGAGTTGCTGGTTTTGTCCACATACAACCCTATGTAAGGACGCCCAAGTATCCTCTGTGACTGGCAAAATTACCTCCTATATCTAAGTAGTTTTTCTTTAATGTAGATGTTGAAAGTATGTGTTGTTGGTGTATTTCTGTAAACAAATCTCTGAAAACATGACTATGCACAGAATTCCAGGGGATATTTTCAGCAACTAGGGCTCTAAACATATGAGCATAGAAACTACTGTGGATTGTGGGAGGTATACTTTGTGTGAGCAGAGTCTGTCCAGTGTTACTTTTCATGGTTGATTTTGCTTTGTGACTAGCACTATCAGCATGCTCTTGTGAAATCTAGAACACAATAATGTGATGAATATTAGACTAAGATAAGGAATAGCTAATGAATAAAATTTGTAATTTTGAATTATTTCATTTAAACCACTACTACTCTAAAGTTAATTAAGAACAAGAACACTCCAGGCCTCGAAAGGTCTTGGCTTTCATTTACAGCTGCTGCGCAGCTCTAGGCTTGCAGATATTAGGTAGCCGTGTGGTCAGCACGTCACATCCCTCAAGTGTATTGCCGTGCCTCTTAGACCGCTCCTCATTGTAGCTTCCCAATTGCCCTCACGCAGCTGGGTCAACGCCTTTCCATACCATATATTTTTCTAAATTACTGCCGGTACTGGTATCTAGGGAAAGGTGCACTGGTATCGTTAACCTTACATTAGGTGGCTGGGAATAGTCATTCATCATTATATTTTTCACTTGTGCCAGATAAATGTGTAGAATTTCATTTCCTAGCACATACCAAATAATCGGTTACAGTATAAAACACGACTGTTACCAATGTTGATCCTATTTTTTCCTTGACATATTGGTTGAACTTCGGCATGTCTACAAAAAACGAATGTAAATAATAAAATGATTATGTTCGTACGCCTAGAAGTAATTTGGCAACGACCGTGTCTGTAATGCAACCAAAATGTAGGCTGTTTATTAAATGCAAACCGTTAGGTGGCTGATTTTCTTATAAATGTTTACACAGAGATAGCCTAGTCACTTCTTGCTTGCTTGCTGATGCTTATTGGGCTGTGTCTACGACATTTCACCCAGTCAATACTCGCTTACGCATGTAAACACACTAGTCTAAATGAAAACACTTCAATTCAATAATTGATGCCTGAACTTGCAAGTAGAAA
Organism: Anabrus simplex; assembly: GCF_040414725.1. Classification (NCBI taxonomy): domain Eukaryota; kingdom Metazoa; phylum Arthropoda; class Insecta; order Orthoptera; family Tettigoniidae; genus Anabrus; species Anabrus simplex. The sequence goes on from NC_090271.1 coordinate 163,669,326, forward strand.
AACACAAAACACGAAACTTCACTATATCACATAACTACCCCATTTTGCTAGTATAGACTGTTGTCATACGGGAAACTTCCAATCTTGCAATCACACTGCGTTTAAAGCGTCACCCACACGACGAATCCAAAATAGCACTCACAAGTAATACACTAATGATATGAGGAATCACTCAAATGGAACCTGAGAAAGCATGAGTAATTCTCACTGGATATTATAGACAAAATTATAACACGATCTTGGCTTCATCTAGAAACAAATTTAGCACTCTAATAATCTCTTCTGTAGGATTACAGAGCAAACAAGAAACACTAGTAGGAAAAACCTGCTTAAGTCGCTGGAGGTTAGCCATAAGTTTTTTACGTTGGTTAGCATACAAAGAACATTCAAAGAGGATGTGATTAGAATCGCCATTACGGATATCTGTACCACACAAACAGTTGATATCTTGCGTTAAATGGAACCGTGATCGATATTGTGGTGTGAGGGCATGATTAAACCGTAACCGAATGATGTTAATAATATGTCTTCTAGTATAAGATCCTCTTATAAACCAAGGTTTAACTAAAAGGCTTGGTTGTAAATGATAATAAAATTTACCTTTGACTTGTGCAGTTTGTCGGAAGAAATTCTGCCAGTCTGAACGTCCCTCCTGTCGAAAAATAACTACATAATCAGAAGCTGGAACCATATTGTTAGTATTCGGAACAGGAAGACGAGAAGCTTGTTTTGCAAAACAGTCTGCTTTTTCATTACCGGCGATACCCACGTGACCTGGTACCCATACTAAAGTTATGGAAATACCGACATTGTCAAGCATATAAAGGATACTCTTGACATTGTAAATATACCAATTATAGGATAACTCATCAGAAACCAAAGATTGTAATGCACTCATCGAATCCGTATAGATTGTAGCTCGCGTATATCCCTTTCGCTGAACAAAAAGTAAGGCTTGCTGTATGGCAAATAGCTCCGCCGTAAAAATCGAAAAGTCACTAGGCAAACCATATTGTTCACTAAAATTTAGAGAAGGTATATAATAAGCGGAACCGACTCCATTAATGTTCTTTGCCCCATCTGTAAAAATGTTTATGCTTCGTGGAATATGAGAAAATTTCACTCGTTTAACTGGACATATCTCGATCCCCTGCAGACAAGGAAATGTAGTAGAGCCATTACGCATAGGCCAAATGATTTGAGGCTTAAAATGAGAAACCGGATAGGGTAAAGTATAGGGTAGTAAAGTAGCACTGTGTATTAAGGTACACTGCTTCGACTTTAATGTATTAAATGCATGAAACAATGCAGGCAATCTGCTTAAACCCTGGCGCCTAACTGAAATATACTCCGAGAGTAACTGTAACTTCGGAATTAGAGGATGACTTGTAAATGAAAACTTTTTAAGTAAATATTTCGTTGCAAGTATTTTTCTACGTACTTGTAAGGGAGCTTCGCAGGCTTCAACGAGGAGGGCATTGGTAGGTGTGGATTTTAAAGCTCCAATACAGGATCGTATTGCTTGATATTGACAAGTGTTAAGAATATGTAAGTTAGTAGAAGATGCTACGTCGAAAATATGTGATCCGTAATCCAATATCGTCCGAATAGTGGTTTTGTACAGAGATAGCACCACAACGGGATCTGCCCCCCATTGCCTACGGGTTACGGCCTGTATAACCTGAATATACCGTTCACTCTTCGAACGCAAATATAAAAAATGATGTTTCCATGTAAGTTTTTGATCGATAAAAAACCCAAGATATTTATGGTGGCTAACCACTGGTATTTCATACTGATCAAAGGCAAGTGGCGATCGGTCATAGGTTCTGCGATGTGTAAATATCATTGCTCGACATTTCGCTATGGAAAGATTTAACCCATGGGCCTCTAACCATGTTCTAGCTTCATAAAGCGCGAGACTAATATGTTGTCTACAGAGCTGTAAATCTTCGTGTGTACAATAAATCAAAAAATCATCAGCATACGCCTGTATGCGAGCATGACGTAAAATGATCGTTTCAAAATCTTTCATAAAAAGAGCGAAAAGAATACCACTCAGAATATCGCCCTGAGGCAACCCATTACTTACCTGCCGGGGCTGGAGTGTACAAGGCGTCGATTTAAATCGTAGTGTTCGATAAGTCAGAAGTTGTCGGAGAATGCTAATAAATCCCTCAGGAATCTTAAGAGTTGCAAGTTTTTCCCATAAGATGTGCAAAGGTACGGAATCATAAGCCCGTTGAATATCAAGAAAAACCGCTATGGTACTATGTTTTCTATGACGAGCTAAAAGTAAATCGATAACAAAACTATTAAATGCATCAGATGTACTGCGTCCCTTAAAAAAGGCATATTGATATCGAGGCGTCAAGTTATAGTATTCTAATACCCATAGGATTCTTCGAAGTAAGATCTTTAGAAACACTTTACGGATGCACGAACCGAGGACTATACCGCGATAATTACTGACCTCTGTGGGTAACTGCTTGTTTTTAAGAATGGGGATTAGGAAAAATTCATTCCAACTAACAGGTGTACTGTGATTGCGAAAAATATCATTATACCTATTTAGTAATACCTTCTTTGCGCGAATAGGTAGTAATTGGAGCATTTGATAGGAAACATTATCTGGACCTGGGGAAGAATTTGAGCATGAGCGGAGTACTGCTTCTAATTCCTGATAGTCGCAGGGTTGTAGCAATACGGAAAAACGTGTGTCTAGTGGGTCTTGGTAAGGAACATACTGTGGCACTACAAAATCTGGCGCTTCTCTAACAAGAAAATCTGATAATACTTGACCTGGGATGGTCTTGGCAGGGGAGTGCTGCGTCACTCTTGTGATTGCCCTGATGGCATTCCACAAGTCTGCAATCGGAACCTGGCGCGTGAAGGACGATATAAACTCCCTCCAAGCGTCACGCCGTTTTTGATGGAAAAGTCGGCGGGTTTGTGCCATGTGTCGTTTGAGCCGGAAGTAATGCTCAGGTGTTGCGTGCTGCCTATATTGTCGAAACAGTACTTTACGAGTTTGAATCATCAAATGGCATTCTTCATCCCACCACTTAACATGCACAGGTTTTCTAGAAGATAAAGGAGGTGAAGCGCTGATGGGGTGATGAAGGTTAATATAAGCTGTTAAAATCTGCATTAAAGTTTGATATGAAAAAGTATTTACCGGTATTTTTTGTAACGCGTCCTCAATGTAGGCGGTATATATTTGTGGTTTAAAACTCCTTAAAGATCGAATCATGTTATGTGAAACAGTGTGGGGGGTGGAGAAAAAGGTCTGCCTACTCCATAAGTAATAACAATAGGGAAATTATCACTGGAATAAGTATCACTCAAAGTATGCCATGTAGCGATAGACACCATATTTCGCTTACACAATGTTAAATCTACTGCGCTAGGAGGGGCAGAAGGCGCAGTCAAACGCGTAGGAGAGCCATCATTCAAAATAGCGAAAGCATGGTTATTTACTTCATTAAGGAACTGTGTACCTTGAAGGGTATCCAAATGTCCTCCCCACAGGGTGTGATGAAGATTAAAGTCCCCAAAGATAAAAACATATGGTTCGGTAGTAAATTGTTGAAAGAATTGGTTCCATTGTCTCTCAGTAATGGAAAATTCAGGAGGACAGTAGATATTCACAAGTAAAAAATGCATATAATATAATCCTATAACATATGTATGGGGTATGGCCTGAATGTTCAAATGAATGCTATATGTCACGGATGAGTGGACCAAAAAGGCAACCCCCCCGTAACCGGGTCCATCATTACGTAAAACTGTGTAATTTGGATACTTGATGCGAGTCTCTAGATGAAACCAAGTTTCTTGTATAGCTACGAAGTGAGGTACTGTTTCCTGTATTAATTTATATAGCTCATGACGCTTGTTCATGAGACTTCTAGCATTCCATTGAGTGATTCTGATCATAGAATTGAATAAAATTACAAATCCTGTCCCTTAACTGGAATACATTATGCGCTAACGCGGGGTGATCACCCAATAATTGTACTAATTGCTGAATAGATTGATAAAGACCACTTTGAAGATGTTCTCTTTGCCTATGAAATGACGAAAGTGGCTGCGCCATGGATGCGCTACTCGTGGCAACAGGTTCGTCAAAAGGTGCTTCCATCCGACGTTTTGCGCCGCCGTAAACAGGTGTAAGTCTTGAAGCCGCCATCTCCATGCGGGGAAGCTCGCGAACCAAATTTTGGTAACCTTCCTTATCATATCCTGGGGCTGGTGCTGGTCTCGGGGATTTTAAAATTACTTGAGTGAATTTCCTCTTACGGGGATTCGACTGTGTAGGAGTCTGCCCCTCCCCATTTAAAGGGGGAACATTTTGAGAAGTGTCCACTAGATTATATTCCCTAGGTTGGACTTTTTGAACAGCGTCCTTGAAAGATAAATTCTGGTGGCTCATTATCTTTTTAATGTGGACCTGCTGTTGGTGCGTTGGACAATCCACATTGCCAGTTGAATGGGAACCGCGACAATGCACACATTGAAAGAAAGTTTCAGTACAGTTCGCCGTAGTATGGTGCAATGCACATTTCCCACACCTGGGACTTGTTGCTCTGCAATGCTTATCAACGTGCCCGTACCGCTGGCATTTTTTGCAGATGATGGGAGCAAAAACATATGGCTCCACCTCTAAATGCACTTGATATAAAGACACGTACTGTGGAAGTTTCTGTGCACGAAAAACCACTTTGATAGATCCAGTAGGTACATACTGTGTGCCTTCTTCGTTAACAACTCGACGGTTCAAACGTTTTACAGATTTTATTGTAGCAGGAGACTTCAAGTGCTTTAATATGGCATCCTCAGTCAAGGTCTTCTCTACTCCCCTGATGACTCCTACCCGCAATACATTAGAGCTAGGTATGTATGCCCGTAACTGCAGCTCAACTAATATAGGGTGTTTCAAAAATGAATTTGCCTGTACAGCATAGACAAATTCTATTTGTACCCTATTGCGTCCCTTGCGGGCCACTGATTTTATGCCTGGAATATTGTTCTCATAGAAAGTCCTACCTAGGGTCATAGGATGCATGTTACCGACATTGCCTGATGCTGTGGACTCCACAAAAATAATGAAAGGTCCATAATGAGTACTAGGATAAAGTTCCTGCGACTCAGTCTTCGAATTCGAAGTAACAGTCTCTTTATTCACTACCTCATTGGGTGTATTAGGTGTACTCACTGTACTACTATTCTCACTTAGACTATCATCCTCATCCTGTTCCATTTGAACTGTCTCTTCCCGAGCAACTTTGAGGGTTGAAGGATCAGGAGACTCCTCACCACCACTTTGCTCCCCCATGACTTACGTATTACACTCGCAAAAGCACTACTCTATACCGTCCACGCTACCTCCTCACAGCAACTGTCAACTCAACTGCACACGAGCACTGCTAAGAGGGAACTATGATAGCCTAGTCACAATAACAAGGCATTCTCTTGCTTGATCACAAGCTACAAATAACAAGCACCAAGCAGCACGGACGTTGCGGTGATTGTGATCACATCACGACTAAAAATCACTGATATCAGAAAATCACGATATCAAATCACGCTGTGACTCACAAATCACGGTATCGCTCATCACTACTCCCACTACTGCGCTGCGCAGAGTCCAAGAACAAACAAAAAAGAAGAAGAAGAAGACAGATCACTATCTTAATATTTTCTTGAGGCAGAAGAAGAATACTTAAAGTAAATAAACGATTAGGAAATACGATATTTGCATTCAGTCGTGTTCGAGCTCTCATTGAGTGCGGTTGTTCCCAGCGAATACGAGTGTTATTCCTCTTAGCGTGTGCAAGTTGCTGCCTTCGTAGCAGAGTGACTTAGTATTAAATATCGTGTGCTATATTCTGAGTGCTATTGTGTTTTTTCATGTAATTTACTCACCATGGCATTTGCCAGTGGGGGAGGAGGAACTAATCGTAGTCCGAACCTTCTAGAGGGTGATAATTTATTGGTAGATGGTCCAGTTGATATGACTGACTCAATTATTCTCAATTCAGACAATGGGGACGATGCCTCCATGGATTCTCTTGAGGATAGAACGCCTAACCCAACACAAGCTAGTACCGCCATTCAACAATCTGATAACCCTCCAATTGGGGATGAACAGAAAACTAATTCACATCCAATACCCACACGTAAAATTCCACCAGCGACCCGATACCCTGCCAATCATATGGGCCCCTATCTTGTGTTTGTTGAAGCAAATGATAACAAAAATGTGGGCAACTTACACCCAATGGCATTGGGTAGGCTCTTTTATGAGCGTAAAATTCCGGGTATCAAAGCTATTCATAGAAAAGGAAAAAATCGGATCCAATTAACTTGTTTCACAGCTGACGATGCTAATCATTTTATGCAACACCCTATTCTCAGTGAGAAAAACCTGAAAGCTTATATACCTTCCTCCAATGTCTACAGGGTCGGTTTAGTAAGGGGAGTAGATTTGACTTTAACTGAAGATGAACTTAAGAAATTTATTGATTCACCTGTGCCGGTTATAGGTGTCCAACGCCTTAAAAGAAGGAAATCTAACGCTGATTCATTCGAGTATGTTCCGACAGGAACTGTGAAGGTCACTTTTGAAACTCAAGTTCTCCCTCGGCAGATTTCTATTTTTAGCGTCATTTTGGACGTTCAGGTCTTCATCTTTAATCCTATTATTTGCAAACATTGCCAACGTTACGGACATACAGCCCTCAATTGTCGGGCGAAAACTCCTCGTTGTGGCCGATGCAGCAATAACCATGTCACGAAGGACTGTCAACAAACGCTTGTCAAATGCCTCCATTGTGATCAGAATCATCAAGTCGGATCCTCGCGATGTGCTGTGCACCAACAACAGACAGCCATTAAGAAGCATATGTGTACAGAAAACGTTTCCTTTGAAGAAGCCAAAAATAGGCTGCAACCCGTTAACTATAATCCTACCTTACTACCACATCATTTTCCATCCTTGGCTGAAACTCTGGGAAGCAGACCTGATAATTTCAACCCGCGTAAACGTAAAATCACTACCTATGTACACCGGGAACCTCGTCCACCACCACGCCCGGGTTATGATCGAGAGACCTATCTCAATCTAATACGAACCCCACCAACGGAAAAATCACTAGCTCACCAACCTCCGACCACCCATACTAGTACACCGGCGGTTTCTACTAATCCTGCTAGCGACAACGAGCAGGGAATGACCCCTTCCACATCAAAAGTAGCCCCTGTTAAAGATATACGCAAAGAGATCCAGGACGATTTTGTTAATCTGATGGAACTAATGGGACCAAATGTCCAATGGCGACATTTATTAAAGTTGATACTTGATAAAATCCTCCCCATTTTAGATACTAAATATGCAGATACTGCAATGGAATTGTAGGAGTGTGGTAAACAAGCGACATGAGTTAATCCTACTCATTAACGAATTCCAACCAGATATTATCTTCTTACAAGAAACATGGTTTTCAAATTACATTAACTTTCGCATTAATGGATATACTATTGAACGATTAGATGGTGCAGGATATGGTGGAATTGCAATTGTAATTAAGAATTGCATACCCTATCATCTTCTCCCATCGGAACAAGCTATTGCAGGCACTTACTTTCAGCGCATTCAAATAAAAGATTTTATCTTTTCTAACTTTTACTGCCCTCCCGATATACATGGTTCCTACCATAATTGGTCCAATTTTTTTAACCAATTTACCGGTGCGAAGCAAAATATTATATTTGGTGACTTCAATGCTCATCACGTAACTTGGGGAAGCAAGAGCAATAGCTCCAAAGGAACTCATATCTTAACCTCTTCTCTTCAAGTCAATCTCACCATAATTAATGATGGATCACCTACCCGGCTATCAGCCCCTACAAATGCTCCGAGCGCGGTAGATCTTACTATATGTACCACGGACATAGCGCATAAATTATCTTGGCAAACTATTAAGGACCTTCATGGTAGTGATCACTTCCCCATTCTCGTTACATGGTCTAACCACAGGTCTTTTTCAACTTACACGCTTCCTCGGATACCTATACGCAATCTGAATAATATGGATTACGATCTCTTTTCGCAATTTATTCAGGATCAGTTCAGTCATACCTATAAAGTGCCATCCGCGGAATATGATTCGCTTTTACACTGTATAAAATCGTATCTCGACATCTATCATCCAATCATTTACAAAACCTCAACCAATCATAATCCAACGCTCAAAATCCGTTGGTGGGATCAAGAATGTGAGGTCTGGATTAGACGACGGCGAAACCTGCTGCAAAATTTACGAAAACATTTTACTTTTACTAATTACATGCAATATAAACGAATCTGTGCAAAAATTAGATGTTTATTTAACAATAAACGTCGAATCGCATGGAAAACCTTCGTAGAGAGTATTAACAGTACTACATCCAGCAAGATCATCTGGGCAAAACTTCGCTCTCTTAGTAACTCTCGGCACACACCCCAACCTACAGCTTTATCTCCGCCCCAATTATATCAATTCTACTGTAATTTAACACCCGATTTTGTTCAGCCTGCTTATCTCTTAAGTTGTTCATACTCTTCTAATAAATATCAATCTTTGATGAATCCTATTACATATCAGGAATTAGAAATCGCTCTACATAAAAAAACTACATCCCCAGGGCCTGATTTTATAACTTACAAGATGCTCAGCTCTCTACCAACTAAGGCTAAATCCATTATTCTTAACCGGTTTAATAAAATTTTCACAGATACTGTAATACCTTCAGACTGGAATAATTTTGATATTATTCCAATACACAAACCAGGTACTGATCCCTTACAACCTCAAAATTATAGAGGTATAATATTAGGGTCCTGTCTACGTAAAACCTTTCAACGTATCCTTCTCCGCAGATTAATATGGCAATTAGAGTATCATAATGATTTACCAAAATGTCAATTCGCTTTCATAAAAGGACGAAGTACCACAGATGCCTTAAATATTTTTTTAACGGACCTCTTATTAGCACGGTGCCGAAAACAAGCTACTATAGCGGTTTTTCTCGATGTCAAAGGAGCTTACGATAATGTTGATCTTCACATTTTGTTTCAAAAATTACATAAGTTACACTTCCCACTACCCCTTATTCATATATTTAAAAACCTTTTGTTAAATCGAACATTAAATTTGAAAAATTATAAACTTAATACTTGTGCACGACAGGCCAATGTCGGGATTCCGCAAGGGGATATATTAAGTGGAATACTTTTTACTCTCTATACAGGTGATTTGGAACGAGTAGTAACTCCTCATGCACGTATATTGCAATTTGCAGACGACATACTGATCTATACCACACAAAATACCGTAGACCAATGTCGTCACTCCATCTCCCAAACCCTCTCTCATATACATGAGTGGATGGAACACCACGGTTTAGAAATCACACACTCCAAAAGTGCAGCTGTTATATTTACCCAAAAACGAACATATGACAAATCTGCACTACCATATGCTAGCCACCATATTGCTATTCAACCCTATACCAAATATTTAGGAATTTTCATAGACAATAAGTTAAATTGGAAGACACATTTTGACCGACTGAAGTCCAACATTGAAAATACAATCCAAATTCTTAAGTCCTTAACTCGTAGAAACTGGGGATCGGATCCGGCCACACTACTACTTTTATATAAAAATTCAATCCGGGCAAGGATAGATTATGGCTGCCATTTCTTCGATACGGCGTCAAAGACCAACCTAAAAAAACTGGACACGTTACAATTCAACGCTTTACGAATCATATTAGGTGCATTACGGACAACACCCACCAATGCCTTACTGGTTGAAGCAGCAGAACTACCCTTGGCTATACGAAGAGAATATCTAGCGTCTAAATATTTACTTAAAAAGATAGCTCTGAATCGTCATCCCATATTACCTAAATTGCAGCTTTTAAATGAGTACCAAATATGTCGAAAATTGAAAGTCAACAACATACCGGCACTTCTATTGGCATATGAAGTCATTTTTCCTTTAAGAAATAATGTTGTACAGACAAGATCATTACCGGCATACTCTAACGAATACAACTTATCTACATACCACCCTTCCATCATAACTACTACTTTCGAACACCTTCCGGGTAATCTGAAGAATAATCCCACTTTAGTTAATAAAACTTTCCAAGCATTTCTCAATCCGCATAAACAATACACAAATTGCTTTACAGACGGATCTAAGACTTCAGAGGGAACTGGAGCTGCCTATTACATCCCCCAGCTTAACTTTCAGCAACAATTTACGTTACCAACCAACGCTTCCATATACACTGCTGAAACATTTGCTATTCGCCAAACTCTTTTATGTTTACGGCAATATAATATTCCCAATGCCATCATCTGTACCGATTCATTAAGTGTACTTCAAAGTATCAAAACCCCGCAGGAATCTTCTAGTTGGTATATATGGAACATCCGTAAATTGTTATACAACCTTTCCGTAACTCAGCATGATATAATATTAATTTGGATACCAAGTCATTGCAGCATACCAGGTAATGTTCAGGTTGATCGTTTAGCTAAAGCTGCAGCTGAAGGACAAGGACTTCCCTATTACCTCGCCATTCCACACACGGATTATTCCCCTACTATCAAACAGAACGTACTTCAAAAATGGTCTTCTCTATGGAAAAATTCCGCAAAAACGAAGGGTAAAGCTTATTATCAAATACAACCGGAACTGCAAAGAACCCCCTGGTTCACTATGGGCACTTACTCTAGAAGACATATAACTACATTAATCCGTTTACGATTCAATCATGCGCTTACACCCGAATATAAGTATAAATTTCATATCAGTGACACAGATATTTGCACCTGTCAGCAAGCAAGTGGTACGATTCATCACATAATATTCCAATGTTGTAACTATTCTAACCAAAGAAAAAAGTTTTTTCAAGCACTAATAAATCATAACGTTCCTCTACCAACTAGTGTCGCTTGTCTTATTCATGCTCCTACGGAACCATTAGTAAATATGCTCACTAATTTCCTTGATGAATGTAAAATCGCCTTATAAGTCACCCTTAGTAGCCTACACTTGTCACTAACGTTCTCACACTTACATTACATAACCTGACTATTCCTTTAAACTACACATGTTAACAACAGTACAAATCAGCTCACCGATAATAGAAGAAATTCCATATCTATCATGGATATCACATATCGGCGAATATTATCTTTTCCTTACAATCTAACATAGGGTCCAATTAATAATTTAATCATTCTTTACCAGCACAAGCCTACTCCTCTGATTCTTCCTCAACCACGCAAAACAACTTCCAAACCTTGCATTACCCAGGATTACCAACCTCGAACTTACTGATATTCTTTCAACACAAATAAGTGCATTAACAAACGGTGTGGTTATTGGGTACAGAGTTAAAACTAAGCCCAACAACATACAAGAAGAAGAAGAAGAAGAAAAGTAAATAAACAGGATGGCGGAGGTGACGGGTAACCCGTATGATATAAATGGTCCACATTTTAATCCAGATATGTATCTGCAAAGACTTTTAAAGGTGTTGATTTTGAACATTTTGCAAATTCGTATGCAGTCCACGTTTGAAATTTCTTTCAAGCCTATATTTTTATTTTTCCATAACCTCACTTCTAATAATTTTGTGCAATTTATATATGTATTCTAAAAATAATACATTTGTCCGGCATTCCGGGTGACAACAACGTTAAAATAAATTGGCACAAATACATTTAAATACCTAAAAGACATTCCCTATGAATAATCTAATAACAAAATATGTTTATTTTAGGAATGTCCTTTACAACAAATTATGGACCAGGAAAGTGAAATAGTGCAAGACACCCAAGCTCTTCATTCTGAAATGCAGACACTTGTTTATGAAAATTACAATAAGTTTATCTCTGCAACTGACACCATAAGAAAGGCCAGTATTTCTATAAGTGTTGTGTAGTTTATTATACGACTTGATTTGAAAAATTGATCTTCTGGTTGTTGAGGCTTATTAGAAGTTTGTTTACATACTAGTTATATGGGCACATAGAAATCTATTGACCATTTTTTAAATTATTCAAGTCATAGAAATTTATTATTAGTTTGTCTAGTTGTGTGGCTATTTAATAATTACATACTTCAATTTCCTTTCATAGATGAAAAGTGACTTCAAGAAAATGGAAGATGAAATGGATTTACTTGCAACTAATATGGAATCAATTACTTCATTTTCAGAGCAGATTTCTCATACATTACAGGTAAGAACCTTAAGCCATACCGTAATTTCTTCAAAGAGATTTGTGAAGATAATTAGATGGTATTTACATGTGATGAATAAGGACTAATGACTTTGTTTTGTTGGTCTCTAAAAGCATAATATTGTTAATTGATTTGTAACTCATATTTGCTGTATTGTTGTATTATCGTTGTTTTTTAGTATTATTGGTCCACAGTCCAGTGTAACGCAATTCTTCATGCCACCACTATGCTAAAATTTTAATTTCTACATAACTATTGCTTCCTACATGGACTCAGATCTGTCATGATCATGTCTTGGCTTACTCCTGCTATTCATTCTCCCAACACTTCCCTCAAGAACCGACTAGGGAAGTACTAGGTGTCTCAGAGTTTCCTACCAATATCTTCTTCTGGTCAAATTTCACTTAATCATTTTCCTCTCACCTGCACAATTCAGTATCTGTTCACTTTTGACCTGACCTGTGATCTCATCTGTAATATTCTTCTATGCTATCACATTTCAAATCTTATAGAGCTTCTGTACCTTTCATGTCAAAGATAGGTTAGAGATCCAACATTGCACGGCTTGGTCAACGTCAAAAGGTTTGCCATTGTCAGCACAGTACGCAACACAGCACAGCAGCTCATTCTATGTTTGAGAGTGGACAAATCTTGATTTAATTAATTACTTGCCTTGGAGGCAAGACCGTTGGTCTGCTTTGGTTTGGGGAGTGACAGAGCATTGGTCATATGTGTTATCACATTTGCGTGGCAAACAAAGGGGGCCGGGAGATTAGCTGCCGCAAAGAGGTGTACAGACCGCTAGGAGTATGCCCTCTCCTCCTGTCACATCCTGCACTGGTCATTAATAGTGTGAGGTGTATCAGGAACAATATGAAAAGTGTCAGTCAAGGATAAAACAGTCACATCCTGCACTGGTCAGTAATAATGTGAGGTGTATCAGGAGCAATATGAAAAGTGTCTTCGTAACAGCCAGCCAATAAACACAGAAAATAGTCGCATTTTGCAGATTTACACAGTCCCGGTTTTAATTGTTGTATAAGTAATAATACTACTTAGGGTTGGTTCATGGGTCCCTGGTAAGCATAAAGGAAGGATCAACTGAGCCAGTTTGCCATGCAGTTTGTGTTGCATAACTGTGAGCTTGCATTTGGGAGATGGTTGATTTGAACCCCACTGTCGGCAGTCCCGAAGATGGTTTTCCATGGTTTCCCATTTTCGGACCAGGCAAACACTGGTGCTGTACCTTAATTAAGACCACCTTCCCAACCCTATTGAGCAAAATAAAATAGCTCTCGCGGACCAAACACATACCTCTTGTGGGGATCCATAGCGTCCCGGGGGCTGAGTTTGGTGAGCCACATATCATCTCTCACCCTATCCAGCCAGCGTGTTTGAGGTCGCCCTTGAGGTCGTCAACCCTCCACGTTCAGTTGAAGGGCAGTCTTTGCAACTGAGGTTTCACTCCTACGGAGTACATGCCCATACCATCGCAGATGTGATTCCCGCATTTTCTCTGTGATTGGAGCAATCTTGAATTTCTTCCACACAGCATCATTCCTGATATGGTCTAGTCGAGTCAAGCCATTGGACCACCGCAGCATCTTCATTTCCATTGCATGAAGTGCCTGTTCGTGCTTTGATGTTGTAGGCGAGCATTCAGATCCATAAATAGCCACCAGTCTAGTCACTGTGTGGTAGACTTTACTGTAGACTTTAGATGCAATGGAATTTTCTTATCACAAGAGACTCCATTAACTTGGTGCCATTTCATCCATGCGGCACTGACTCTTGTCTCGACATCAGGAATCGTATTGCAGTCTGAGGTGATGCATGACCCAATGCATTTGAACTGGATCACTTTATTAAGCTGAACCCCACCCACAGTGATCGTGCCATCAATTTGGTCACTGCATACCAGGTACTCTGTCTTCTTCAGATTTAATTTCATCCCAAATGCTTCAAGACGCATCTTCCACTCTTGTACTTGCTGTTTGAGGCCCTCACGTGTCTCGTAAGCTAACATGATGTCGTCTGCATATAATAATGTCCACAGATGCCTGGTCTGGATATAATTTGTGATGGGGTTCATGCAGAGTTTAAAGAGCAATTGGGACAAGGCTGATCCTTGATGGACACCAACATTGATTTGGAAGGTATCGGACATTCCTGCTGCACACCGTACTGAACTTGTGGTCTTTCGGTACAGGAGATTCACCCAGTTGACATAGACTTAGCCAGCCAAATGAGATTGTGTAGTCAAATGTCTTTTCCAAATCAAGAAGGCCAAGTTAATTGTCTTCCTTTTCTCGTGGTATCTTTCCATCAATAGACAAAGTGTGTGGATGGTGTCTGTTGTTTTGCTGTCTGTAACAAAACCACACTGGTTAGATGAAACAGTGATGATATTTTGTAATCTCGCACCAGGAACACGTTTAAAAAATTTCATAGTGTGGCATAAGAGGTGGATTGGCCTATAATTTGTCCAATCCTATATATCTCCTTTTCTTTTCCAAATTGAAATTGTGATACTGGTCTTCCAAGCCTCTAGTACTGTCTCCTCCATAATAATCTTGTTGAAAAAGACAGTAAGCCATACTACACCTTGTTCTTCCAGAAGATTCCATACTTTGGCTGGATATCATCTGCACTAGGCAGTTTCCCAGACTTCATTTTTATTAATGGCATTTGACACTTCTTCCGTAGTGATAGTGGGCACTGGGTCGAGAATGGGATCAGCTATAGGTAGAGGTGGATGAAGGAACCCTTGTTGCATGTATCCTCAAAATACTCCTTCCAGCCCGGAATAGGAATGTCAGTGAAAATGATTAAAGCCATAGAAGAATTATATGCCGAAGTGATATGTTCAATTAAAGTCAAAGAAGATTTAATGATAGGAAAGATCCACTCGAACATAGGACTTAAGCAGGGATGCAAACTATCACCAATACTGTTTTTGCTTTTTATTAATGATGTAATAGAATGCCTAGCGAAAGAGGATAGGACTAGCCCTTGCTTATACAATAAAGAGATCCCCGGCCTAGTCTTCGCAGACGACATCCTGCTGCTCTCACTAACAACAGTAGGTATGCAAAGTAACCTCAACAAAATGGTGGAATACTGTAATACATGGAATTTGAAAATAAATACCAAAAAAACAAAAGTAATGGTTTGTAAAAGAGGAAATAAATTAAAAAGAAATGAAAGGCGATGGTGGTTAGATGGTGTTGAATTAGAAGTTGTAAATAAATTAGAATATTTAGGAATGATATTAACAAAGAATGGGTTGTGGAAGGAACAGATACGCCATGGAAAAATAAAAGGTGTGGCCGCCCTATCAAGTATAAAGGCCTTAGAAAAGAAGATGCCTAATTTGCAATACAAACTACATAAAAATGTTTTTAATGCCCTTGTGGTATCAAAAGCACTGTATGGGGTTGAAATATGGGGTATAGAAGTTGATAAAAAAGAACTAGATGTCATAAGCAACAAATTCTGTAAAATAATAATGGGCCTACCAGAATTTTCAGCAAATAGTGGAGTGACAACTATATGTGGAGATATCAGCATCCAAGCAGACATAAGTAAGAAAATAGTAAAATATTGGTTAAGATTAAAAAGAGGAGAGGGGAGGGAAATATTAAATCTAGCCTACCAGCACCAGATGAGACACCTGGATGAGAATTATTGGTTATCGAAAGTAAAAAGTATGCTAGACAAAATAGGAATGGGGCTATATTGGGATAAGGAGATGAACGGCAAAGAAAACAGCTTCATTAAAATATTAACGATTAGAGTAAAGGACATAGAGAGACAGACGATTAGGGCAGAATGTGAAACTAAAAGAACACTAGTAGAATTTTGTGGAATTATCCAAAACATGTCAATAAGAAAAAATAGAATCACAAATAGGGAACTAAGAGGTGTGTTGTGGTGGCTTTTGGGTTTATACAAAAATAAGGGAATAAGAGAGAACCATAACGTAAATCAGTGTTTACTTTGTGACGACATAATGGGAGAAGCCCACTTACTGAGAACATGTAAGGGAACGGAGGCACTGAGAACTAAATACCTTGGAGATGAATATAAATTAAAAGTAGAAAGAGAGAAATAATTTTATACAATAACCAAATTGTTAAATAAAGAATGGATCACCCCAGGTAAACTAGCTAAATTTTTCTGTATTCTAAGAAACATGTGGAAGAAAGAAATTAAAATGAGATTAGTAATAACAGAAAGTAATAACAGTACTGGTAAATGATAGTAAATGTAATATAGGCTACATGAGCATGAGGATGACTGTACAACAAGAGATCTCGGAAATATCAGATATGTATTCATTATAGAGTTCAAGTCGCTAAGAACTAAGGGCGACTATAGTTATAAGTTTAGCATTATGTTTCTTTTATAGTTGTTCAGTGTTCCTTCATATATTAGATATTGTATATTTCTAAGTAGCAGATCTAGTTCATCAATATATTAACAGTAATGAGTTCCTTACAATGAGGTCGTTTGCTGTGTGTTAGCCTGTTTTATTTGCTGTGGGACTGTTAATTAGTTTGTTTTGGCTGCTGTAGTACAGTAGAGTAGGGAGAGGAAGAGATAGGCCTAACCTATCGCAAGCCCAGTGTTGACTCAGTACTTCTGCATGTGTAGATTAGAGTAAGGTGTGATGACAATGAAAGTTACAAGCGCAGCAGAGAGATAATATGATGATTGTACAACAAGAGATCTCGGAAATAGCAGATATGTATGAGTTAATAAGATTTAAAGAAGTATATGGCAGAAGGAAACGAAAAGATATTAGCACTAACTGCAAGTATTGTTACTGTTAAATAAGCACTCGCGTCAAATATAGTAATGGAAGATACACAGTGGCATTTAAGCAAGCATTGGAATAGATTGATATACCTGTAAAGGTTATTTAAATGCCTGTGAAGGCGCTTTTCTGACTTGCCTGAAAAGGTTTCACATAATATGTAGTATCTGCTGGAAAGTGGGTATTCACACTTATTTAATTTATTTCTGTTGTGAAGTAGAAGTGTGTGCTTTTGTTAGTCTGCCGCAAGGTGAGCAGTTACAGTGTTTGATAAAGAACATTTTTTCATTGATTTAAGTGTATAAATAAACTAAGGTAAGATACATGTTGTCCTAGACAATATAGCAATGCTAACGTCTAGGACATAACAAATTTTATTTAGTATAGTTAAACAAATGTAAGAGGAAAATGTAAAATTTTAAGCATGTATCAAATTGAACAAATTGCAATAAAAGAGTGCTCTCTCCCATAATTCCGGAATCTGGAACTAGGGGATGGGTGTACTCCATTCTATTCTATTCTATTCTTTCCAGCGAGGTAGTATGTCATATCTCTTTTGTAGGAGGAGCCCATTTCTGTCTTTGATATTGATAACATGACCTAGATCTTGTGTGGCGCGCTCACGAGCGCGGGCAAGTTTGTAGATTCTACAGGTATTTGTGCTACCAGGCTTATCCGACTCGTCATAAATGGCTTTGTAATGTGCTGCTTTTGAAGTAACTACAGCTCGTTTTGCACTGGACTTAAGAGCCCGGTACTTTTCTAAATACTCTGAGCTGCACGTCTGGTGCCATGTCTTGTAAGCAGCTTTCTTTTTCCCTAGTTACCTGCTGCACATCATCATTCCACCACCAAGTCTGCTTGTCAATAAGGCGTCGATATGGTTTTGTGACACGTAGGGTGTATGTTGCACATGTCTTGATGGATGCAGACAGTGTGTTCCAGCCATCTTCCGGATGACATTGTAGAATTTGAAATCAATGATATCAATGCTTCTTTGATGGTAGCTTAATGTTCTAATAGTCTCCACCATTTAATGCTTTCAATCTTAGTGCTGGGCTTCACAGATACATAATCTGTATGGACTGTCGCATTTAGTACAGGTAGTCGGCATTGAGCAGCAACGCTGTCATATGGGATCACTTTCGTATCCTTGACCATTGCAAGGTGTCTTCATCGTGTCATCCAATAGTTAGTTTGGGACATATGGCTTCCTTTATGGTAGGTGATAAGGTGTGAATTCTGCTTTCTAAAAAAGGTGTTTGTTACAGACAGATCCCACACTTCAGCAAATTCTAGGATTCGAATGCCACCATTGTGAGGGCCACCATATTCATGGCCTCCATGGTTTCGTTCAAATCCATCCCTTTCATGACCAACATGTCCATTTAGATCTTCACCAATGAAAACAATTTTGCTATCATCAACAGCTTGAATGTGTGATTTGAGATCGTTCCAAAATTTGTCTTTCTCTTCTTCAAGGCAGCCAGTCTGTGGGGCATAGCATGTCACAATTCGAATGAAACTGGTCCCCAAGTTGATCTTTATTGACATCAGGCAGTCGCTGATGCGTGCAGAGACGCTGTCGCAAATCCACTGGTTTACAATCACAACTACACCATTTGCACTTTTCTTACCATTGTAGATTATCTTGTAGCCTTCTCCGATATCTCTTGATTTTGCACCTGCCCATCAGGTTTTTTGAACACAAGCTATGTCCACATTCTGCTGCTTCAAAAAGGCAGCCAGTTCTCGGTTTTGGCCTGGCATTGTCCCAATGTTGACAGTGGCTAGTCTGATATGGTTTGATGTCATTTTGTCTAGCTTCTTTAGCCGACGTCGACGACACGTTGGTAGCCCTCATCCATTTTCCACATCGTTTGGGCGAAAACTGTGTGTGTCACTTAGAG
The DNA here is from genome assembly GCF_040414725.1 of Anabrus simplex. Taxonomy (NCBI): domain Eukaryota; kingdom Metazoa; phylum Arthropoda; class Insecta; order Orthoptera; family Tettigoniidae; genus Anabrus; species Anabrus simplex. The sequence goes on from NC_090271.1 coordinate 163,688,363, forward strand.
GGGACGCTCTAGCATTTATATGTGAATGAAGAGGAGTCAGCTGCATGTTGATATGACAAAAAGTACCTCAACCTATGTGTCGCTCTGCCTGTCGTCAGGGGCATTTTATACCTACTGCCAGGGTTTCTTGAGGCCGCTCCTGACATGGAGTACAGACAAGGCACGGTGGTTTTCAGTGGCATTTTGTCCAACTGAGGGACCACCACCCTCCCAAAGGAGCGCCTCCACCAAAAGCCGTTGGCTCTTTCAGATGAAGAATACGCCCACGATATCCCCTGTCTGCCATAAGAGGCGACTAAAGGGGGCGACCAATGGATGATTGAATTAGAACCATGAGACTACTTGTAATTTGTACCATCACGCGAGGAACACCATGGGTCACCTTTACTTGCAAGTAGTACCACTATGTTAGGTACACAATAGGTTTGTGATTAGTAGCAACAGAGGGTGAATCAGTATGGGTTTTGACAGTACCCATGATTAGTACTACTATATGCGGAACACCACAGGCTTACATTGCCTGTGATCAGTACCATTGTGAGAAACACCACGGGTGATTAGTGATTAGTAGCCTACCACTATATGAGCAACACCGTGGGTTTGCATTGCCTGTGATTAGTACCTACTATGTGAGGAACACCACGATATAGCACGAGTCCCTGTGATTAGTACACCTATGTGAGGAGCACCATGAATTTTCGGTGCCTACGAGTGGCTCCGTAATGTGAGAAACACGATAGGTCTTTGTTACCTGTGTGTATTACTTTACCTGTGAGTAGTACCACAATGTGTGGAACACCCTAAGTCTACATTACTCATGATTAGTACTGCTGCATGAGAAATACCTGGTTCTTATTTTCCTAACGATAAGTACTATTATGAGAGGCCGTTGACTTGGATGTTGGACCTGTTTAGACAACAAGCATCATTGATTCAGGATTGTGCTTTGAAAGCAGCCCCTTGGTCAGAACATTCTATTGTTTTAAGATAGTTTCCAGTCTTGAATAAGCAAGTGAACGGAACGGATGTGCTGAGTGAGTGCTGCGGAATGGGGAACACCATGCAACAATGTAGAACTGCGATAGGAAGTTGGCAGAGCAGATGGAAGAGTAATGATTTAAAGGATAAGACGGCGAAGGATACGAAAGAGGGGCTAATGGCAGCGCTGCTTGTAGCAGTGGTGGTGGCAGTGTTGCTAATGATAGGGGGAGTGGAGACAAACCCAGGACTAGGTCCAGGCTATGTGGGCACTCTTGGATGGGAAGAAATGGAGGCAATAAAGGAGCTGGTGAAGGAGGCTTGTCAGGCAGACCATGTACAGGATCTGATAACGAACCAGGCTGAGGATATCAAGCAATGTACCAAGGAGGAGATGAAAGATCTAAAGGGGAAGGTGGAGGACAACATAGAAGAGGTAGAAAGACTGCGGAAGAAGGTCAAAAACTTGGTGGAGGAGCTGGTAAAAGTGAAGATGGAAAGATTTAATACAATCAGGAAAGAAGAAGGAAAAACATTTTTATTTATGGAATTCAAGAAGGGGCCAGAGAAACTAAAGTGGACTTATTGTATAAGGTGGTGGATGTGGTGTAAAACAGAATGAAGATCAACTTCAGCAAGGTTGACATTGATGATGTTTAGAGAGTGGGGAGAAGGAAGGGCAATAGGTCCATTAAAGTGTCGCTATCATCCACCCTGATGGCGGATATTGTGCTCAGGAACACAGGAAATTTAAAAGGGGAGGAAGTATGGTTGAAGAGTGATATTGGCAGGGAAGCAATTAAAGAGCTGAGAATTCTGAGGAAACATCTTTGGGTAGCGAGAAAACAAGGTTTGAGAGCACATATTAGAGATCGACAGTTGGTAGCTGGAAACAGCCAGTGGTCACGTGTGTGGGGAGTGAACAAGCTCCAGGAAATAGATGACCGGCATCAGCAGGTTAGCGAACAAGTGGTGGGTGAAGGTGAAAGGAAAGATGGAAGGGGTGATTTGGGTGAGGGTTAAACTAGGTGGGGGTGAGCCGAAAGAGGTATGACTGGCTTTTTTATACAAACCCCAGTGGTTCTGTATATTGAAATGATAGTTTCTTTGAAGAGCTGATAGTGGAAATTAGTGGTATAAAGGAGAAGTACGAAGAAGTGGGGATGATATTGATGGGCGACTGGAATGTGAGATTAGCGAACTTAAGCCCTTTATATAATAAAGAGTGGAAAGGAATCAGGAGGAGCGAAAGAAGGAGTAAAGATAATGGAATAAATGGATTTGGGCAGAAACTGCTTGAATTATGTTCGGCAAGTAATTTATACATTCTGAATGGATGGTGGACTGGGATTAATGAGGGGGAGTTGACATATATTACAAAGCAAGGATCGCTTAAGTGTGGCCAGTATCCAGTATTCGGGAGATAGTGGGTTTGAACCCCACTGTCGGCAGCCCTGAAGATGGTTTTCCGTGGTTTCCCATTTTCACGCCAGGCAAATGCTGGGGCTGTACATTAATTAAGGCCACGGACACTTCCTTCTCACTCCCAGCCCTTTCCTATCTGATCGTCGCCATAAGACCTATCTGTGTCGATGCGACATAAAGCAGCTTGCAAAAAACAAAAACAAAAAAAAACAAAGAAAGGAGGGAGTGTTATTGACTTAGTAATCAGCTCGGAGGAAATGTTGGCGAGCATAAAATGGAAGTGATTAACTGGGCTGAATCTCACCATGCCCTGATATCTATAAACCTGAGGAGAGGGGAACATGGGCATAGGTTGGGAAAAAGAACGAGTGATAGAGAAAAGGGCATGAGTCTCATTAAATACAAATGGACAGAGGAGACTCAAACAAGACTTGATGAGTATTTACAAAATGAATTCCAAATTATTAATGTAGGGTGCGAAGTAGCATTAAGATGTAATAATGTGGATAGGGCCTTAGAGCTAGTAGAATACCCCATTAAGAGGGTAGCAGAGATGATACGTCATAGGGGGAAGAGGGTAGAAGAGACAGAGTGTTGGTTCGATAGTGAGTGTAAGGGACTGAGGAGAGTAGTTCTAAGGGCGCTGAAAGACTTTAGGAAGCACGGAGGGGGAGAAGAAAGGGAAAGATTTTGTAGACTGAGGAGGGAATACAAGGCCAAGATAATAGAAAGGAAAATGTTATGGAAAAAGGAACAAGTGGAGGCGACCAATGGGGAATTCAAAAGTAAGGAAGGTGAAAAGGTATGAGAGAGAATTAACAAAATTAATAGGGGACAGAGGAGGGATAGTAAACCTAAAATTGATTACGAAATATGGATGGAATATTTCCGTAAACTGTTAGGAGGGAAGGATAGATGGAAGGGGGAGAGAGGGATAGAGGCGATTGGGAGGGAGCTGGCAGTAGAGAATAAAGAAATATCAGGGGAAGAGGTATTGGAAGTGCTAGGCAAAGCCAAAAATAGGACAGCTGGGGGTGGGAACGGAATAACAAATGCATTTTGGAAAGAAGCGATAAAGAATAATAGGATGAGGGAGTGTATAGTGAAGTTATTTAATAAGGTGTTCGAAGGTACCAGTTTCCCGAAAGAGTGGCAAAAAGGGATCATATGCACTATCTATAAAAAGAAAGGAGTGAGGAGCAACCCCAGTAACTATAGGGGCATAACTCTATTAGATGCATTGAGTAAGGTGTACACAGGTGTATTAGCGAATAGATTGAGTAAATGAGCAGAAGAGTTTTCTATTTTATCGATCTACCAGATTGGGTTCAGGAAGGGACGTAGAACAATGGATAATGTGATGATAGTGAAGACAATAATTGATAAGTATGTGAGAAAGGAAGGAAGCAAGCAAGGTGTATATAGCAGCGGTTGATTTCAAAAAGGCCTTCGACACAGTGAGTAGGAAGGCACTGCTTGAGAGACTGGGTAGGGTGGGTATTTCCAAAAAGATGAGACGTGCTATTGAGGCTATATATGAGGAAGTGTACTGTAGTATAAGATTAGAGCAAGGGGTTGTAAATGGCCTAATCGAATCAAATATAGGTCTAAAACAGGGTTGCAAATTATCTCCTATTCTTTTTTTGATTTTTATCAATGATATACTAGAAGGGCATGGAAAGGAGTGGGCTAGTCCTGTATTAGGTGATATAGAGATCCCTGGTCTGATATTTGCAGACGATGTATTATTGATGATGCTGACAGGGGGAGGATTACAGAGAAGTGTAAATGAAGTATCGGAGTACGCCAGGAAGTGGTCAATGAGAGTAAATAGTATGAATACCATCCTACCATCTCCATGTAGGAAAAGCAGGAATTGGAAGACAAAGAAGCACTGGGTGATAAATGGGGAGGTAAGGGGTCGATTACAAAGTACAGAAAATGGTATTTAAAACAGTGGTTCTGAGTAGGGTATTATATGGAGCAGAAATATGGGGGGTTGAAAAGGATTCTAGTAAGTTCTATTAAAATAGGTTGTTAGTAGATTTGGCAAAATTGTAATGGACCTCCCAAATTGTACGACTAACGCAGCGGTCAGATTCATGTGTAATGTTTCCTTAGAGGTTGATATGAAGAGAGTGTTGGGGTACTGGAGAAGATTGGTAATGGGAGGGGGCGGCCTACTCCTGCAAACGGTCTACCGGCACCAAATGAAGAGTTCTTTTGGAGACTATTGGATTGACAAGGTGAAAAATATCATTGCGAGATTGGGTTTAAGAATTTACTGGGGGAGGGATTGGGAAATAAGGAATGCAGTTTGTTGGAGGAACATGTTAAAAAGGATTAAAGTTATTCACTCACAGGAGCTGGAGACTGAGTGCATGAGAAGGGCGTCTCTAAACATGTTTATTAGAATCAAACAAATAGTAAATGTAAGAATAGATAATGTGAATAGATTAAAGAGAAGAGCAATAATTTGGTGGATGTTGGCTACTCACAGAAATAGAGGGTGGACAAGAATGAACGACAACTCAATTTGTTTATTGTGTGGGGAGACAAGAGAGGAGTTACACTTGTTGATAGCATGTAAGGGAACTCGTGCGGAGAGAGAGAAATTCATGAGTGAGGGACACTTGGAAGCCATGAAATTGTCGGACAATGACTGGAAGACTATTAACTGGATAGTGAGAGGGTGGAAAGAACCTCGGAACCTAAACAAGTTTTTAGAGGCTATTGAAAAAGTTGCATAAGGAGTTTAAAGGAAACTGAAGTTAGAAGATTGTAGTGAGGTAGAGGTATATTTTGTTCTTCCTGTCGTAGCGATTGTGTTGCTGAGGAGACAGGTCAGCAGGGAGTGATGAGATTAGCAGCAGAGAAATAAGATCCTCACACTGCTGGTTAGCAGAGTGGGGAGAGAGAACGGGTATGCATGAGTGGCGTCCTAGGTCAGGGCTCAGCTGCCCGACTCTGATGGAAGACTGGGACAGCTGACCAAGGGTACACACGCTCGGGCATACGCCCATTGTAGTGGACTGCTATAGTTACCTATTTTTTGTTTGTTTTTGCCTTGTTTGCCTGTTGCCGAAGGGTTTTCCATTATTTACATCTTGTCTTGATTGTATTGTGGTTTGCATTTTATGTTTTCTTTTGGGTTTGTTCTCTCTTTTATTTTCTCCGTAAAGATTAATTTGGTTGAAAAACTGTAAATTTGGAGAAAATAAATCTACTACTACTAAGATAGTTTCTTGGAATGTGGATCATTGCAGGTCGAATCCACTGATTGTTTTAAGTTCATAATCATCGTTGCTATTGATGCTTTCACGGCCCGTACTTATAGACATGGTACTGTATAGGCTTTTGGGCTTATGCTGTGTCAAGAAAATAAGGTGAAATTCTTTACGTTTCGCAGAGAATTGTGCTCTGCATCGTCAGAAGAAAATCTCGACTGTCCACGAGAAAGGCTTCTTGAACAATGACTTTTTGAAACCAGACATTATAACAGAAGTGGAAATGGTACGTTCATTCATCACCAGATGGCTCCTCGGCTGTGGCACAGAGTTAGGGTTTGAAGCGGAAGCTGACCGAACCATCAGAATCAGTCTAAGGGGTCACATAACATGTCTACGTAACGTATGACATTGACACAAACCTGGAATGAAACATCTGGCGATGAGGAACATACGAATTTGGACAACACCGACAAAATAACAATAGTGGAGGGACAGGGAAAGGAACTACCTACATAAATCCTTAATGACTGGCAACCAGGTATTACTTAATTGATAGCCAGTGTCTCTGTTGAAATTGTTAGGATTTCTACGTATTTCCACAGCTTCCCATATAATCCTGGACCTGTAGTGTCTAGTGTGGGTAAGAGCTCGAGCAACTTGGAACATGACATCATGACCCGACGATAGAGCGTGCTCAGCTATTGCCGATTTGTCTGGCTGGTTGAGACAAATATTATGTTCATGTTCCTTGATACGGGTATCAGTGGACCGGCATGTTTGGCCGATGTATACCTTACCACAAGTACAGGGAATTTCGTATACCGCAGGATGTAAAAGTGGGGACAATTTGTCCTTCGTTTTGCTCAGACTGCGAGCAATTTTAGTGGCGGTGCCAAACAAGGTTTTTATATTGTGTTTGCGGAGGAACTTGGCAATTCGATCTGTGGTGTTGTGAATATAAGGCAAGTAGGCAATTTCCTTCACATATCCGTCTGTGAGCTTTGCTTGGTCGTTTCACTGGGATGCAGGGCTCTGTGAATCTGCAAATCGCTGTAACCATTACCCTCAAACGTGACTTTGAGCGTGTCCATCTCCACCTGGATATTTGATGGCTCACAAATTCGTCTCGCCCTCTTGGCGAGTTTCGTGAGAATGCTTTGTTTTTGTGCTGGATGCTGGTGAAAATCTGCATGAAGATAGCGATTTGTGTGGGTAGGCTTACGATATATGGTATGTCCTAAGGAGCTGTCCGGTTTCTTTCATACTAGAACGTCCAAGAAAGGAAGGCATCCGTCCGACTCCATCTCCATAGTGAAGTCCGGCTCCATGGCTAAATGGTTAGCGTGCTGGCCTTTGGTCACAGGGGTCCCGGGTTCGATTCCCGGCAGGGTTGGGAATTTTAACTTTAATTGGTTAATTTCGCTGGTGCGGTGGCTGGGTGTATGTGTCGTCTTCATCATCATTTCATCCTCATCACAACGCGCAGGTCGCCTACGGCGTCAAATCGAAAAACCTGCATCTGGCCATACGTCATTTCATTTCCATAGTGAATTTAATTGAAAGATGTTGCTGATTTAGGTGGTTTAGAAATAGATGAAGTTTCTCAGGACCTTCTGTCCAGACCACAAATGCATCATCAGGTGTTCAATGAGAGACATGACTGAGTCAGTCGGCACTTTAGTGAACAAGGACTCCACATCGAAATTCACCAAAAGTGCATTAGGTTGAAGGGTTATAGTTAACAGCTTGTTGACGAAATACCGAGAGTCTCTGACATATGATTCAGTACATGCTGTGTGTATGGCTGAAGCAATTTGGTTAGGTATTTAATAGGTCTGAGGAGAACATCTTTTTAATGGATCTTAGGCAGTCCACATAATTTAGGTGGCACTGCATCCCCTGGGGACAGATGTTTGGCCTCCTCTTTTGGAACTGGAGATTGTCTTAAGAGCTTCACAGTGGCGTTGGACACATGAGTGGTGGAGTCACGTGAGCTCAGTCTGTAAACAGGCTCTGACAATATAGCCGAGATCTTATTCTTATACTCGTCAGTGTCCATAACCACTGTCGCATTACCCTTATCAGCTGAGAGAATGGTCAGTTCAGAATCATCTCTAAGTTCCTTCAGAGCTCTCCTTTCGCCTCTTGTTATATTGGGCGCGGGTACAACAGCGGACCTTATGAGTCTCACACATTTCTGTCTTAACTCCTCAGCCTCATCCGTAGGTAGTATGTGGATAGTTGCCTCAACGGAAGTAATTAACTCCTCAGTGGAATTTTAGAGGGAGCGACAGCGAAATTAAGACCCCTAGCTAGAACTGCCATTTGGTTCTCATCCAAGGATTTCTTGGAAGGATTGACGACAGTAACGTAAAGAGTTTCACCTTATTTTCTTGACACGGCATAAGCCCAAAAGCCTATACAGTATCATGTTCATAATCATTGTTCATCTCTTTTTTTGAATTCTAGTCGGTGGATTCATTTTTGAATTATTTTTAACTTTCAGTATTACGAGTTAGATCCGCTGATTATTTTAAATTTATATTAATCCATTCCTTCTTCTTCATCATGTTTTGAATGCTGGTCAGTTGATTAGTTTTGGACTTTTAAATTATCATTACATTTCATCTTATTTCGTACCATTAGGGGCCGATGACGTAGATGTTAGGCCCCTTTAAACAACAAGCATCACCACCACTGTCATCCAAAGTATGTTGGCCATGCGCTGTCATTTGTCAGTGAAGGCTTTGACCTCCCATGCTACATTTCTGAAAGGTAATGCCGAATTTCTGCATGTCTCAGAAAGGCATTCTTGACTCTGTCATGCTGCACAGCTGCTGGCATGTTCATTCTTAATCAACCTGGCTGCTCTTCCTGTTTTGGGAACATCTTGGATACTAACTGTTTGACTGATTTCTCGCAGACGATGCTATTCTTTGCAGCACAGCACATGCGAAGAACATTGGATGGAGAGTCCATGTACTGTGAGGTAGGTTAGGTACGACCTCAGTGTGTGTACTCAAGAAACACTGGTTCCAATTCCTAGTATACGCAGAACAGTGTGGCCTCTAATAAAGAAACAGACCTCATACATGGACTTGTTCTACTTCGTTCAGTCTTATAAGATTGAGTCAGTATTGCTTCATGTATTCCTACATTCCTTCAGAAACCAAATTGATCTTCTCCCAGCTTGGCTTCAGCTTTTGTATATACATTCTTCTGTGATTCCTATGTGTTAAAATATGACAACCATTGTATACTGAACTAATGGTGCTATAGTTTTCACACTTTCAGTGCCTACTTTCTTAAGTATAGGAATAACAAGATTCCTTTTTAAATCAGATTTTACTTCTCCTGTATCATACATCTTAAATACTAAATGGCATAGTTTAACCATAGATTCTGTAAATGCAGTGAATAGTTCTGTAAGTATATAATCAATTCCAGGTGCATTGTTGCTGCTTAAGTCTCTCAGTGCATCGTTAAGCTCTGACCTGAATATTTGGTCTCCCATTTCATCAGCATCAGCAACTATTTCTTTTTTCTCTTGATACAATTGCTGAACAAGTTTCTGCCATCTTGTCTTCTTACTCTAGAAGTGATTTTTCCCCCCCGAGTTCTTAATATTCATGTACTTAATTTTCCTTTCTCCAAAAGTTATTTTATTTTCCTTTCTGAGTTGTTTGCCTTTCCTACAGCCATCAAATGCATGAAGAATGAATTGGTTTATCATGGTTATAATTTTTGTTCTAGGGAAAAAGCGAAGTGATCAGCACCTCATAACATGAATTGACAAAGGTACTGTTCTGACCACCACAGCACCACTGGTAAACCAGTTGAAGCGCTGGCCTTCTGAGCCCGAATTGAGGGTTTGATACTGGCTCAGTCTGGTGGTATTTGAAGCTGCTCTTATACTCAGCCACATGTCGGTAGATTTACCAGCACTTAATCTGGGACAAACTTCCAGCATCTAGGTGTCTATGTGGTAAAGAGATGCTAAGACCATGGAAATCAAGATACGGAAGAATCTCTTTCAGTCTCAAGCAGTTCATTGTTCAGTTGCCCCTTATCTGTTTCCTTCTCTTCCATTGTTTTCAAGAAACATGCAAAACAGTATATATCAAATTATAATCAGTCCACCGCTTATCAGCACTGGCTCTTGTAATTTGTAGATCACTCTGTTCTCTGATGCGCTCTATTACATAATACATCAGTTAGAGGCCTGTGTTTGATTTAGGGTGTTGACATTACGTTTTGTCCGACTAGATGGCTGAATGATCAGCGTACTGGCCTTCAGTTCAGAGGGGTCCCGGGTTCGATTCCCGGCCGGGTCGGGGATTTTAACCTTCATTGGTTAATTCCAGTGGCTCGCAGGCTGGGTGTTTGTGCTGTCCCCAACATCCCTGCAACTCACACACCACACATAACACTATCCTACACCACAATAACACGCAGTTACCTACACATGGCAGATGCCGCCCACCCTTATCGGGGTGAAATTTAAAAAATTTACGTTTTGAACTTGTCCTTTTGGTGAAGGGGTGAATATGTAATGAGATTGTGCTCTAGACATTTTGTAATCAAGAGTATTCTGCTAGAGTTACAATTGCCTATGTCATCTTTGCCAGTGGTTCCTGTCCAAAGTCCTCTACCAACCAGGGCATTGAAGTCTCCTAATGAGATCATTTTTCCAGAGCAGGGTATATTTTGTTTAGACTTCATCAAGTTAGCAGTAAAATATTTCTTTCTGGCTCTTAGCTGCGCGACCCTAACTGCATGGCCAACTCGCCCGGTGAAATGCACTTTTTAATTTTCCGTCATTTCTGTCTATCTGTATGTGCGTATATATGTACGGGCCTCACGAGAAAATGGTTGAAGAAAATTTAATGGAAATCGGTATGTTAAGTCGAAGAATGATGCACTGCAAACTAGGCTATAAATAATTTTATTCACGCTGAGTAAAATGGTAGTTTAGGGGAAGGCCTAAAATTTATTTCTGAGATATTCATGTTATTAATGGTCCTATCGATAAATACTACATAACTATATATTGTACCAGGAAAAGTTGATTTCAAAGAGCATGAGGTCTTTCTGAGGGGTGCCTAGTCCTTAGGAGATGGTACAGAGAGGGAGGATCGCAAGGCAAAATAATAGATATTATATCTTTCTTTCCTTTATTCAATTATATCGCCGGATCATAGATATTAACTAGAAAATAAATCCCGATTTCAACAACAGAATATCAAAAAATCAAGTTGATCAAGTAAAATTCAACTCAATCAGACATGTCCATCGTAGTTTTCATGACATAAATTAATAATAAAGCATGTTGTAAGTAAATAAGAAATCCTAAAGTCTTTTCTATTAGCACCTGCGATTTCAGATTACGCTTTCTACACGAATTAAATAAAGTAAAATCTGTAATTCCTTCTTGTAAACACGTAAAACTCAAATATGAAACACTTAAAATTAAATCTGATCTTCTGGTATAAAGTTCTGAGTATTGTCCTATTTTTTTGTAATTTATTATGCACTTGACATAAATATCATAAATTAAGAGTTTATGATACACTTTCACTATGAATGAAACACTCAATTGAAATCCTTAAGTTCCAGTAGGTGAGAAAATACAACATTACGAGAGCACACTGTTATTTGAAAGTCTGTCTTTACTTTTGAGTGTCGTAAAGCGTTAATTTTCCAAGTTTATGAAATATTAAGTAAGTGAGCTTTTGATGTTCTTTGTCAGTAATGACACTGTTTATAAAAGTTCTGTTCAAAGTAAGAATTATGTTTTTGAATGGAAAAAAAGCACTGATATCACCTGACATACGCCTTCTTGTTGAGCTTAAACAGTTGAATACTGCTCTGCAAGCAGTAATCTGGAACCCAGCTAACAGCAAACGCTACGATGTTCCATAGTACCACGTCCCTGGAACTATCCCTCGTAGTACCAAGTCCACGTTGATCTGCATCAAATCTCCATCGATCTCCGTCATTCTCTGTCGTCTCGAGTCAGGATTTCTCATGTTAATAAAAGAGTGGCTTTAACACGAGAAAATCCAACTGACTAGGTTGAAAATGTGCACCATTTGATTTTGCACTGTTAAAACTGATTATCACTGTCTCATAAATAATCACCATTCACTGGATGAGAAATACGTTGGAGTACTGTCTATCATCGTAAATTATGATAATGAGAAAATACACTTCCCTCCACAGTTCATGTTGACACCTACTGCACACTGTTCGTATTGTCAAAAATAACTTTCATTCGAAGCACAGTTTATCAAGGCTCACTTTCACAGCAAAGAAATAAATAAATAGCTCTCTCTCGTAATATCTCGTAATGTTCCTTCTCACTATCACAGTTCTACAAATATTCATGTATGAATCCTATACTTCACAATATCACTGAATTACGAAGTTCATTGTACAGTCTATCCACACGGGTTGTTTCAAATGGTACAGTCTGTTATGATGATATGCGAACAGTCTTTCGGCACAAATTAAAGTGTTCTAGGCTTTAATAATACTCAATATAGTAACGTGTTGCAACCTACACTCATGATATTCAAAGTTGAAACAGTCCAAGACTGTTACAATGTAAAGTAGCCGTGCTAACTTCAAGTTTGTTAGGGTTTTTCACAGGAAAAAAAGATATTTATCAAGTTCAAATATTGGTGAAATTTTATATGTCTTATGATTCCGATGTTGTACACACGTTAATTTCCAAAGTTTGAATGTCTGACGAATTGCAAGTCCAACAATTTATAAGTTACTCACTGGCATTCACAGAAACTGTCAACTTGCCGTCAAATTGATCTAAGTATTATGATGTCCGGCAGTATGAATACTGAGTTCGACTCGTCCCATGCAGCATGACATGCTAGCCAGCTGTGTAGAATGCGAACTGAATTGCTACGGTGTGGTCTGCTGCTTATATTCCGTACGACCCAAGGCTGCTTGCCACGTCACTGGGGAAGTGTGATTCCTTTCTCACCTATATCTCTTGAATGCCATGATGGATTTTATTAAAATTGACATATGTTTACGTTCAGAACATGAGCTACACGATAATGTATGTCTCATTTCCGCAACTTTATCGGCTAAAAAGTTAGAAATTTCCCTTCCAGTACATTCTAGAGATAGGTGTGCAACATGTAGCAGTGACGTCACCCGCAGGTGCATTGCTCGTGACGTGTCCAGCTCGCCACGAGGAAGTTCGTATTGCGCTCGCACAAGATGTCGGGCATGCGAACATATATTTCTGCCGTCCCTTTTCCATATATTCCAGCAATTTTAAAATAATGTACAGGGCTGGAACAGTTCCTGGTACAATATAGAATTAAATTTCCGATCATTAATGTCTTATACATTTTTACTGTACTGGCTATGATAACAGAGATGTATATTTGTAAAATTCGATTTTTGTTGCCAAGTCCATATCAATGCCGAAACCACAAGAAAATGACATAACAGAATTTAAGAGAAATCAGTATGTAAAGTCTGGAAATAAGGTACTGCAGTCTAGGTTGTAAATAATTTTAATCACACTGGTTGAAGTACAGTATTACATACCGTAACAAAAGTTATAGATAATACAAGTTCCAATCATTTATGTCTTATACAGTTTTACCCACCACCTCCTAGAGAACAAGGCCTGGCAATACGATTCGTGACGTCACGCGAGTGGGCCCAGCGCGAGTGGATAGTAGATGAAGCTAAATCCTTACGATGATTGAAAAATACGCTGGTTAAACTACATACTTCAAATATTATTTCTCGTAGGAGTGCATATCGGAAGCGAAATTAGTAATATACCGTATTAATTAGGAAGAACAATTAAAAATGCAAAAAAGAATAGAATTCAGTTTTTAAGAATCTTAATACTGAACAGCTTTAATAATATGCCTATATGACACTTTCTTTCGTATATTTAAGAGTCAAAAATTTCGCTAGGGTTGGGTTTTGTAACTGGTTGCTTCAGTCCATTCACAACAATATGTTGACCCAAAATATTTTTATTTTAGTGATGAGGCATGCTTGCACTTTAGTGGCTGTATAAATAGTCAGAACAATCACTACTAGAGTGCAGAAATTCCCCACCAGTTGCATGTCCATCCACTTCATGATGTAAGAGTAGGAGTTTTGTGTGCAGTAAGAGCTTGCAGAATTATAGGGCCTTTATTTTTGCATGAAACAGTAAATGCTGACTGATATATAGACCTCATTCTCAGGCGATTCTTTCAAGAGCTAACAGTAGAAGAAAGGAGTAATTGTTACTTCATGCAGGATAATGGGACAGCTCACACTGCTAATCGGTCTATGGAGATAATACAGGAAGTTCCAAAGATAGTGTAGTTAATGATCCTGCTAGATCTCCCAATTTAAATCCCTGTGATTATTACCTGTGGGGGATGCTGAAGGGAAAAATGTATGAGAACAACCCTCACACAAGAGAACATTGCACAAGTAATTGCGAACATCACACCGGCTGAGATTCACTGAGTGTCTGCAAATCTGTTTACAAGGTGGGGAGAAAAAGGCGCGCATTATACTGTTTAGCGACCAAGTGTCATTGCGCCAGTCATGCTGTGCTTTGAGCGGTGCTGCGACCAAAGCTAAAAAAAAAAAAGCTCTAATATATTGTATTGCCAATTGCAAAACAGTACCGATGACACTTCTGGGATTCGAACCCGGGAAGGGTAAATGAAAATAATGATTTATCAAGTGCAAGAGCGTGGTTAAGGTAGGTTAAATTTCAGCAGTGTAAAACACTAAAAGAATAAAAAATATGGAAGATATTTTGTAGAATTATGTCGACATAGAATAAAGCTAAAAAATAATCGATCTAGTTTACGATTAATCCTATCCAAAATGGGGTAAACATTATGCGTTCCCTCAGCTTATAGGAAGATTACCTTTCTAGAGTAAGGAAGAAGAATAAATAATAATAATGTTATTTGCTTTACATCCCACTAACTACTTTTTTTTTTACGGTTTTCGGAGACGCCGAGGTGCCGGAGTTTAGTCCCACAGGAGTTCTTTTATGTGCCAGTTAATCTACCGACACGAGGCTGTCGTATTTGAGCACCTTCAAATACCACCGGACTGAGCCAGGATTGAACCTGCCAAGTTGGGGTCAGAAGGCCAGCGCCTCAACCGTCTGAGCCACTCAGCCTGGCATAGGGAGGGAGAAAGAATGAGGTAGGGAAGTAACATGCAGAAGGGGAATGGGGGAGATAATATCATAAAGGCTTCAACTCTAATGTACACAAGCCATTTCAGATAAGAAGACCAGAATTTAGAAGTAAAAGACAGCAGAAATTACTTATTAGTCTGGAGAAGAACATAACTGTCTTATGACAGAATTTTAGTGCTAGCTTCGAAACAGGTCACTAGGTTGAATACGCAACTATTTGTACATCACCATAATGTCTTAATATAATGATTTGCATGAGCCCCACTGGTGAAAGTTCTAAAAGATGCTTTAAGTTCGGTGTAGATTGTCACTGTAACACATACTCACTCAAACACTTGTCTGATCCCATAATAAGAAATAATAAAGTGAGGGCTAAGAAAACTGGTGGATAGTAAGGGCTACGGAGAGATAGAATCAGGAAGATAAAGTTACAGAAAAATCAAATTAATATAACTTCTCTCTCAACTTCTCACCTCATTGATGAAGATAACAGGGCATGGTGAAAAGACAAACCATTTATTCTAATGTATAGGTTGCAGTCAAGTACCCGTCAGAACTGGAACTGTCTGATTTCGGGAGAAACTCCCTTTTATATTGAGAGAGAAGACGTTCGTGAACATTAGAGATGGGTGAACACCTGATGCGAGCCACATGTCTCAGAATGACGTCAGTGAGCAGCAGGAAGTTGAGAGTAGCAAGGAGTTGAAATGAGACAGTGCTACAGGGAGGTGAAGCATGGGGCTATAATGGGGACCAAGATAGAAAATGACAGCGAATTGATGATCAGAAATGAGATAAGAAGTTAAACATTCCGTCAGGCATAAATATACCAGTTACTTTTAAATCAGTGGTTGGTGACTGATAGTGGCTGTTCAGCAGATGGTGTCATCGTGTACTGTCAAATGTCAGTGGAACTGAAATGTAAAAAGAAGACTAAAATATAAATACTGTCCAGTTAAGTCATTTGGTGTAAATAGATGATTCTTTACCTGTAAGTCCATTTTGACTTGCAATAGAGATAGTTTGTCTCCAGAAAACATTAATATACTACTTGCTGCCTATTGTGATGGGACTTTCTGTAGTTAATGATACTTGTAAATAGGTGAGAGAACAAAATGACATGATTTTAGGTGCATATTTCTTAAATTTTTGTGCTCGTTTTCCACATTTGTAGAACATAATTGCATGTCTATTTGAATCATTTTTAGTGCATAAAGATCTTGGCCGTAGTTATATGTTATTTTCAGGCATTACTATAAGCCTGTAATTAACACATGTATTTGCCAAATAGAAACAAAAAGCATTGACTCAATACTGTCAGTACAAAGCTACATATCAGTTGTTTTCAGCCTAATGGTACTCACTTGTATTCAGTTAACAGGTCTGCAAGTGGGAGTTTTTATGACAACTACTACACTGCTGTACAAAACTCAGATCGAAAGTAACTATGAGACAAACAAAAATGACACTGTTATACAGAGACAAAAAATGACATGTAATTCA
The DNA here is from genome assembly GCF_040414725.1 of Anabrus simplex. Classification (NCBI taxonomy): domain Eukaryota; kingdom Metazoa; phylum Arthropoda; class Insecta; order Orthoptera; family Tettigoniidae; genus Anabrus; species Anabrus simplex. Next base: position 163,704,704 of record NC_090271.1, read on the forward strand.
CTGCGACTCATGGTGGTCCCCTGGACATCACAAAAGTAGGGACATGGTTCTTAAAAGGATATGCGATCACTATGAACAGTGATGCATGCTCTGGAATGTGTTCCCATGCTGGCCACAAGATTGGTAAGGAGTTCTTGTGGTAGGGTGTTCCATTCCTCCACCAGCGCGGTTGACAACTGCTGGATGGTCTTTGGTGGATTTGGATGTGCTGTAATACGTCTGCCCAACATGTCCCACATGTGCTCAATGGGATTTAATTCGGGGGAATGGGCAGGCCAGTCCATTCTCTGAATATCCTCGTTCCAAGAGCTCCGCCAACTGCGCTGTTCGATGCAGTCGTGCATTGTTATTCTCCCTAGTTTTAGTGTCTTTGGAACATTTATAAACAATTTGTTTGGGATGGTACGCGATGTGCCTTTGCACATCGGAACTATACACCATTTATAAGTTTTCTGCCCCACTGTCTGCGCAGGATTCATTTTAAGTCCAAAATATACCACTCAAATTATTATCCAATGTATAGACCTCGAATTTAACTATACCAGACACTAACATAAAGTAGAAATACGCAAAGTGTATCCTGCTTCTCACAGCGCACCATGTGTTATTTCGTCTGCTAATTCAGTCAACCTGTACGATGACGTCAGACCAATGAGATCGCGTACTTGCGTCACGTGACATTTTTGTACTTTAATTTAGATTTTTATCATGTTTGGAGTTATTATTTGTACATTCTGATCACATTTTTGAATTCTGCATGAAATTTTGAATCAGATTTGCATTTTTAAATTAAAACCCCGGATCATGCATTTTCCCTATTGTGAATGACAAATGTTAAAATACAATGTTGTATTGTGATAATAAAATGTGCTTGGAAGAGTAGCTTTGAAAGTCTAGTACGTTCACCAATTCATTAAGACACTGCTCTTGACGTTCACTCATATATTATCGGCACACTTTATCTGGATGCATTTGTGTACGGGGGTGAGGAGTAAGGAGGGAGCTGTCTCGGTTCCGGTAATGCTGTCAACTGAATGAAAATGGAATCTGAATTGAATTGAGAATATGATCGATATGAGTTTCTAAACCGTTATTATCTTAAGCCAACAACTGTGTCACATACACATTATATAACATTTCTCGATGCGAATATTGTTCCTAGCATGAATTCTATAGTTTGGCTTTGCTGTGTAAACAACAACAGTACTAGTATGTAAAGTGTACGTTAGATGTCGCACAATGATGCTTAAGCAATTCATAGTTTGTGTTTCAAAGGTTGCCAGTACGAATCTCGAATATTGTCAAGGTCAACCGATTCAGCACTAGGGTGTAAATGCATCCAGATAAAGTGTGCCGATAATACTCATTCATTGAATCCATTGTTATAATGTTAAAATACTTATTTCAAATTAAAATTATCTTGGTGTTGAGTTATGTGGTACTATATTTTATAAAATCCACGTCAGTAGGAGATTTGGTAATGAATAATGATGTATGTTGATAAGATTGTACGATGAGATAGGCGCGAGTCGCGTATTTTTAACACTGCGGCAGTGAACGGCGTGCTCCTGATTAGCACACAAATGACAGGCTAAGACAGCAAATTATCTGACATAGTCCAACGAACACGAGTATGAAGAGGGGAGCATTCGCACCTTAGTTAATGGAGCATCGAACCCAACAACTTGACCCTGAGCTAAGCTTACTCGCGCCTATCTTATCGCACAAGCTTATCAGCGTACATCATTATTCATTACCAAATCTCCTACTGATGCGGATTTTATAACAGTAATACATAACTCAACACTAAGATATTTTAAATTTAAAATAAGTATATTAACATTATAACAATGGATTGAATGAATGAGTATATGTGTGAACGTCAAGAACAGTGTCTTAATGAACTGGTGAACATACTAGACTTTCAAAGCTACTCTTTCAAGCACATTTTATTATCACAACACATCATTGTATTTTAGCATTAGTCATTCGCAATTAATATAAGTAATGTTTTATTAACTCAACATTAAGACATTTTAAAATTAAAATAAGTATGTCAATATTGCAACACTAGTTTGAATAAATGAGTATATGAGTGAACATCAAGATCAGTGTCATAACGAACTGGTGAACATTTTAGACTTTCAAAACTACTCTTTCAAGCATATTTTATTACCACGACACATCATTGTACTGCAGCATTAATCATTCATAATTAAGATAGGTAATGTTTTAGTATTATATGTTGTTATTATTAAGGTGATAGGTGAAGATGACCCACAAATAAGGTCGAAACCGGTACTGTTATATTAGAATGTTTTAAATACGGTACCTTATAAGGAATAAATGTATTGATTATGTGGAAAGTTCCTATCTTTATATTTGCGATTATTAGAATCATCAATACGGATAATGAAGCTAATAGATTATAATACCCCTCCTCTCCTTCAGGCAGCAGTGCCTGTGATTCAGAAGGATCTCCATGTACGTGAAACAGTGTTATGAGCAATACCAAATTCCTGGGCTACACTCATCACGCTTCGTTCTTCTTCCAGTTTCCCACTAATTCTTCCCCTGTGAAGTCACCTAAATGTTGTCTCCGGGCCATGTTATAATGAATAACTCCACTACAGTGTACCATAACAGCTTGCTGATCGACTCACACTGTCTTGTCCCGTTCCTTCTACCGTCTCGTTTTGTAGGACCAGACCCATTTGGCGCTATAGTCGTGCTGACCTCGCCAGGTTTCTATGGACGTGTGGGAGATCTCTGGCAACATGTTATTGCACTTTCATTCATTTCCACTGAGTAGTTGATATGTCATGTTGCTTTATCTATCTCATCCTTAAGTTTTGCACAGCAGTGTAGTATGTAGTCCGGCATAGAAATACGCATCTTGTACCGTGACTGCTCTACTCTTCCAATTGTTTAGAATCGGCAGTATACAGTATGTGAATTTGGCCCAGTTTTTTATGGCCAGATGCTCTTCCTGGAGCCAGTCCTAAGTGGAGGTTTGTATACATATTTGTATACATATTGCAAGTTGGTTGTTAGTGTGATGTGTTACGTGTATGTGAAGTAATATCTATTTAGATGAATATAAACTCTCAGTTCTTAAGTGAGTTGAATTAATCAGAAGTGGCTAAAATTCCTAGCCCAACTAGAAATCTAACTCGGGACCCTCTGAACCAAAGGCCGCTGAGCTGACCATATAGCTAAGAAATTGGACATCTTGATTGCTCCTTGACTGCCTTTAGTTCTAAGAAACTCTACAGAATGCCAAAATTGTCTTTTAAAGGGGTTCGGGGCTTAGGCACACTAAAATATCGGCCCATTGTACGTGGATTTGATTCACATTCTTGAGTATAGGAGATGAATACCAGTACCTAACCAATTACAATATGCAGCTAGATTTAATTTATTACTGTCTTCGTATTTTCCTGGAGTGAGTATGGGGAAATCTTGAGGAGAGACTTACCAGGGTGGCTGCTGAAAGACACTCCTCTTTAACTTCCCAGTCTTCCCTTGGTATGTAAACTGTTTTACAAATTGTGGATTAGTTAGCCATTCCACACTGCAACTCAGAATTGAAATGATCATTGCTTACAGGTTTACTTTCTAGTTGCATCAACTCTAGAATATATTTCTCATGTCTAATAACAAATTCTGTTTTATAATGCACAGGACACGAGGCAGCAGATCACTGAACTGTCTGGGGTACATTCGCTTCTCAAAAGATTACAGTTCCTCTTCAAGTTACCTGCTCAACTGAAGACCAGAATACAGGAGGAGCAGTACTCACAGGTAAAGGCATTATTTGGTTTGATGAATTACTTGAATTGTACATCTACCCTTTTAGGAAATAAATTATGAGTGTATATTAGGATGCATCAATAGAGTAATTGGATATTTATTGCTACTTGATTTTAATGTGGCACCGACACTGCTCTTACAACGATGATGGGGAAGGAAAAGGCTAGGATTGGGAAGGAAGCGACCATGGCCTTAATTAAGGTACAGTCCCAGAATTTGCCTAGTGTAAGAATGGGGAACCATGGAAATTCATCTCAGGTCTGCCGACGTTGGGGTTTGAAGCTCATAGCTACATGACCCAAACTGTGTAGCCAACTTGCTCGGTAAATAATTGGATATTGATGATGCTCTCAACTTCCTTGTCCTCTCTTTCCTTCTCTATGATGTTCTGACCTGAACTAGGTAGCTTTGCATGCTTATTTGCACAACAACTTACTAATTGTTTTGATTGTACTTGTCCTGAACTCGTATAACTTACATGAAGGATCCAAGAGAAAATGACAAGAGGAATATCACAAGAACATTTTGTGTGGATAGGAATAATATTTGATTGCAGCCAACATCACACATCACTTGCCGGACTTAAATCCCATAGATCATTACATGTGAGGTATTGTAGAACTGGAGACAATACGACTGATTCCGTAAAAGTTGCCATTACTCAAATAATATTCACCATCAACAAGGACCACGTGCATATCAGCTCTTTCATCCCACATGGAAGCCGTTATTATGACTAAAGGCAGTTGCATTGAGTAAACCTACATTCCAGCCATTGTTACATCTGTATACATAGTTTTATGTCAATTCATGCCGTTATTCTTTAGATGCTTGGTTTTCATGTGCCAATAATGTGTCCTCAGATACCTTACACACCCTGTATTATATGAAAAATGTTAAATTGTTAATGATTGGAAATTGTTTGCCCCTCCAGAGAGTTCAGAAATGCCCTGCATAACGGAGAAGGTGTCAGGGTTCATTCAACTTAGAAAGATATGGTCGAAATTAAATAGAATTCGGACCAATCACGGTGTATGTGGGGATCTCCTGTACAAGTGGAGGGAAAGACCTTCACCATGTTGCGAGTGTGGTGCTGTAAGACATACTGTTAGGCACTTAGTTGGAGAATGCCCACAAACATCTTACAGTGGTGAATTAAGAGACTTCTTCTTAGGGACACCATAGGCACTTCAATACATTTGTAATCTTGATGTAGAATTATAAATAATTTTCATGTATGCCATACAATAAATAAAATAAATAAATGTTATTGTTACATGACCTTAGCCCCCTTCAGTATTTCCTTGAAAGAGCGAGTGATTCAGGCTGGTGACGGTATCTGCTTGTGTTATGCTCTTTGTCTGGTGTTTCCATGACCTTCTGGAAGGTGAAAAAATAAGAATATTCCTTCGACTGAGTGAGAGGCTGCGTGGTTTGGGTCATGTAGCTGTCAGCTTGCATTTGGAAGGTAGTGGGTTCAAACCCCACTGTTAGCAGCCCTGAAGATGGTTTTCCATGGTTTTCCCATTTTCACACCAGTCAAATGCTGGGGCTTTACCTTAATGAAGACCCTGGTCGCTTCCTTCCCATTCCAAGCTCTTTCTTGTCCCATCGTTACCCTAAGACCTAGTTGGGTTGGTGTGGCGTAAAGCAAATTATAAAAATGTTCCTTCTCTGGCTGCAATCCGAAGATTCCAGTACTTCGTTACCGGGGATATTAAAAGAGGATCACCGCAAATAGAGGGGAATCAGTTTCATCATCAGAGTGTTGAGAGAATGTCGTTGTGGTGGACAGTTGGAGTATTGTTAGATGGTTGTCACTGTTGAGTGTGTTGGAGTAGTGTGGCAGGGAGAAATGTTGAAGTGTTGTCGTCGTTGTTAGTGTTGGTCATGATGTGTTATCGTTGAGTGATATGTGTTGAGTAGCTCATTGTGCGGAGCAGTTGCATTATCGTGCAAGTTTTCAAACTTGTCTGGAGTTGAGCGAAGAGTACATTTGTGCTGTGTGATAGTCAATGACGTGTATTTGAACATCTAGCTGCTATGTAAAGCAATGGTGGTGCGTGCCAAGTGTAAGGTGATAGCTGTCAATGAAGATTACGGAATGAGAGTCCGTTCCAGGTAAACTGCTGCCTCCTAATTAGTGAACTGTTGTCATTCATTTTCAGGTATGGTTGTTTATGTGTATATGGGTGTGTACTGATTGGATCACCAGCATTAAATTAGTTCAATAAAACAGATAGCATTTTATTCATAACATTATTATGGAGCATGTGGTATCATTTAACTTGCAACTGTTCTTCCCAATGCTGCAGTAAGTTTACAATTTGTACACATATCTGTATATCATATTCCTAAATGAGTCATCCTGTTGCTAAATTTGTTATGGCCATTTTTTTCTCAAAACATATGAAGACTGCCATTTTATACATTTAAAGAAATTAGTTTTATATCCACATTCTAGTGATTTAATAGATGTGTAAACTCTATTTAATCTCTATGTTAAAAGGTGATTAAGAATTTGGACTGCTGTGGAACTCATCGTGTCCATTGAGCCCACCAACTGAACATGTTGTGTCCCATCTTAATCTTCAGCCCTTTAAGATGATCATAATAATGCAAGCAAGCATGAAATTGTGTCTTGATTGGTGAAGTAAACTATAACAAGGACTGTGCATAATTTGCCCTATGATAATAACTATAGTGATTGTATGTGTGAGCAGGTATTAAGGAGTATGAGGAGGAGCTGGAGAGTTTGAGGGAGATAATCAGGATTTTTACAGAGGACAGAAATGAGGGTAGGTCTCCCTCAAATAATGTACAGGATACGGTAGGTGAACAAGAGGGATGGGAAGGAAAGGGGGAAGATGTACAAGGCATGTACTCTAACGTTTTAAGGGGAAGGAAATTGACAGCACAAGGCTATATTCAGGAGCAGAATTCAGGACAGGTATTGGTGAGAAATTGGTATGAGTCACTGCAGCTAGAACAACAGAAGGAAGATGAGGAATAGGGAACTGTTGCTGAGAGGTGTAAAAGTAGGAAGAAAAGGAAAGGTAGGAAAGGAAAATGTAGTGTGGATCAGGGTCATGGAAGGGAGAAAAAGGAGGAGGAAGTCAGTTCTGCAATCAGAAAAGATAGCGGAGACCAGGAGAGGACAAAATCAAATGAGGTGTGTAGTGTTGAGGCTCTGGTCATGGAGGACTCAATTGTTGGACCTGTGGGGAATGTGTGTGAAAAAAAGGGAACCCGGATAGAGTGTCATCCAGGAATTAGGTTAAGGCAGATGTTGAGGAAAGTAGAAGAGGAGGAGGATGGTAAGGAGAAGGTGGTAGTTTTTCACGTTGGTATCAACAATTTAAGGCAAGCATGTATAAGTACCTACATAGGTGGGGATGTGTGATATCTGGTTATTTGCAACACGGGAGAATTTTAAGGAAGTGGATATTGTTATCAGTGGAATACTGTGTGGGAGAGATACTGATCGGAGGGTGATTGGGGATTTAAATAAGACGGTGGAGTGGGCATGTAGGAAACTGGGAGTAAGATTTGTTGATCCTAATAGATGAGTAGGAGATAAGGGATCTGCACTCAGATGGCCTTCACTTGAACAACAGTGGTATGTACAAATTAGGAGTTTATTTTGTATGGGTTATAGGAAGGTACATTCAGAGAAATGTAGTGGACTAGGAGGCGGTGATACTAGTGCAGGAATCTGGAAGGCAAGTAAGGATGACATGAAGTTCTTAAGTGTTAAACTGCAGAAGTATTGTAATGGGAGTAGAATCATGGCTGAGAAGTGATATTGTGAATGTGAAATTTTTCTCACTGAACTAGCTTGTTTGTCATAGAGACAGGATAAGAACGGTAGGAGGGGGAGTATTCATTTTGATGATGGAAGAATTTGTAAGTTATAAACAAGTTAAGGATGAGAAACATTCAATTCTAGGTGTAAGGCTCTCTGAAGGGTGGGACTGACGCTGATGCAGAATTATACTGTTCAACAATTAAAATATAAATTGAACAAAACTAGCCAATTGTGATACATATTGTGGTGCTGATTATGAATATGAAAGAGAAAATTGAAACTTAGCTCTAGTTTTCATTTTACAGAGCTTGGTAACCATTATCTAATATTTGGGGAAAGACACGCTTCATTAAGAAATATTGCTGCATCAGATTGGCCTTACTGTTTTATTTATTAACAATCAGCTATTTTCATTTCATGCTCTTACTTTTGTGTTTCTATTTCAGCAGGAAATACTTCCTGCACAATATTTTCAGTGAAATGCATTGTCTTTTTTTTTTTTTTTTTTTTTAGATAAATTATTGTGATTGTGAAGATATAGACTAGTGGTAGATTTGTGGTGATGAGTGATAGAGTTTTAGTGATTGTTACATCTGGCGAAACATGCCAAGAGATTGTGTGAACAGTGCAGATACATTTTGCTATGTTTGTGGGCAAATCACGTTGTCTTCTCAAAGGAAGCCAATAACATCATTAATATGAAAAGCGTACCACTGTTAGTTTGGGTGCAAGATTAGAGATCAAGATAAAACCTGGGCATCTCATAATGTTTGCAACACTTGTGCAAGCATTCTAAGGAATTGTATTAATGGGAAAATATGTTCAATGCCCTTCAGTGTGCCGATGATCTGGAGGGAGCCTACCGACCATCAAACAAACTGCTACTTTTGCATGATACCTCCTGTCCACCAGGGAATTTCTACAAAAAAGAAATGAACAGTTGTGTATCCCAACATTCCATCTGCCATGTGCCCAGTTGCACATATAGAATGACTACCAATACCTGAAGCACCAAATTAATTATCTTAGTAATTATGGATGAAAAAACAGTCGATGCTGCTATCACTCTTCTCAGTCTTAATAATGTTGATTCACACATTAAATTCACACTGGAATCCAAAAATGATCAAAAAAATAAACTATTTAGATTTAACCATCACCAGACACCCAACCTTTTTAAATTATAAGATCTTCAGAAAACCCACTCAAACTGCTTCTACAATCCACCAAGACTCAATACATCCACAGACTCATAAATGAGCAACTTACAATAGCTTAGTTCACCGAGCCCTTAATGTACCCTTGTCTAGAAAAGGTCTAAAAAACGAACTGAACACCATTCGAGATATCGCAAAATCCAATGATTACAATCATTTTTTCATTGAAAGAATAATAAACAAATACGAACATCGTCCTTCGACCACATTAAAGAAAAAAACCAATGTCCCCCTTAATTTTCACCTTCACATTTAATAAAGAGATCTATAAAACCACTAACATTTTTAAGAAACACAGTGTAAAAATATCCTTTAAATCTAACAATAAAAATACAGATCACTTCTGTAGAAAGTAGAAACAGGAAGGAAGTAAGAAATATGGAAAAAGAAAGACTTAACATGGGCAGGAGTGGAGGTAGCACTGGACAAGATGAAAGGAGGGAAAGCCCCAGGTATAGATGAAGTGAGTATTGAGATGGGGAAGGCAGCACTTCTCCCTAGTCACTCTTGCCCAGTCCTCCCCTCTTCTCTGTACACACTCTTCCACTCCTTTTATCCACCTGTCTCTTGGTCTACCTCAGTCATTTACCTGTTATCTCCATTTCATGCATCCTCCTCGGTATCCTCTCCTCTGTCATTGTCTACATGTGTCCATACCTTCTAAGTTTAGATGCGTCTATCGTATTCTGTAGTGGCTCTTCTTTTGCTATATCTCGAACCTTCTCATTTCTCATCTTATCCAATCTTGTAACTCCTGTCCTGATCCTTAGAATTTTTTTTTTTCACTTGTCTGTATGCTATTCACGGCTCTCTGCCTCATTACCCAAGTCTCAGCTGCATACATCAGAATAGGTATATAGTACATCCTGTATATCACCATTTTGCTTCTCTGAGGGACATCCTTGCTCCAAACCAGGCTTCTGACACTTTTCAGGAATGCTCCTGCTTGTCTTCCAGCTCGATTAATTCCTTCTCATTTCTTCCACTTTCCTCTATGATACTTCCCAAGTACTTGAAACACTCTACCTTCTTAAGCTGTTCCCCTCCAAGCATTATCCCTCTCGTAGGTCTGTCCTTCTTTCTAGTTGTGATCACTATCTCGCTCTTTTCAGCATTAAATTTCATTCCATATTGTTCCACCTCCTCTACCCAAGCATCTAACGGTTCCTGGATATCCTCTTCCTTTTCTTCCCAGACTAACAGGTCATCTGCAAACATCACTTTCATTTTTCCTTCTCCAATTTTCCTTGCCACTTTTGTCATTATCTCGTCTATTGTCACTACGAAAAGCAAAGGTGACGGAGCACTTCCTTGTTTTAATCCACCTTTTTGCTCAAACTCTCCTCCTGTTTTCACACAACTGACACTCCCATTGTACATCTCTTTCTATGGTCTGTTCCTCGACACCTTTTTTCTGTAAGGCTTCCCATACCTTGTTTCTACACACATGGTCTTAAGCTTTCCCAAAGTCCACAAAGGCCATCACAAGATCCTTACCCCATTCATAATGACGCTCTTGTAGCCGTCTTACTGCAAATATAAGGTCTACTGTGGACCTTCTTGATCTGAAGCCATACTGCTCTTGTCTTAACTTTTCTTCCACCCTCTTTCTGATTCTATTCTCCAGAATCTTCTCAAACACCTTTGCACAGTGGCATATCAATGTGACTCCCCTATAGTTCTTAAAATCTCTTCTATTCTCTTTCTTCAAAATGGATATGATTACCCCCTTCTTCGAATCTTCAGGGGTCTTCCTTTCCTTCCATACTACTTTCAACACACGATAAAGCCACTGTTTCCCTACCTCTCCTGCTGCCTTCCCCATCTCAATACTCACTTCGTCTATACCTGGGGCTTTCCCTCCTTTCATCTTGTCCAGTGCTACCTCCACTTCTGCCCATGTTAAGTCTTCTTCTTTTTCCATATTTCTTACTTCCTTCCTGTTTCTACTTTCCTCCCCAGTGCCTCCTTCTGGGTTTAGTAAATGCAGATATCCTATACAATTTCACAGCAGTTAACAAGATTAATAGTTTCTCAAAATCAGGAGTTTACAGAATCAAGTGTAATAATTGCAGTTTTTCATATGTTGGACAGACTGGGAGGAGTTTCAACACAAATTATTCAGAACATATTAATGCCCTAAGATATAACAAATTCTCAGCAGTAGGTCAACACATGCAAGATTACAATCATAATTTGACCAACATAGAGCAAGATATGGAAATTCTTAAGATATTAAACAAAGGCCCCCTACTTGATATAACGGAAAATTGTTTTATACATTTAGATCAGTATTTCAATTCAAACTATAACCTTAATGACATTTTGGAGAAATCCAATATTCCATTTGACCTTCTCATTATTTTTTTAAAAAATTTTATTTTAACAAATCTAAAATTGATTTTTCATTCAATTCATGGTACCTTTTCACAGCAATTACCCCTATTCCCTCACCCCTCATCCCTGCCATAAATAGCTCCTCCTCACTTCCCTCTCCCTTCCCCGTTCTCTCCGATCTGCTTTACCTTGCTTTTCCCCCTCCCTTCTTTATCTTCCCTACTCATGCTTCCCTTCATATCAGTTGTGCAATACGTCCAGCACACCGCAGTGCAAGATAAGTCACATATTATATTTTCTTATTTCTATTATTATTTATCGTTCTGCTTTTTTCCGCATTGAGCTGTGAATCTTCGCCACCTGCCTTCAGTTTTTGCGACATCGAATTAGTAGCTCTTTGAACGGCATCAATGTGAATTGTTTCTGCATTATTCAATGCATATGCTTAACTTAATTTCTAAATACTACTGCTGCCATATGGTAATTTATAGCTGTCAGATCTTTATAACGAGTGATACGCAGGTTTTGAGAATCTTCAGCGTCCAGATTGATCAACTTGAATCATCCTTCAACGGCAGTTAAGTGCCTTATTTTAATGCATTTTATGCATAATTTGAGACTTTTATCGCCATTGTGATCGTTTTTCATCTTCAACTTTTAACTTCAATCATACTATCGATTCAATGCAGATTTCATTTCCATTCAGTTGGCAGTATTACTGGAATGGGTTAGCTCCCTCCTTGCTCCTCACTCCCGTGTACAAAGAAGTATCACTAAAAGTTTTGCAAGTAATGGGTTCTTCTTCTTAAAACCTCAGTGTTAATTGCTCTAATACATGATACCTTATTTAAATTTCGATGATCCCTAATGTACAGGATGGACGAGAAGTCCCTGTACCCCTGCAATTGTTTAGTATAAAATGTTATTTAGGTTATGTATCCAATATATCTGTATATTCCCCATCATGCTGTAAGCACAATTCTATACGCCTCCATGTTCTTTTTGACATATTTCTGAGCATGTCCGGTGTTATAGTGCGAAATGCATCCTCGACAGCATTGCACAGTTCTTCTTTTGTAGCATAATGACATGCAGATACATGCACCTAATGACTCCCCATAACGAGTTGTCAGTTGTTGTGAGGTCAGGAATTCTTGGTGGCCATTTCAAGGGAGCTAGTGAACCACGACCTATCCACCGTCCTGACAAATGTTCGTTTAGGAACTCGTGCACTGGAAGAGCATAGTGAGTTGGTGCTCCGTCTTGCTGCAGCCATATGCGTTCTGAGAGGCCCTTTCCTCAAGTTGGGGTTTAACCCTGTTTTTAAGATTTGTAAATAATTTGTGCCATTCAAAGTCCCCTCAAAATAGTACGGTCCAAGCTGATGTTGTGATGTCATCGCTGCCCATATCATTACGTGAGGCAGGTTCCTCTCCAACTCAAGTCTGTAATGACGATTCTCTTTTGACCACACCTCAACATATCTAGCACGTGCGCTGTGATATATAGCACGTTCATCTGAAAACATAACCTTGGCACCGGTCACTGCATTTGGGAATTTAGTTGACGAAGTACGGCATGCTAAAACGTGCTCATTCCGGTCTCTATCCTATAACTCATTTACAAACGTCGGTCAAAAAGGTCTGAACTTAAGGGTTTTTAGCCCTTTTGCTCTCAGGCTATTTTCACCAGTCAAGTTCAAAACACACAGACCATTTTTCATGATTATGCATGTTAAAATGTAAAAAATTGCCGTATAAAGAAATTCCCAGATACAAAATTGAAAAAAATCACAATAGTACACTATTCAATATAGTTTTAGGAAAAAAATATCCCAAAATTGTTCATGGCATATTTTACTACAAAAAAATTAGAAAATATATTACAAAAAATAAAAATCAGTTTTCAAATACTAAAAATGTAATCTGTTCTTTAGTGATTTTGTTATTCAGTCATTCTGAAAATGAAAGAATTTAATTCTGTACAACATGATAAAATTTTATTTTTTGTATTCTTATTTAATTGTGAGTTACAGCACCTGATGTAAAGAACTGCACCTGTACCTTCCGGAGTCAGCATTTGTGTTTTGCAAAATATTCTCCTATCATCACTACATGTAAAATCTGAATCACTCTTCTTCTTCTTTATGTACAGCTTTTCCCACACCTGTGGGTTCGCGGGTGCGAACTGTGTCGCACATGTGGACTTTGCTCTGTTTTATGGCCGGATGCCCTTGCTGATGCCAACCCTATATGGAGGGAATGAATTACTATTGCGTGTTTCTGTGGTGGTTTGTAGTGTAGTGTGTTGGCTGAATATGAAGAGGAAAGTGTTGAGACAAACACAAACACCCAGTCACAGGGTCAGAAGAATTAACCAAAGGCGATTAAAATCCCCGAACTGGCTGTGAATCAAACCCGGGCCCTCTGAACCGAAAGCCTCAACACAGACCATTCAGCCAATGAGTCGGACTAAAATCTGAATCACTATTGGCTATAAAGTCACTGTCATCGTCTAAAGCATCTAAATAATCCAAAACATCGGAATTATTTAGCCTAGAATTTGGCCCAGTCATTTAAAAAAATTAGGCCTACTCGTGGCACGAAAATCTAATGTCATGAAATGTTAAACTAAACTTCACTTGAGAATATCAATAAATGTTGAATATAAACAAAATATAATAAACTACTATTAAAACTGAAACAATAAAACGAAGCAAAACATGTATTTTGAAGCTTAAAGGAGACTGTACTTGCAAGCAGCACACTTCAACTCACCATGCGGTACACATACGCGGTTTGATAACTTAATTTGTTCCAAACAGATTAGCGTAGTGTCTCTATTCTCTTGAGAAAAGTGTAAACTAAATCCAAAAGCTACTATTGCTGTCTTTTCCTGACATCTGGGAGTCCATTAGGTACTAATACGGCCATTCGAACACAGAGCTGATAGATCGGCATGCTGAGTGTTGTAAGCAATACCACTCAAGCCGATAGATCAGCTCGCTGATCGTATAAGAGTTAAAATGTAATCTTGCATTGTTCTCCTCGGTATACCAAGTTCTTAAACACGTTTATGCGTCGACTTCATAGGAGATTGTTCATTCGAAACACAGACTCCAGCATGTTTCTTCTCGCATCTTCTTCCTTCCATACCAATCACCAGTAGTGTAACTCTTACCGCTCACATCTGCCATGGCCTCACACTAACACTCGACTGTGACAGTATGTATTCCAACACTTGATTCCAGCAATTAATAAAAAGTAATATAGCTTGCAACCTGCATAAATATCATACGTAATATAGCTACCAACCTGCATGAATAACATGGCATAAATAAAATTTGGTACTAAAAATTCACAGGGGTACGGGGACTTTTTGCCCACCCTGTACACCAGCTCCCCTTCGTGAAAAGCTACATCTCTAGTGCCATGGTGAAACTGAATTTGCCTTTCTCGATATTGTTCTACAAAGGATTGTGACAGAAAATCTAAGCAAGTTTTTACTTCATGACCTAACATGCATTTAGATAGGACTTCACCTGTAGCACAACAAGGTGTGGTACAGTAGGAGAATAAATATTTACTTATTGAATAAGACATACTTTGGCTTTTTTGCTTGGGATTGCATGACAGCTTCTTTAAACTCTCTTTGAAATGTTTTACACTGTTTTCAGCACTTCCATTAGTTGAGGGGTGATAAGGTGCAGATGTTGTGTGGATAATTCCATTTGTCTCACAGAAATGTTTCAATCCTATTGAAGTGATCTGGCTACCATTGTCTGTGATAACGACATTAAGAAGTCCAAAACATGCAAATCAATCTCTCATTACCTCAGTAGTTGATAAAAGAATAATTCTTTGGCATTTGATATATCTCTGGTCACTTAGAAAACACATCAATAAAAAACAAATACATTTTCCCATTAAATGGTCCGAGAAAGTCTACATGAATACAATCAAAAGCATGTTTAGCTTCTTCAATTTTACCAATTTTTCCTTTTCTGGGTTTTTCAAATTTCTCATACAGAGATGACAACTTTTAACATAGCGCTCAATGTCTCCATCTATTCCTGGCCACCAAAAATACTGACGAGCCAGCATCTCCATTGTGAGCACCATGAATCTCTTCTAAGAGTTGTTCATGGAATTTCTCAGGCACTATCAGTCTATATCCCCACATTAGAAGATCTCTATCAGAATGATTTTTATCTGATCTTAAAAATGGCTTAATCATCATTTACCTCTGCAGGCCATCCACTTCTGCAATACAAAGCAACTAAACTCAATATCTTCTTCTTTTTCAATTCTTTGCATATATCCTGTGAGTTTATAGGTAATTTATCCTCAACAAAAAATTTGAAATAATCCAGTTTCTCAGTTTCACTACTTGAAACATTCAAGGGAAGCAGAGATGACCGAATATCTTCTCTTTGTAGAGTTTAATGTATGAGAGACAAAACATATAGTCCTTTCACTCTTATCAGGATATTTGTGCAAAATGTACTGCCCCTAATTCGACGTTTGACGCATTGCAAAACAGTTTAAGAGGAAGACTGGGATCAAACTGAGCTAGGCTCTGTTGAGATGCTAACAAGGACTTGACTTTTTGGAAAGAATCTTCACACTTGGTATTCCACTCAAATTCTGCTTTTGCTTTTAACAGTTTATACTGGGGATTCAACCCTTTAGACAATCCTGATACAAATCTAGCATAATAATTCACCATACCAATAAAGGTATACATTTCTGGATCTTGGAGATTCCACCATGATTTAGACTTTTTCAGGATCTTAATGTAGACCTGCTTTATCTAAAATATGACCTAAATACTTAATTCTTTTTGAAATAAATTGCATTATTTTAAATTTATCAAGCCCATCGAAAACCTGACTTAAATTTCTCGAATGTTCTTCTCTGTTTTACCTGTTATAACTGTATCATTTAAAAAATCGATTACTTCTTTAGCTCCTAGCAAAACCTTCTCGACGACCTTCTGGAACAATGCACAAGCAGGCCTTTCCTATCCCATCGTCGCCATAAGACCTATCTGTGTCGGTGCGACGTAAAGCCCCTAGCAAAAAAAATAAAAAAAATAAAAGTACTCCAAGCCAGCATCTTTTTAGTTTCATCTGTTAATTCTAGTTGATTATAAGCCTGTTAAAAATCAAGCTTGGAGAAAAATTTGCGCCCTTGAAGTACAGCAAAAAGCTTGTCAGTTCGAGGCAGTGGATGTTTGGTATCCTCTAAGTATTTGTTTATAGTAAGTGTATAATCAAAGCACAGTCACAATCAACCATCGGCTCATATCACCAGCACTATAGGTGTCCCCCATTCCTAATTATCAACTAGTGATATAACGCCTATGTTTCCTTCTTCAACAACCTATCAACCTACAGAGTTGGTTAATATTATTATAGCATGTATTGACTTCAATTTGTCTGAGCGGAATAAGCACATGGTTATCGTATACCCTTTAAATGAACATTAGTAAGGCGTATTTTACACTTACCAAATTATTCCTTATAAATACTCTTGGGAATGACAGAAATTCCTGCTCCAGAATCCAGCTGCATACATAAACGTTTGTTATTAGCAGTTACTGTGATAGTCCAAGGTCTGATTACATTATTATTGCAAAATTTCATCATGCACACTTACGCAATTATTTCCGAGCAGTTCACATATCTGATATAAGTACCCAATCTGATCACAATTATGGCATCTGTAACTGTTAAATTTACATGGAAATTATGATTACTTCCTCCACAACATTTACGCTTGATTAGCCTTTCTTTCATGTTGAGCTGCCTGTTACTGATCGGCGCAGTAGGTTTCTTCACACTAATAACGTGGTCGACCTCTTAGTATGCCGACGAAGCTGTCATAAAAACGGGCTTCTTCTTCAGCGCAACTTCAACTAAGTCTTGTAATGATGTTGTGTGGTTTTCTTTGCAGACTTTATGTACCACGAGTCCTTCCGATAAACCACAAACAAATTTGTCCTTTGGCTTCTCCTCTAATATATTTCCAAACTTGCAGTCACTCGCCTTCCTCTTAATTTTTACATACCACTGCCAAACTGTTTCTTGAGGTGATTAACGTAGATTATAAAATTCCTTTCTCTCTGTGAAAATAGTTATCCTTTTGGAATACTGTTGTTTTAATAAAGCACGTAATTTATCATAAGTTTTATCTTTAGAGAGTGTCAGTTCACACAAATCCTTCCGTACTTTATACGCCTCCTCCCCAACTAGTGTTATCAACACTGCTGCTCTTTGATCATCATTAACATAATTTGCTTTGAAATACTGTTCCATTATTTCTTGGTAGGTATTCCAATCATCTCCACAGTGATATTCAGATAAGGAACCAATAGAGTTACATGAAACAAGTATGACACTTGACGTGTGTCCACTATCGTCCACAATTTCAATTTACGCATTTCCAACTGGTGAAGTCATTTGTGCAGTATGGTTTCAGTGCATATCAAATTCATGAATAAAATTTATTTTATTCTCGTTGCCACATGTAATATATCAGTAACAACCTTCTTTGTATAACCTTTAATGAGACAGAGTAAAAACAATAGGACACAAACATAAACAAAATATCACTTGGCAACCGTAACTAAGTAACTACATACACTACACCAGCCCTCCTCCATTTTTATATTTTTGGGAGTACCAGGAACCGAACTCAGACTTCTGAGGACAGCAGCTAATAATGCTAACTCTTACACTATGGAGATTAGAAAGAGAATTGGTGTTTCAAAACTACAGGACAAGATGGAAACAAACAGGCTGAAATGGTATGGACACATGTTGTGGACGGGAGAAGACCGTGTTCCAAAGAAAGTATTTCCAGAGAAACCAGCAGGAAAGAGACCACAAGGAAGCCCTTGAAAGAGGTGGATGGATACTGTGGAGGAGAGTATAGAGAACAAAAAAGATAGAAGGAATATTGGAAGCAGGAAAAGATTGGTGGAGAGACAGGCAGCAATGAAAGTCCTTAATTCATAACCTGGTTCAGGAAAGAACTGGAAATGGGAACTGAAGAAGAAAAAGAATGACATTATTTTCCCTACTAGAAACGCATCTCTTGATAAATATATTTTTATTTTCAGTGGAAGTTTGATTTGGACTCCTAGGAGCAAAAATGAAAAGTGAGCAAAATATATACCGTACTTATATACAAAATAAAACATGTATTTGGTGAAACAACGTAAATATCTGAGTCATACTCGTCAGTCATTTAAAAATTTACACATTACTTATTTTATGAAAGCATCTTCAGTGGTAATAAAGATATTTAACATGTTCTTCCTGCTAATAATCCTGCTTTTGCCCCATAGAACAATTTCTACCAATGCTACATGTCTGTAGCAGTTTTTTTGGTATTATGACTTTTTTTTTTTTTTTTTGTTCAAATCACCAGTTTTGATGTTAAGAGTTTTGCATGTAATGGTCCTTGTGACTGCCAACAAGTTCAACTTTGTGGTCCTGAAGTATTAAAAAAAATGAACAACCATACTTTTTTCTTCTTTGTTTCATATTTTATAGATGTCGAGAAATAGGATTATTTATCTTCTGGAAGTAACATGTCATGAATATGTAATCTAGAAACTTAGTTCTTTTCTGCATGATAGTGGAGTTTTGAAAATGACCATATTTTGTTAAATGATAAGACTATTTTGATCAAATATACATTAAATCTGTATTAATTGTAATGTCCCAGGCTGTGCAAGACTACATCCATGCCCAACGAGTCCTTCATCAATATGGCAACATGGCATCATTCCAGGGCATACAAGGAGACTGTGAAATGATTGTGGAGGAGCTTAAACAGAAACTGCGAGATCATTTCAAGAGCAAGGAGGTTTGTTGCATTCAATCTCATATTCACATAGGACATAGTTCCAAAAATATCTGTGTTTTTTCATTAATTTAAGATTTTATTATCATAGTTTCTTTTATATTTTTTATCAAATGGCGTTTTGGAAGGGAGGGTGCGATTAATGGTTGAGAGTAAGTTGGATGAAAACTAGTGTGTTTTCGGACCACAGACAATCGGACTTACAGTATTCGCCAGATGACCGAAAAATGCTACGAGAGGAATAAACTTCGAACAACTCGAATTATCGACTCGAAACTCGAAGTTGCGAGTTTCAACATTCATGCCACATCGCAGTTAAATATGCAGGTGCCAGTCCACTTTCTACATATTTTAATTTTGTCTTCATAATTAAGGAATTTCACGACCTTTCCCATATCCATAACTAGTCTGTCACTAGACAGATATGTACCACACTAGTCAACTTCACACGATTATGTTCCTAATCCAGATGTAGGCTAACACACGACAAATGTTCGCTACTCTTCATTGTACCACTCAACACAGAATACATTTCTAACTTCTGAAGGGAATGCAAAATACAAGTACAAACAGGCTCACTGTGTTATTCAGCAAGCAAAACTGAACATTACTGAAGGTGCACCTTATCCTGTGAAGTTCAGGAATTCAAGGCCTTCTCCTGTTATCACACACCTGTGGCGAGGGCTCTTACCTGAGTTGGAAATCATGTTCCTTTCACAAGGGATGACAAATAACATTTTCAGGGCTAGGAGAAATGTGATCGTACTAAGCCATTATAGCAAAAATTTGTGATGCAATAAGCGAGGCTTTTTTATATAGATTTAATACGGTGAGAATTGGGGCTTCAAATTTACGACATGCTAAGCGGGAAAACGTGTTATTGAGGAACACACTAACGAGGTTTCACTGATTTAGTATGTGGTAGCATAGTAAGTGAGATTGAATCAAGGTGCAGCAAAGCTAAAGCAGTGAGCTCGTAGTTGTGATCAATGGTATTCTGTAAGAAGGAAAGCCAGCTTCTTGATGAAACTATCTTTACAGTGGTCTGTTTTCAGCCCAACTTTGCAGTACGGCAGTGAAAGCTGGATGGACTCAGGATGTCTTAATCATAAGTTACAAGTAACAGATATGAAAGTAGTGAGAATGATCACTGGTACAAATAGGTGGGAACAATGATGAGATAAAGGATAAGTTTGAAATGAACTCGATGGATGAAGTGGTACGCATAAACCAGCTTCGGTGATGGGGCCATGTGAGGCAGTGGAGGAGGTTAGGTTACGTAGGAGAATAATGGACTCGGTCATGGAGGTTAAGAGAAGTAGAGGGAAACCAAGATAACGCTGGTTAGACTTTATTTGTAATGATTTAAAGATGAGAGGAATGGAGCTAAACGAGGCCACAGAGCTAGGTGCAAATAGAGGAATGTGGAGGCGTTTAGTAAACTCATAGAGGCTTGTGGCCTCAGTGCTGAAAGGCTTAGAAATCTATATTGAAGACCATATGTATGTATGTATGTATGTAATGTATGTATGTATGTATGTATGTATGTATGTATGTATGTATGTATGTATGTATGTATGATCACTGGTACAAATAGGTGGGAACAATGATGAGATAAAGGATAAGTTTGAAATGAACTCGATGGATGAAGTGGTACGCATAAACCAGCTTCGGTGATGGGGCCATGTGAGGCAGTGGAGGAGTTTAGGTTACGTAGGAGAATAATGGATGTATGTATGTATGTATTTATTTATTTATTCTGTCTTCTGCTTTTACCCTGTGTAATTAAATCAGCAGTCTCTGCATTACTTGATCTCTCCCTGTAAGCCAGTTCAAAAGCTGTTCATCATCATATATATCATGATTTCTTTTATGTTTTTCATCAAATTTACTGTCTCAGACAAGGCCTACGTAAAAACATGGTTATGTTGAAAAAATCCTTACTGTTCGATTGCTTTGTACACTTCGGTTTAACAATGATATTTTCATTATGTACAATTAAGTCTTGTGTCACATTTCCACCTTTTTCATTGTTGTGTGTACAATAGACTTCTTTCAGTCACTTAACAAAGTGTAGAGTCTCACTTTGTAAGGTTGCACGTATATTTCCACGTTTTCTTCAATATGGCATTAGCATCACCTTCACTTTCACTTTGATCAGAATTCTTTTTGTCCTCCTTCCTTTGGATTGACTGAAGAACCATTTTCCAGTCTCCACACTCACACTCTGTTGGAATATCTGAATCCATCTGAATTCTTCAATTTTGGCAGACTGAAGAACCTAACAGTTAAAAATTAACTGAGTCCAAACTGAAAATAGATGGCTTCAGATATGTTTTTTAAAAAGAAGAAGAAGTTACAAACTGTTCAGACTGTAACACTTTTCCATGCATTGGTTATACACTAAATTGCTTGGAGAACATTCAGTCCGTTTATCAGTGTTGGAAGGGTTCCTTTATTGCCGTTAACTTCTGATACAGTGTATTTCATCACTAACTGTCTGTATATAACCTTGAAGTTCTAGATTACTCATTAGTCAAGTGGTTGAGGCTACATTTGGTGGGAAAAAGACCATCTTCACATTTTGCAGCTCAATTGTATCTGGGTGAGATGATCCATTATTGAGGAATAATAACACTTTTCTCTCCTGGTGTACCGGAATAATTTTTCTGTCCAGTTGTCCCAACTACTTGGTCATTATTTTTCTGGTCATTCGTTCTTTCTTATTTGCTTTCCATTCAATGCCAAACTGTGTAACGTCCATGTTCTTAAATCACCTTGGTTTTGCAGCTTTCCCTCTCACGAGGGTCTTCTCCTGGTTTTTTAAAATTCATACTGGCACATAACAAGATTTTAAGATGTTCCTTTGCAACTTTTCCACTATTACACACAGTTTTCCCAGACACAGCACAGAAAAATACTCCAGTTTCATACCCATCTATGATTGAAGGTAATTTTTCTTGCCACTTTTCAGAAGTCTCCATACTAACACTGGATGATTACTGCAAACCGCTCTAAATTTGATACCATGTCGCTTTCTGAATCTCTCTGGCCGACAATTTGAGGCTTTGATGTCCCCTATACGTAATTCTGACACAAATTCTAATGTTAAAGTTTATAATTTTCATGTTCCGTATTGATGACAATATAATTATTGTAGATAAATGAGATAATCCACCTAATCAATACAGTATGAAATTAGTACTTAAATTTATTTATATATTATACTGTTTTTGGCCTATTGATATTAGGCCATCATCAGTTATAAGATCTTAAAACACTAATTGGCCATATGTATAACAAAAATAGGTAGCATAATACTTGAAAATTGTTCTGATCTAATATTCAGTATACACTAAAATAAAGTCACTGTCTTGAGGATGTAACACAACACTTGAAAATTCTTATGATCTGTTCGTTATTTTTTTTTTTATGGCCTATTTTGGACCACACTAGTCAATTATACAATGGATTTTTTGATTTCCGATTGAGAAATGTGTTTTTAAAAAATTATTTCCCCTTAACTTTCCTTCCTAAAATCAGGGTGCAAAAAATACGGTAAGTAAAGTTGAACTGCACTCATCCATGGATACTGCAGTTCTCTGTGGTGGAACAGTGTCATGCAGAGCTAAGAGAAATGTTGAGTGATAGTGTTTTGCTGTATCGAACTAAAGCGTAAGATGTGTAGGAATTATCCTTGCACATGGGTATTTCTGTGTTGACAGTGTTCTGAATTTTACAACAGGACTTGCAGATGCAAAAAGATTTGTGTGCATAATAGAACAATGATTTCTATTTATCTTTCGATTGCCCCCTCCATTAGCTCTTGTACCAGTTCCCAATATTGTGTTAGTGTTGAGAAACACATTCCAGTGGTCTTCAGATTCATAACGTACGTACGTTTACATTGCTGCTGTTTTATCGGAATATATAACACGATTGTCATGATGAAACAACCCTTGTAGAATTTATGCCTCTATATCTTCCTCCTCTCATACACTCTGAGATTGCAGTTCATTCTCAAGACTTGGGCAGTGAATGCAGTGCACTATCACTTCAGCATGTAAGTTATATTAACTAAATCTACATTGAAAAGAATGCCTTCATTCTTAACAGACTATCTCTTCTGACATTCCTTTGTGACTTAAGAGGAAGTTTTCACTGGTTTAAGAAGAGAGCTTTTGGCTTTTGGTTTTCAACTGCAAAGACCTCTGTTGTTCACTTCTGCCAGAAGCGCAATCTTCATCCCCATCCTGAGCTTTATTTAGCGGGAGTTGCTCTTCCTGTAGTCAACACGTACTGATTTCTTGGGTTCCTTTTCAATATAAATTTTGTGGGAGCCACACATGAGTCAGTTAAAAGTCAAATGCACTAAGAAACTGAATATTTTGAAGTTTGTTAGTGGTACTACATGGGGGCAGGGAAGACCACATGGTGCTCCTACATTTTATCTAGAGTAGTCTACGGCAGTGCAACATATGGATCAGCAAGGCAAAGTGTGCTCATAAAACTGAATAGAATCTACCGCAGTGGAATTAGGTTGGCAACGGGAGCATTCTCTGCAAGTCCCATTGCTAGCTTGGTTGCTGAATCTGGTGTACCTCCTTTACATGTGAGGCGCCAGCAAACACTGTTGTCCTATGCTGCGAACTTGCGACAGATGCCACTTCACCCAAGCTATCCCTGCATATTCCACGATGAGAATTATTGGTTATATGCTGCTTATTCACGAGCAGTGCAACCGGTTGTTATACACTTGGAGAACAGTCAGAGATTGTGTACCGGGCGAGTTGGCCGTGCGGTTAGCGGCGCACGGCTGTGGGCTTGCATCCGGAAGATAGTGGGTTCGAATCCCACTGTCGGCAGCCCTGAAGATGGTTTTCCGTGGTTTC
This sequence comes from Anabrus simplex, assembly GCF_040414725.1. Classification (NCBI taxonomy): domain Eukaryota; kingdom Metazoa; phylum Arthropoda; class Insecta; order Orthoptera; family Tettigoniidae; genus Anabrus; species Anabrus simplex. The sequence goes on from NC_090271.1 coordinate 163,728,645, forward strand.
CCATTTTCACACCAGGCAAATGCGACCTAGTAAGGTTCCTCTGTGGGTAACACAATGCCATGAAATCATCCTAAATCTGCACACTGAGCCAAAAGTGAACACGGACCCCTCCATTCATCGCAGGCTCCTTCTGTCCGTTGTTAGCCTGTACCCAGGTTCATTAGTTATTTACATGGATGTCTCAATGGCTGAAGCGAAGGTTGGCTGTGCATTCATTGTTGATAATAAGAGGTTCCTTTTTCCTCTACTGGAAACCTGTAGTGTGTACATAGCAGAGTGCTACGCTATCCTAGAAGCTTTGTGGTATGTGCTGTCCACTGAATTTCGGCACTTTCCACTGTGTACTGACTCCTTGAGTTCACTACAATATATTGATGGATGTTTTCTGCGACACTCTCTGGTGCAGCGGATGCAGGATCTGCTGGTCGGATGCTGGAGTGCTAACACCAGAATCACATTTTTGTGGTGTAGCGGAAAAACGAACATTCTCTGCCACCAAGAAGGCGGGTTTGCTGGGCTGAGTGGCTCAGCTGGTTGAGGCGCTGGTCTTCTGACTCCACCTTGGCAGGTTCGATCCTGGCTCAGTCCTGTGGTATTTGAATGTACTCAAATATGGCAGCCATGTGTCGGTAGATTTACCGGCACGTAAAAGAACTCCTACGGCACTAAATTCCCGCACCTCGGTGTATCAAAAAAATCGTTAAAGTAGTTAGTGGGACGTAAAGCGAATAACATTATTATTATTATTATTATTATTATTATTATTATTATTATTATTATTATTATTATTATTATTATTGTTGTTGTTGTTGTTGCTGTTGTTGTTGATAATAAGAGGTTCCTTTTTCCTCTACTGGAAACCTGTAGTGTGTACATAGCAGAGTGCTACGCTATCCTAGAAGCTTTGTGGTATGTGCTGTCCACTGAATTTCGGCACTTTCCACTGTGTACTGACTCCTTGAGTTCACTACAATATATTGATGGATGTTTTTTGCTAACACCAGAATCACATTTTTACATTTTTTCCCATTGCCTTACAAGGTTCCAGCCAGTGATATTCCTTCTTCGCTGAGACATGGTTATGTCCTATTGGGAGATGGAGTGGCAGACCACCCTTATTTCAAATAAGCTGAGAATGATTATCGAACCCCACTGTCGGCAGTCCTGAAAATGGTTTTCCGTGGTTTCCCATTTTCACACCAGGCAAATGCTGGGGCTGTACCTTAATTAAGGCCACGGCCGCTTCCTTCCCACTCCTAGCCCTTCCCTGTCCCATCGTCGCCATAAGACCTATCTGTGTCGGTGCGACGTAAAGCAAAAAAAAAAAAAGAATGATTAAACTAATGAAGGTATGAAAGACTTCCCTTCAGGTTTTTCAGAGAGAAGCAGTGGTATTATGTTTTCTACGGATCTGTCACCGTATAGCAGTGCACTCCTCCGTACTGAAGAGAGAATCCCCATAACCCCCCTGGTGTGTACTTGCGGCAGTCATCTGACCATAATACGCATCCTTATGCAGTACGGGCCTGGGCGATCCGCGCCAAGGTACTTTGAGTACCATCTTCCTCATTCTACGAGATGATGAGCAGCCGATAGACCTCGTCATTTATTTTATGAGGGACAGTGGCCTGTTTTATCGTGATTAAACATGAAATTTCTGTTTGTTTTCAATTTTTAATTTTATTAACCATGTTTTTATTCTTTTAACTCTGTTTTTATCTATCTTTGTATATTTTTAATTATGTTCTTTAAACTTTTAATTTGAAAGAAATATAATATGTCACTTTAAAGGCAATGCCTTATTTAATTTCATTACATTTTAATACAATTTTAAGTCATTTTATAAGATGAGACATTGCAAATTAGATCCAATGATTATTTTAAATTTATAATCATTCTTCATCATTTTAAAAATTCTAGCCACTGAGAAATTTTAAATGTAAAATTACGTCATGTTGTCTCATCTCGTACCATTAGGGGCTGATGACCTATATGTTAGGCCCCTTTAAACAACAAGCATCGTCATCATCATCATCATCATCATCATCATCATCATCATCATCATCATCATCATCATCATCAAAAAGACAGCTTTTTCCTCCCCTCTCCCAAAAGATACATCAACATTTGACATGCGTGATCCTTAAATCATAGATGTCAAAATGTTAATGCAGCATACCTGTGAATTTCCATGCAGTCAGCTCATGAGGTGGTTATTTACATAGGCATCTGCAAAAGAGTTGGCTGAGTCTGTTGACCTCCTGCTGCAGCTGAAGGAACCTGCTAAATCTTTGTGTGCTGACTTTTTATCACATGCTGAAACAAGGTTGGCAGAACAGTTGACCTTCCTTGAAGATATGCAAGAACAGGTAAGAACCCAATTTTCTGCTTTGTAACTGTATTGACTTGGAAATTTATTGTGTGTGATTCTTTCATATCGGAACTTTATTGTAATCAAGTATGAATTATGGATCAGGTGGGGGCAAGAAAAATGAGAGATGAAGATACTGAAGTAACACTCTCTCATAAGTACATTGAATGACTTATGTTTTGTTGATGGAATTTGCTGGAGGAACTCCAAAGAAAGTTAGAAAGACTGGGAAAAAACCATCTAAGTGATTCTCTTTCATACTGTTTGTGTGGAAAAAATAGTTCTTAGATTTTACCATACGTCAGAAGATAAGATCATCAACCTCTTGTTTCGATGTTAGAAACTTAATTTTCTGACTTTGATAATTGCCATTATTGGTAGTAATTCTCCCAGTTTTTTTTTTTTTTTTTTTTTTTTTCCTGTTTTATTTATGTGCTGGTATGCTGACATTTTTCACATTGTGGAGTGTATTTCACTATCTCAGCTTCAAATAATTACAGTTACACAAACTAATGGTGGACATGCCTTGACAAACATACAGTCCACAGCGCTTCTCACTGTGATGCATGATTTTAAAGCTGCATATAATAACATGAACATCTGTCCTGTTGAATATGGCCTTAGTACTCATCCTGTATATATTTATTCTTATTTGGCATCTCCTCCCCTGCGAACCATGTGACCTTGCCGCGGTGGGGAGGTTTGCGTGTCCCAATGAAGCAGATAGCCGAGCCGCAGGTGCAACCATATCGGATGGGTATCTGTTGAGAGACCAGACTAAGGAATGGTTCATCGAAAGGGGGGGTAGCAGCCTTTCGGAAGTTGCAAGGGCGGCAGTCTGGATGATTGACTGATATGGCCTTGTAATAATATTCAACGTGGCTTAGCTGTGTTGAAACTGCTACACGGCTGAAAGCAACGGGAAACTACAACCGTAACTAACTCCCGAGGACGTGCAGCTCTCTCTGTATGAATGATGTACTGATGATGGCTTCCTCCCGGGTAAAATATTCCGGAGGTAAACTAGTCCCCCATTCGGATCTCTGGGTGGGGACTACACGAGAGGGGGCGATCATCAGGAAGATGGATACTGACATTCTGCGAATCGGAGCGTGGAATGTTAGAAGTTTGAATCATTGTAGTAGATTAGAAAATCTGAAAAGGGAGATGGATAGACTAAAGTTAGATGTAGTTGGTGTAAGTGAAATACGTTGGCAGGAGGAACAGGATTTCTGGTCAGGCAACTACCGAATTATCAACACAAAATCAAACAGAGGAAATGCAGGAGTTGGTTTAATAATGAATAAGAAAATAGGACAGTGGGTAAGCTACTAAGACCAGCATAGTGAAAGAATTATTGTCGTTAACCTCTTAACTGGGTATTATAGATGTGCTTGGTGTAACCAGCCCTGTGTATTTTTTCAGCAGATGGTTGTTACACAGTAGGATATTCAGAAAAGTTAGTTATATCACTAATATCATTCATCTGTGATACAAAAAGTAAAATAAAGGCGTTTTAATTTTAATGTTAGAGAAATGTTGAACCATTTTTACATTAACTGCAAGGTAATTTACCTGTTTGGAATTTCCGAGTTTGGCCCATATTTTATAGCTGAAAGTTGAAACAAATAAAAGCAAGGGGTATTTATATATATCATATCATGCATATGACATTCTGTACCGTTTTTCATTAACTGCAAGGTCATTTACCTGGTTTACACAAATTTGAGTGTTTTGTTCATATGTTACCACCTAAAATTAAAACCAGTAAAAGAAACTAATATTTACGAATTGCACACCATGCTAGTGACAATGTGAATGGTTTTATTTTAACTTCACGGTCCGTTACGTTATTTACCTCACTAGAACTGCAGTGATTTGTCTCAGAGATAATTCTTGGAAAGTAAGGGGTTGCGATACTTCCCCGTTTTGAGAAGTACATACTGTTTTCTGGCTTATGAACAATCCCCTGCAGCATTAGAAGTCCAATTAGAGCTTTTATGTCAGTTGGATTTGTATCCACCCAATCTCTCGCTAGTGACCATGGTTTCAAGTTTGGATGGGCTTCTAAAATCTGTTCAGCATACACATTTGTCTGTTCGGCAATAAGTTGAAACATATCATCACCTATGAACCGTTCAAAATATTCCAGCACATTGGATTCATCGTCGAAGTCCACATTTACACCAAAAGCACCAGAAAATACGAATTTCTGACGTGAAACACTACGCGGCGGGAAAGGTTGAAACATGTCCAGCACTTCGCCCTCATCCGATTCGTCATGTTGTTTCCCTTGTTCTTCATTCTCACTTTCTGAACCACTTTCACTATTGGACTCGCCTTCATTTGTATCAAACCACTGATCTTCAGATTTCTGAGAAGGTAAATTGTCAGAATCATTCTCTAAGTGTTGAATAATCTCGTCTTCTTCGAGCGTTTCAAACTTACGCTTTGAACTAGATGCTTCCATATTTGGTTTACTGCGGACAAGTAGCACAGCACAGTTGTAAAATAAAATGAAATAAGCTTCAAGAAGCCTGACATGTGGTATTTGCTGTCATCGAGCGGGAAAAACTTCAATTCATAAGACAATATACGACGCGGCAAAGTAGCTCTTCATACCCAGGAGATATTCGTGGTAAAATACGAGTATGTATATATTCGTCATGCCCATTACCCTGTAACATACAGCGTACGAATATATATGTCATGCCCAGTTAAGAGGTTAAGATAGACACCAAACCAATGCCCACCACAATAGTGCAGGTCTATATGCCTACTAGCTCAGCAGATGATGAGGAAATCGAAAGAACATATGAAGAGATAGAAGATTTAATACAATATATAAAAGGTGACGAGAATCTAATTGTGATGCGAGACTGGAATGCAGTGGTAGGCCAAGGAAGAGAAGGTAGTACAGTAGGAGAATTTGGATTGGGACAAAAGAACGAAAGAGGAAGTCGGCTGGTTGAATTCTGCACTGATCGTAATTTAGTCCTTGCCAATACTTGGCCCAAACACCACAAACGACGGCTTTATACGTGGACGAGACCTGGAGACACTGGAAGGTATCAACTAGACTTCATTATGGTTAGGCAGAGATTCAGAAACCAGGTATTGGATTGCAAAACTTTTCCAGGAGCAGACGTGAACTCTGACCACAACTTGTTGGTCATGAAATGCCATCTGAAGCTGAAGAAATTGAAGAAAGGAAAGAATGCAAAAAGATGGGATCTAGACAAGTTGAAAGAAACGAGTGTGAGGGATTGTTTCAAGGGACATGTTGCAAAAGGACTAAAGGAAAAGGCTGAAGGAAACACAATAGAGGAAGAGTGGATAGTCATGAAAAATGAAGTCAGTAGGGCTGCTGAAGAAGTGTTAGGAAGGAAGAAAAGATCAACTAAGAATCAGTGGATAACTCAGGAGATACTAGACCTGATTGATGAACGACGAAAATACAAGAATGCTAGAAATGAATAGGGCAGAAAAGAATACAAGCGATTAAAGAATTAAGTGGACAGAAAGTGCAAGGTAGCTAAGGAAGAATGGCTGAAGGAGAAGTGCAAGGATGTCGAAGGTTGTATGGTCCTGGGAAAAGTAGAGATGCTGCATACAGGAAAATCAAGGAAACCTTTGGAGAAAGGAAATCTAGATGTATGAATATTAAGAGCTCAGATGGAAAGCCACTTCCAGGGAAAGAAGACAAAGCACAAAGATGGCAGGAACATATCCAACAGTTGTATCAAGGTGAAGATGTAGATAATTTGGTTCTGGAACATGAAGAGGCTGTTGATGCTGATGAAATGGGAGACCCAATTTTGAGGTCAGAGTTTGACAGAGCTGTGAGTGACCTAAATAGGAACAAGGCACCTGGAATTGATGACATTCCCTCTGAATTACTGACTGCCTTAGGAGAAACCAGCTTGACAAAGTTATTCCATTTAGTATGTAAGATGTATGAGACAGGAGAAGTTCCATCCGATTTTCGGCAGAATGTTGTTATACCTATTCCCAAGAAGCCGGTGCTGACAGGTGTGAAAACTACCGCACCATTAGTTTAGTATCTCATGCCTGCAAAATTTTAACACGTATTATTTACAGAAGAATGGAAAAACAAGTTGAAGCTGAGTTGGGAGAAGATCAGTTTGGCTTCAGAAGAAATGTAGGAACACGTGAAGCAATCCTGGCTTTACGTCTGATATTAGAGGATCGAATCAAGAAGGACAAGCCCACGTACATGGCATTCATAGATCTAGAAAAAGCATTTGATAATGTCGATTGGACCAAGCTATTTAAGATTCTGAAGGTGATTGGGATCAGATACCAAGAACGAAGAATTATCTACAATCTGTATGAAAGTCAGTCTGCAGTGATAAGAATTGATCACTTTGAAAAAGAAGCAGCAATCCAGAAAGGAGTGAGGCAAGGCTGCAGTTTGTCCCCCCTCCTTTTCAACGTTTGCATAGAACAGGCAGTAAAGGAAATCAAAGAGAAATTTGGAAAGGGAATCACAGTCCAAGGAGAGGAAATCAAAACCTTGAGATTTGCCGATGATATTGTTATTTTATCTGAGACTGCAGAAGATCTCGAGAAGCTGCTAAATGGTATGGATGAAGTCTTGGGTAAGGAGTACAAGATGAAAATAAATAAGTCCAAAACAAAAGTAATGGAGTGCAGTCGAACAAAGGCAGGTGATGTAGGAAATATTAGGAATGAAGTCTTAAAGGAAGTAGATGAATATTGTTACTTGGGTAGTAAAATAACCAACGATGGCAGAAGTAAGGAGGACATAAAATGCAGATTAGCACAAGCAAGGAAGAGCTTTCTTAAGAAAAGAAATTTGCTCACTTCAAACATTGATATAGGAATTAGAAAGATGTTTTTCAAGACTTTCGTATGGAGCGTGGCATTGTGTGGAAGTGAAACATGCATGATAACTACCTCAGAAAGAAAGAGAATAGAAGCTTTTGAAATGTTGTGTTACAGAAGACTGCTGAAGGTGAGATGGATAGATCGAATCACAAATGAAGAGATACTGAATCAAATTGGCGAGAGGAGATCGATTTGGCTAAATTTGACGAGAAGAAGAGATAGAATGATAGGACACATCTTAAGACACCCAGGACTTGTTCAGTTGGTTTTTGAAGGAAGTGTAGGTGGTAAGAACGGTAGGGGTAGACCAAGGTATGAATATGACAAGCAGATTAGAGCAGATGAAGGATGTAGTAGTTATGCAGAAATGAAAAGGTTAGCACAGGATAGGGTGGCATTGAGGGCTGCATCAAACCAGTCTATGGACTGATGACTCAAACAACAACACGTTTGGCATCTCAGTTCATTTCCAGCTTCCTCTGTGCTGTATGTTTGGTTCCGGACTACAGACTGACTTTACACACTGCTGGTTGACGTCACTGCTGAATATAAATTGGGATTATAGCTTCTTCTCCATTTACCACTGCTAAAGTATGCTGATGGTTTAACATCGTGTATAATAGTCAGTTGATTTACCTCAATCTATTCTTGCAGTTTACTGAGGTTCTCGTCTTCAGACTCGTAGCCCCAAACTGTACTATGGCCGTTAAAATCTCCAATAACTATCTGCATGTTCTGATTCTGGAAGTTGGAAGGTTCTTGATGGGAATTCAGAATTTTTCAAATAAATATTGTTATTAACTTTACTGAACCATTATGTAAGGAGTTTAAAATAAATATAATGTCTTTCAAATAAATATATTAATTTTACTGAACAACTATCTAAGGAGCTCCTTAAACTAACTTAAAATTTGTATTACCTTACCACCTATTTAAATTTTTAAAAAGACTTTTCTTAGGACAATTCCTAGTGGAGGAATTTTACTCCGAAACGCAGATAGAAAATAAGTTCTGTAACACATCATACCAAATTAAAATTAATTAAAGAATACCTTGAGGAAAAAAAGTATTTAACACATCAGCAGGCCCCAAAAAGAACAATATTGACATTACAGAATTAAACTCAACCCAAACTTAAAATCCACCATAAAGGAAACAAGAAAATCAAAATTCATAGTCAGTATAATCCGGAACGGTTCAGTACAGGAAATTCAATGTGTCAATATACACTCAGTGTCTAACACACATTCTCCCGTAAGGAGTGAACAATCTACCGTACTCATTTAGCGATGGCACACAGGAGCAGACTCCATACACCAGATAAGGCAATAATAATAAATCAGTTACGTAAAGTCCAGGAAGAGATAAGATAAGCAACAATGGTACAGTTACAGAATAGCATAAGACAAGACAAGATACCACGACAATGTATGCAAAGATAACAAACCCAACGTTATAAAATTCTCCGCGAAGAATTGCCTAAAATTGTACCAAACATAATGTGTTAAATGAATAATTTCTTGAAATAATTACCTTATAATATTACCACTTGAAATGAGTTCATATTAACTGTATAGGCTTTAAATATAAACTAACTAGGTTAAAATTAATATTAATATTAATAATAATAATAATAATAATAATAATAATAATAATAATAATAATAATAATAATATTAAGTAAAAAACTGTGTCACTAGTAATTACGAGGTGCAGAGTTCAATATACCAGCCAAAATGAAGACTAAACTTATGGAATGAAAAAGAAAAAAATCAGGACAAAATGACCAAATAAAAATATAACCTGAACACAGGTAAAATTTACAAGTAACAATCAGCAATAAAATAAGTGGCAATTACACCAGTGTGAAGGAAAATGTACCGTGAAACACACACAAAATGAGCAGAATAAAATATATCAAAGGGTAAAATAAAATGAGAAAGGACTACAGCAACCTTAAGGTATCCGGACAAGCAATAGCATATCATTTAAACGGCTCCAACATGAAGTCCAAATTACAAACATGCGTAGAACATAAATCCAATCTCACAATAATGTGCACAGTAAAATTCACAAAACAGACAAATAAAGATAAATATGAGCACACAAACAAATAATAAAATAAGGTACTACAGAAGTGAAGAGGAAAACTATAGCATTTTGCCAATAATGACCTATGCGCCTGTAACAGTTCACCAAACAAAACTTATACTGTACACAATCTTACATTTTACGTTTTCATAAATAAATAAATAAATAAATAAATAAATAAATAAATAAATAAATAAATAAATAAATAAATAAATAAATAAATCAAGACCAAGTTTTATCCCAAAAAGGGATTTACACAACCATATTATCCTATCCCAGTAGGATCATTGTTCATTTTAAATGATGTAAGCGGAGGCATGGCTGACAGCTTTTGTCCCCAGTAAGTTCTAACGGCAGACAGCCCTTTCCAAGCTAGGCCGCGCGCAGCAGTAAAGTTGGACGATCATTGCACGCTCTGGAGAGCAGATTCTGTACACACAACTAGTTCTACTGTCCGCAGATAGAGAGCGTTGGGGTACACTTTCCAGTCCGATATATACATGTATTGCCAACATCGAAATATTAAGCGAACCATTTATCATACAAGATTAGTTGTGCAGTACAGTCATGTAATTCACATATACGGATTCTTGTATATAGTCAGGTATACTCGTATATATTAACGTCACAATTACTCAGATTTAAATTCACAATTAATATTTTAATTAGAGAACAAGGAATAATCTGAAATACAAACAAGTGGAGAGAGACATTTATATTAACAAGTATTGCTCAATAAAGTGGTATTTTAAGTTTGAACGCTAGCAGGACAACAGTACCATATGTAATTTTGTAGGTTAAGAAAGCAATACTTGATAAATGGTGATGAAGTAGGTGAAATAGTAATTGATAAGTTATAGAGGGCAAGGATCATAATTAATTTACAAGGGAAGAAGTCTAAAAGTACATCCATGCAGGTCGTTGAATTCACCCGCAACAACATCAAGTAACCGCAAAGATCACTTTACAGGATAATATACTGAACAGGGATAAAATGTAAACACAGCATCATTGTGTGTATGTTCAGTCCTTAGCCCATAGGCTGGTTGGATCCTCAATAGCTCCACCATTAGCTGTCATAAATGGCATAAGCATCACTGAAGAAGTGTTCTAGGGAAATGAGGAGTGAAGTAGTTTCCCATTACATTCCTCACTGAGCTGGAAGTTCCTAGAAAAATAGAATATGGAAAATGATTAGGAAGTCAGGAAGGAAAAGATTAAATGGCCGAACAAACATACGGCACCACGACATAAGTAATTCATACATGATCAGTGAAAACATCACCGTCCATAAACAAACCAAAAATTACCATAATTATAATTCATGGGATATACCTCCCAGGAATATCAGCTGATGATGGAAACAAACCTAAAAAAGAATTAAAATGATGTAAAATGTGATCAGGAGGAAGAAATCTTTGAAATTACTTGATTTGCAGGACTGGTATAACATTGTTTTGTCTGAAGAAATTTGCTCACTTCTAACATTGATATAGGAATTAGAAAGATGTTTCTACCCCCTGTGGGTGGGGGCCGCACATGAAGAATACACCCACGGTATCCCTGCATGTCATAATAGGCGACTAAAAGGGGCCCAAGGGGCTCTCAACTTTGAAGTGTGGGTTGGCAACCACGGGGCCCTTAGCTGAGTCCTGGCATTGCTTCAACTTGTGCCAGGTTCCTCACTTTCACCTATCGTGTCCAATTGCCCTTGGTCAACTCTTCTTCTTCTCTGACCCCAACGGTATTAGAGCATTCGAGGCCTAGGGAGTCTTTCATTTTTACGCCCTTCGTGGCCCTTGCCTTTCTTCTTCCGTTACTTCATTTTTCGAAGTGACGGATCCCTTCCTTTTCTTCTTTTTCTCTCTGTCTACCCCCTGTGGGTGGGGGATGCAAACGAAAAATACACCCACGGTATCCCCTGCCTGTCGTGAGAGGCGACTAAAAGGGGCAACCAAGGGATGATTGTATTAGAACCATGAAACTACTTTTGATTAGTACCATCGCACAGGGAACACCAAGGGTCGCCTTTACTTGCGGGTAGTACCACTATATTAGGTACACTAGAGGTTTGTGGTTAGTAGTAGCAGAGAGTGGCTCATTGTGGGTTTCCAATACCCGTGATTAGTATCATTGTGAAAAACACCACGGGTCTGAGCATTGCCTGCGATTAGTACTACTGTGTGAGCATCACCGTGGGTCTGCGTTGCCTATGATTAGTGCCCACTATATGAGGAACACCACGGGAATACTGGCGTCCGTGATTAGTACACGTAGGTGAGGAACACCATCGGTTTGCATTGCCTGTGAGTGGCACCATTATGTGAGAAACACCATAGGTCTGCGTTACCTGTGCAACTTACAATACTTGTGAGTTGTACTATCATGTGTGGAATACCGCGAGTCTACGCTACTTTTGATTAGTACCCCAACATGACAAATACGATGGTTCTACTTTACTAGCGATAAGTACTATTATGAGAGGCCGTTGACATGGATTTTGGATGCCTTTAGCCAACAACCCTCCTCGATTCAGGATTGTGCATTAGAAGTGGTCTCGTGGTCAGTAATACTATTTTGTATGTGGTGACCTTACTAAGATAGGGTTACATCAGTTCTGACGAGATCAAGTGTAAATGCGGAAAAGACCAAAGCAAATGCTTCAATGTCTGCTGTGCCCCTCCTCCTGTAGAGAAGACAAACTCTTTCAAGGCATACAGAATGCTCTTGATACAGCAAACTTTTGGACTAAATGTGTTTTGATTAACTGTATATATTCTAGATGTAGGATCAGCTAATAAATTAATTTATGAATGTTATTGTCCCTCTGATTTTCACATTCTGTTGCAGGATATCATAGAATTTGTGGATGCTGGCAGTTCAGGCTTCCTTAGCGACTTGTGTCTTGTGGTTGCTTCATATAATGACATGTTTGTCAATAGACCACGACCTCAAGATGCCCAACTTTGGTAATATTATTTTCTTTACGCGTTATTTCTGTGCTCTTCTTATGGACTAGTTCACTATAGTATGTTTTGTTTTAGTGATGACTTGGACTCTGTTGCCTTGGCCCAGTTGAGTAACTTTGTGTTACGCAACATGCAGAGGTACTTTGACATTGTAAATGCTCGCATTGAGAAAGAGCAAGATGGTGGAGACACTGTGGTTCTTGTTAGAGCCTTGGATCGCTTCCATCGCCGTTTGCAGGCCATGAAGAAACTTTTTTCTGATACTGACTTTGCCAGGTAAGTATTTTCTAATGCAAAGGGAGAGATTCTTGTTCATGACACTGCTGTGATATATGGACAAATCATTACGTTCATTGTAACTGGGAATCATTGGATTTAACAAATTAGTAAATTACACTGGCGTGCGCTGATTCTGCTGTATTGGTAAAAATTAATAATTTGCATGGAAAACAACGTGCTGATTTTGAAAATGTCAACAGTTCTGTTCTAGCACATACATTTTTTACGTAATTTGATGTTACATTAATTTTATTGTATATGTAGTATTGTGGTAACAGTGATACAGTAACAGCAACACATAAATCTCAGAGCAGTTTTATTGCACAATAGAAGGGCATTACCATTGCCAGTTGCGCATTATGTTTTTCTGAAAGAAACATATGGAAATTTTTTATTGGTCTTAGAGAAAATTAAGTATCAAGAATGTAAGTGGCTATTGTGGAGATCTAAAGGTTTTCATTATTTTGCTATGCCAAGGTATCTGAAATGCCCTTGTTTTTTTATGCAAATGGATAGAAGAAGAAGGGATAAACATTGGACGACGATGGAATGGCCTAAGAGGAAAAGTTTAACCCCAGGAGGAAGAATAAACTTGACTGCTTCAGTGGTAATTTGGGAACTCTGCGTGACGAATAGGGTGAAAGATTTCACCAGAAAATAAAAGAGATGGAGGGGAAAGCATTATACCCTATACAGATAACCTGGGAGTCAACAATAACTACTCTGGCCATGTGGACATTGCAGTACTGCTCACATAAAAACAGCAGTCAAGAAACTGCAAGATCGATAACTAACATGTTTTAAAAGGAATAAAAAGAATACAACATTTAGTCAATATCCAGAAATAGTCAAGAAGATATAATTCTGAAGATTAATATGCTCACTAATTTAGCTCCTGGAAGAAAGATAGGTTACTCAAACCCTCCAGAGCCTCGTAATCACTGTTGTTTGCATTTGTTATGATCTATTCAATGGCATCTCTTCTAGCCAATCTATGCCCCCCAGTTTTGTTTTGTTTTTCCTTCTGTCTTGATTACGTATTTTACACACATTACTCAACGTTGAGTTCCTAGTTCAATCGCTTCCAGCAACAGTTTTTTTACTTCTGAAAGGGTGAAAAGTTTTGTTGTTATGTGCCACTTAACCCTTTACTTGGCTTCACAGACTTTCAATGAATTCAAAGAAAAATCGTAGGGGGATATTCTTAACCCTAGAACTGCTGCAGGTTTATCTGTCAAATGCTGCAGTTATTTTCCTCAATATACACTACAAAAATGAAATCATGCCTGTAAACAAATATTAATCCAATAAATCCATATTATACACCAATAGAAAGCTGAAAGATTGATCTACTTCTACATGAAGATGTCAGAAATAATTTTAAAAATTGTCACTATTTCTAACTATCAAAATATACATTATAATTTTTTTTTGTACATAGGGAATTGTTGAAATATTTTGCTCTAAGAAAATAATTTCTGATAGATAATTTATTCCTGAACATGATATTCTGAAATACACAGGTATGTTCTTACATTTTCCCCCCACACAATTCTTCACTTTTCATTTCAAAAGACCGGGCGAGTTGGCCGTGCGCGTAGAGGCGCGCGGCTGTGAGCTTGCATCCGGGAGATAGTAGGTTCGAATCCCGCTATCGGCAGCCTTGAAAATGGTTTTCCGTCCATTTTCACACCAGGCAAATGCTGGGGCTGTACCATAATTAAGGCCACCGCCGCTTCCTTCCAACTCCTAGGCCTTTCCTATCCCATCGTCGCCATAAGACCTATCTGTGTCGGTGCGACGTAAAGCCCCTAGCAAAAAAAAAAAAAAAAAAATCATTTCAAAAGCTAAGTAAAACACATTTTTTTTCTCAAAACTGATTTTGAGTTCTTTTCACGAATTCCGAAGCTACAGCTTATCTTAGTTTTCTTAGGGCAGTTTCTTTTTTTTTTTTTTTAATTTTGTGTGTGTGTTTTTTTTTTGCAATCAAAGTATTTATAACAATATACACAATTATCAACAGTTAACACTTATCCCTTCACTGGTTTCTTCAAATATTGACGTACTGCCAATAATAATTGTTACGGAGTATTCCGTGGTAGTTAGAGGTGAAGGAAGGTGCGGGTGTGAACAGGTCTCAAGCTACGAAATTAAAGTTAACGTAAAACTAACAAGGTTATATTTTCTTTTCAAAATTAAGAAATAACAAGCATGGCAGGTACAGAGTAGCAAGGCAACAAAAGTATAGTTACAATATTTACCGGATTAGGGCTTCGCGCCCCGACTTCACAATTCTTGGGCAATCAGCCCAACTTTACTCCAAAATAAGTTTTAACAGAGGGGCAGAAAACCCCATTCATGCTCAGGAGCACTTGCTCCAAATTACACAGAAAAGCCTCCTCGAGGCATACAACACTCAATTTTCAAGAAAGAGCCACACGCTCTCAAACTTTAAGCCTCTCAAAGGCCACACCAAACCCCACCTTTGAGTTGTCCTCTCAGGACATAGACACAGGGGTAAAATACCCAACCTACTGAGGTCTATTAAGTGAGAAAAGGATTAATTACATGACCTCTAAAATAACAATTTGAGAGGAGGCGATCTGCCCTCCTAATACCTTTTGTTAAAAACCTAACCTGGCTCTAGGCCGCTAATGCAAGGGCTAATCCCATACTAAAGAGGTGACTTAGGAAGGAAACAATTTATTAAGGAAGAATCGGTTGTGAGAAATAAGTTCACCTCAAAGCAATATGAGTAGGAGCTCGAGAGGGTTAAGCACTCTCTATCCCAATATGTAGCTTAAAAGAGAATAGATACAAGGAGTCTTTACATTTTAGGGAAGTTACATGGTGGAAACACTTCGGACCCGCCCCGAGAGTTAAACTGCTGACCTAGCAAGAAAAGAAGTTATTAACTGGCCATTACCTGGATGTTGAACTGCTGCCCGAAGAGAGGGGCGCTTCCCGCCCCCTGCTATGTACTATACACACTGAAAGATGGTAGAGAAGTGGCACAGAGACCCTAAAATCAGCAGTTTATATACTCTCGCAGAAAGTTCGAGGCGTTTCAGGAAGGAAAACACCCACCCACAATCATTTATTGGTGGATAAAGAAAACCCCTACACAATACGAAGAAGAAACATATTATTGGTGGAAAATTAATTCAAGAAATTCAGGATTGGCTGAATTCAAAACAAGGGGAAAGAAAGGGTTAATATTGCCAACTTAAACAATGACTGAAAGAAATTTAGCAAAGAACAAACTTTTGAAATTAAATTTTCTCCAAAAAAAACAGTTCTTTCACTTCGCACTAGGGTGCACCGTTGTAGTTCTTCAGTAGTGTCCTCTAGAAGAGAATGTTCACACTTCTTACTACAAGCAAAACAAAAATACGTCGAAAACAACACAGTTCAGAAACTACAAAATTTCCACGTGGTGACATCTTTTGAAAAACTTGAAAATTAACACCTTAAATAAAGTTCAGACTTCCTCCAGCAGAGGAGTTTCAATTGGCGCAAATTTTAAATAAGCGGCGTGGAGGTGTACCACCCGGTACAATAATATAACCTGCACCGATTTGAACATCATTCCGGTTATCGGAATTTTCCATTACTTCCAAGGCATCTTGTATTTCGCTGTCACCATCAGTACTGTGACTAAGATCTTCGAAAATCAAGCGTTCGATTTCAGAATAGTCAACAAAGCGGGCTGCCATCTTAATTCTAAGAACATGTGAAAGTACTTTCACTTCTACAGCTAAATAAACTTCTCCATAGTGTTGCTTGTTTTTCAAAGACTTTCAAAAGTGAAGACAAAAGTATCAGTATTTAACTGGTATCTATGTTAGTGCCACCTGGCTTCCAGTTATAAATCTATGGCAGAAGAAAGACACCGTCTGTCAGAAAGACGGTCCGCAGTTCTAGGGTTAAAACTTGCCTTTCCGATTTTAGTGCAATGATATCCACCCGATAAGCACTTTACGAATCCTTCACGCACTGTACTGAGCGAGTTGGCTGTGCGGTTAGGGGCGTGCAGTTCTGAGCTTGCATTCGGAAGATAGAGGTTTCAAACCCCACTGATGGCAGCCCTGAAGATGTTTTTCCATGGTTTCCCATTTTCCCACCAGGCAAATGCTGGGGCTGTACATTAATTAAGGCCACTGCCACTTCCTTCCCACTCCTAGCCCTTTCCTATCCTATCGTTGCTATTGGACCTATCATTGTCAGTACATCATAAAGCCAATTATAAAGAAAAAACCCGCTCGCTGTAGGATGGCTTGTAAGGGATTCCCTTCCTGTCCAAATGCTTGATTATATTCCCCTTTCTCTATGACTGGTTCGGCAGTTTCTCAATTCTAACCGAATGGTAAGATGTATTAGGTTGAAGACAAGAAAGAATATTACCGGGAAAACATTCTTCGAATATGATCCTATTTGTTTCCTCATGATATATCTTTCGAGGAGTTATTTTCGAAACTTAGGAACTCCCCTTCCCCAAAGGATTCTTTAATATTCTTAAATATTTTGTGTGATAATAAGATTGAACAAACTTGGGTGCAAATTGAGGTAATGTCAAGTGCAAGTAGGGGTTAAGTTGGGAATGACGACACTAGTTCTAGGTTTAATTAGCATGCCATTGTCCAAATCTGGTAAAAATATGTGCGGTAAAAAGATTGGACGAATAGTGAATGAAAAGTGAGTTAGTGATCACAGCACAGGATATAAAGTGATGACAGTAGTTGTAGGCTTAATTATTTACATGTCGTGAGGAAATGTTTTGTGTGATAATAAGATTGAGTGAACTGTGAACGAAATTTGAGATTGTGTAGTTAAAACCTCCAAGCGGCGAGTATGGTAAATGTCAGGTTTGCAGTGATTGACAACTATGCTATATAAAACTGAAATCTAACATTTTTGAAAGCCTATGACGCATTGCACTTAAATCGTAACCCCCAGCTTAATTAATAATGCTATATTATCAAATCATGACAAGAGTAGCAATGAAAGTGATACCAAAAGGTGTTAGTAAGAAAAAGAAATGGTTTGATGAGGCATGTCAAGATGCAGTTAATGAAGTGGCAATATGGCATAATAAGTGGCTGCAGTCTAATAAGAATGTAGATGTTGAGGAACTATACAGAGAAAAACAGAAAGAATGTAGTAAATTAATTCGTAGAAAGAAAAAAGTCTTCCTGAGACAACAAATAGAATCAATCCAAGATGACTACAGAAACAGGAACATCCGCAAGATGTATGGAACTGTCAACGCTATTAAAAAAGGATTTCAACCAAGATCAAGTATTATGAGAGATAAGTCTCGAAATTTATTGCTGATCAGGACAAATCATTAAATTACTGTAAGCAATACTTCGATTCCTTACTGAATTATACTGATCCAGAAACCTGTATTGGTAAACCATCTAGTTCCCCATCAGAAGAACAAATACCATAGCCATCATATCAAGAGGTATTACAAAGTATTATAAGTTTAAAATACAATAAAGCTTCAGGTAGTGACAACATTCCTGCTGAGCTTATTAAAGATCATGGAGAAAGATTACATAAATACATATATAAGATCATTGTAAGGATATAGCACGATGAAGTTATTCCAAAAGAATGGCAGAAATCACTTACTGTCCCAATTCATAAAGCAGGGTGTAAGGAAGAACTTCAAAATTATCATGATTTATCTCTTGTTTTATTCTTTTACAGTGATTGAAACTACTTGCTGAAAATATTATTGGGGACATAGTAACAGATCCACTACAGACATGTTTGCAATTAAGAATATTAATGATAAGGTTTGGTAACACAAGGAGTTGGTTCATTATCTCTTTATAGATTTCTTCAAGGCATGTGATTCAATCCATAGAGAAGGACTGTGGAACATCATGATGGAATTTGGCTTTCCCATAAAATTAATTAACATGTGCAAACTGTGTATGGGTGGTAATGTTAGCTGTGTTTTGCTCAAGGGCAGAAAATCAAGTTCCTTCCAGAATATAACTGGTCTGAGACAAGGGGATGCACTGTCTGCTCTTCTTTTCAACATTACACTGGAGAAGATTATCAGGAAATTAGCTCTTATGCCTGCTGGCATTATATTGGGGAGACTACATAAAGTCCTTGCATATGCGGATTATATTGTGCATTGAATTAGAAGTTAGGCAGTTATTTGTGGAACTAGAGGAAATGGCAGCAAAAATTGGCTTACGGGTAAATGATAAAAAGACACGTTACATGGCTGTACAGAGACCGAATCATGAACAAGTTGACAGATCGCCTTTGAAGATTGGGAAATATATATTTAAAAGAGTAGAGGAGTTTAAATTCCTTGGTGTAATAATCGATGAGTGAAACCGAAGACAACAGGAACATCAAGCTAGAATTAAGAGTGCAAATAAGGCATTTTTCTCTATGAGCCCTGTATTAGGCTCCAAGTTCTTAACAACAAATGCAAAAATGGTTAACAATCATTCAACCAGTACTTCTGTATGGTTCCGAGATATGGAGTATAATCGAGAAAGAGCAGCAGGAGTTGCAAGGCTTTGAGAATAAAGTTTATAGAAAAATATTTGGCCCATGGTTCGATCCTATCTCTCAAAGCTGGCAAAAAGATCTAATTATGAGATTTACACCCTCTCTCAACAACACACTAGAATGGGTGTGATAGAATCCAACAGACTGCGCTGGGCTGGACATGTACTGAGGATGCAGGATACCCAGATCACCAGTAGATCTATACAAGGGATCTCTTAATGGGAAAAGACCTTCAAGAAGACCCCGAAGAACCTGGAAGAAGGAGACCAACGTGGTATGCTGGACCCTCCAAATTGATAATTGGGAAGAGTGGGCTCAAGATCGAAAAGGATGGAAGAGGATTGTGAGATCGGCATGGGAAATTCACATCCCTCAGAAACCTACGGAGTGAGTGAGAGAGTGTATTATCAAATATTAACAAGAAAGAAACTTGCGATAATAAGCGATTTCACTAGCACGGCAAAATCACAATCACAAAGCAGTACACCAAGAGCTCTTCTCCCAGAGGGTTGCATGCGATCGAAGTGAACCTACACTGAAAGTCAAAATAGCTATTTTGAGTTTGGCACTTGACCCTTGCAAAAGGTACTTTAACATGCAAGTTCCAATTAGGAATTGTAACTTTAGAGCTTTTTGAAGTTAAAAGTGTAGCTAAATAGAATGAGATGACGTACATATACCATTTATATGGAAATAACATTACTTTACTCGTCTAAAGTATTTGTAATGCTTTAACAAAAGCTAGGCAGTTCTAACTCATTTTCCACGTTTTTCTTGTTTATGTTGTCTTGCAGGTTATCTGAGATAGGGTGCTGGGGTGATGGAACTTAGCAGTGATGGCATACTATTGTTGGTCCTTGGAAAGAGAAGATACACAACAAGAACACAAACATAAATCAATGCAGACTTCCTTTCAGGCAAAGAAAAAATTCTTCCATTCAGCAACTGATCTTTCATAAGATATGGAGTCAGTTTTATTTAGTAGACAAAGTTCTGAATTAAGTGTTCAATTTTTAATGCTTTTTATTGCACTAATAAAAATCCATACTTCAACATTATTTTTGTGATTTGTGAGAAAATCTTATGTGATAGAGAAAAATGGACTTAGCCATTCAATTTAGCATGTCAGAATGAGTTAAAATGATCATTTGAGATAGGAGAGAAAAAAAATTACAGGTCGGTACTATTACCAAATACAAGCCTATAAATTCAAATAAGCTGGAAGATGACGGCCGCTAACAAATCCTGGAAACAAGCCTGAATACAAACTTTTCTTAATATTTTCCCAATAACTTACAAAAATTTTAATAGGGTTATCCCAGTTTGTATGTAATTGAATCCATCTTCAATCCCTGGGGGGAGCCTCCGTGGCTCAGATGGCAGTGCATAGGCCTCTCACAACACAACGCGGCTCATACACACTCAACGGAACTTAATTCTCCTTCATAATTCTTACACTTAAATTTCATAACTCATTACAGATCGACAAAGGAGCACCGGTATCAGTACTTCGCAAACTATCTATCTCCCCGGAGATATGTGGAATATACAGATCCCCAGAGCCAGAGGCTCTAGACCTAGACTGCTCTGAATTGCATGAAAACCTGTTTAAAATATAGATTGTTCATCACAAAAATGGTGATATCTGACTTGTCCATGCAAAACTCAGCAGTTGCTTGGTAGCACCATTAAACAGTGGCATGTTGTATCTGCCCTGTCAAGTATAGCTGCAGTACAAATGTTCTTCTCCTGGAGTGTTTGGTTGTGGCCTACAAAGTATCCATGAATGTTATCAAAATATTAGAGACAAACTTATGACGTGCTGAATATGGAAATGCAATTGGAGTCGAGGATATGGATGTCAGAAAAATAATGGGGATGAAGCAGAAATGCATGTTTCGCCAGATAGATGTAATGGATTTTGAAGGAGAGGAAGAGCCTGCACCTGATGGTGGCTGTTCAGGCAGTAAAAGACAATCTCCAGATTAACAGGAACCATCAAGTCAAAGTTGTACGAACACTGGAGAAGTCGAGGGCCAGCATATTAGAATATATTGATGGCAGCATATTGGAGAACATTTATGAAGACTTGATGTATTCACAAAGATGCACACTAAATGTTGTCACTTGCATACACTGTTTTTATTTACAATTATTTACATGCTACACTTCAAGTAAACCACCATTTTGAAGAACTGCCTATCACGAAGAATAATAATAAGACTGTACCAGAGGCATGTCAACTACCAACTCATATACTTCAAACACTCGCTAGGACGACTTCTACACAAGTCACATCAAAACAACCACTGTTAAAAAATAACTCAACTCCACCATCAAGACCGCCTCCTTATATATGTTTCCTGGCTAGGCTTCTAGAAGGATATGTCACAACACATCTTCTCGTAAATTTTAGAGTGTCTAATAGTCTAGTTATAATGTAAAGAACATTCTACAACCATCTAGTGTCAAAGATACGCCATTCTGGATATTACAGTGTGTTGGACAATATTGTAGTGGATTATACATCATAAATATACAGGTAATAATAAATTATATACTATTAATTATGTGTTCTTACATTAACTAAACTCATATTAATATATGTACAGCACATGTTTCATGGCATAACCTTACAAATAATAATAATAATAATAATAATAATAATAATAGTAATAATAATTTTTAAAATTTTTTTTTTACGAGGGAAGTGTGGGAAATCTTTCATTAGACACTTGTGAGGGTCCGTACTCCACAAGCGTGTGAGATTCCTACTCACTAAAACCCACACACCCTTTTCCCACGACGTATATCTCCGCCCCAGAACCGCTCTCGCATTACTTCAGGGCGGTGTCGTGCTAATTTCTCAGGATTCTTCTTCCTTTATTTCTCCTTACTGCGTTCATGAGCATTCATATCTGTCTTTTTCTGACGCAGGATGCCTTCTACATATACTGCTATCTGACCCCAAGATTCTTGGTTTCGTAGCATCACCTGCACAATAGTTTCTGGCGTCAACTCTCCTTGCTCAGTATATAAACATCTTCTCTGAGTTGACCAATGATAGCATATGAAAAATGTGCGAAAGACATCGTCTATATCATTGCAATAAATACACACCGAGTCGCTCGCTCTACCTACTCTATGTAGAAATGTCCGGAAATATCCGTGATCCGTAAAGCTAAATCAAGTAATACGCTTAAACTGAGCTACTCCAAATTTCAAGCAACTATCAAAACAGCTATATCATCAGCATAGCCCACTAGCATTGTGTCTTCCGGCATCTCTAACCTCAACAATCCATCATACACTATGTTCAGCAGATTTGGGCCAAGGATGGACCCTTGTGCTGCACCAGCTGTGAGCCGTTTCACTCTCTGCCCATCTTCTGTGTGATATACTAGAGTACGACCTTTCAAATAATTTCTCATTATGCGCATGAGTTACTCCGGTAGTTTGAAAGTATTTTGAAGCGCTTCCAATATGTCATTCCAACTTATTGAGTTGAAAGCGTTCTTAACATCCAGGGTCACAAGGAGTGTCACTTTTCAAGAGTGATGATTACCCATTTGTGCCCTTTTAGCTGTATTCAACACTTCCCATACTGCATCGATTGTTGAATGCCCTCGTCGAAAACCATGTTGACGATCAGAGAGACCCCAGCTAGTTGAACTGCTGAAAGTATTCTTGGCTGCAAAAGTTTCTCTAATCCTTTACCAGCAGTATCCAGCATACATAAAGGCCTATAGCCCCCAGATTTTCCTTTACTTATTAAAACTAGTCGAGCTGTTTTCCAGCGAACACTGAACACCCCCAATAGCAGGCAGCTATTGTACATTTTCAGCAGTAGTTGTGGACAGAAATCTGCTATCAGCTTTAATATCTCTGCTGGAATACTATCTGGTCCTGGGGCCTTTTTATTTCTAAGGGACCTAATCGCTCTCGTCAATTCTTCTCGTGTAAAAAGTGGCACATCATCTATGAAGTCATCATCATCATCAGCAGCAGCAGACCTCTCAGGATGATCTGGGAATAATGTATCCACAATATCCTTCATTGCATTTGAGTCCATGATCGGGTTCGAGAAACTTCCAAGTTTCTTCATAACGATCTTGTATCCTAAACCCCATGGATCATCATCCACTTCTTTAGCCATTTTCCACCATTTGTCGACTTTACTCTTTTTGATAGCATTTCTCAATTCTTTCTTCGCCGACTTATACTCAGCTGTGAGTGAGGTGTCTTCTTGGCTGACTCGTGCTCTCTGTGCCTTCCGTCTAAGTTGCAGACAACGTCTACTCTGATCAGCAATATCTTTGGTTCACCAGTACGCTGAACGCTTCTTGTTTCGTGATGTATTACGAGTCATGGAAAGATCACATGCTCTCCAAATAAGCTCCATGGTGAGCTCAGCACATTTCTTAGCCGTTTCTTTCCCTTTATAACAACTTATTTGTTCTGTAATACTATCTATTTCATTTCTTAAGATAGCAAGAAATTTTTCTTTGTCCATACTTTCTATATTCCACCGCGTTGGTTTATACGAAGTTATATTAATCTGTGAAGTTTCAGGAAGAATACAAAAAGTAATGTACTGGTGATCACTTCCCGTGTATTCTTCAATAATAATAATAATAATAATAATAATAATAATAATAATAATAATAATAATAATAATACAAGCTCGATATTGACTTTATTTACCCATGGGTTAAAGAATATTGTTTTCAAGTTATATCAGTCTATTACACTTGCGTCAGATTGTTACAATTTTGGCTTCAATTCCTGTAGCAAAGTAATGAGGTGCTCTAAGTTCATTAGAAATAAATCAAATTGCAGGCTTATTATCATGTCTGCTTTAAAAGAGCATGTAATATCACAGTTTGATAGATCAAGGGCATATGAATCTACAGTTCACTATTAGCATCTAAAATGATTGTCCTGGACAATTTCAAAGCTATTACTTTTATCGACAGTCTTAAGGTTGAACGTGGCATTTCATCCAAGCATATTACAGCAAAACCTTGATAATTCGAAATCGGTTAATTCAAAATCCCGTCTAATTCGAAGAAGCTCTCATTCCCAGAAACATGAAATACAGTTTTGCATGTTATTTAAATTGTTTAATTCGTAATTTGAAGTACAATGTCATCCCCATTACCAAAATTTAGACTTTTAATTCGAAACTGCCTTTACATTTTAAAACAATAGTATGTTACAGAGTAATTTCAACTCGAAATTTATCTGCGTGATAATAGAACACGTGTTCCGGAACGTGAAGGGGTAGCTTTCCGCACTTACACTCACTTCGGTGGGTCTACAGTGCGGCGGAAAAACAGAATCCGCAAACATTGGCGATGCCAACAGTTGACGAAAAACGTGGCTCATGTGATAAATTCGTAGGCACCGAACAATTTTGTCATTGCCGATGAAACTGCATTACTTTATTTTAATGCGAGCCCAAACGGTCTTAATGGTTTTAAAAGAGAAAATGCCAGCCAGGGAATTGTACACGGGTGGGGGATGGGAGTCATTGTAGATTAGCTGTGTTTTATTTTTCGTCCAAATTACATTTTACCTTTTGGTCCTAGGGTTTTACTATCTTGATTTGTTTATATTTTTTTTATATTTTGTATATGTGATCTATCTCCAGTTATTGGAGTTTCAGATGCATAAATTGCTTCTGGTTTGATGACTGTGTTGTAGTGTTGTAATTTTCCATTTTGTGGTTTCAGATTCTTTTGTTGTATCTGTTTGAGGTGATTTTGTATGCTTTTGGAAGTGTTCCAATTCTTTCTTTCTTTCTTTGCTTGCTGATTATACCTGCTTGTTGAATAATTTTGCCTAGATACTTGAATTTATCTACAAGGGAAATTTCTCCGAATTTGTCAATAAGAGGTTGGTAATTGAATCCTGATTTAATTCCTTCCATATATTGATGAAATTTTCGATGAGTTTAAAGCAACTGTTGAGGAGTATAAAAACAGGTATGTACCTTTGAAGGTGGTGAATGGTAAAGATTCACTATATTATAACAGAGACATAAAGAGATTAAGGAGGAGGTACAGGTTAGAAAGAAATAGAGTTAGGAATGGTGGTATGAGTAAGGAGAGATTGAAGGAACATATTAGGAAATTGCTGAACGTGGATTTGGTGTGGGTTTTTCAAAAGTTAATTGGTCTTTGGTACTTCCGCAGTTAAGTAGGCTTTGAAAATAGTCTGCAGTGAGTTTGCTGCTTTATATGTTTCTAGTGTCCCACCCGAAGCACAGTCTGCCTCCGTAGCATAACGGTTAGTGTTATTAACT
Source organism: Anabrus simplex (assembly GCF_040414725.1). Taxonomy (NCBI): domain Eukaryota; kingdom Metazoa; phylum Arthropoda; class Insecta; order Orthoptera; family Tettigoniidae; genus Anabrus; species Anabrus simplex. The sequence continues at coordinate 163,754,076 of NC_090271.1, forward strand.
GCCGTCCTTGGGGGCCCGGGTTCGATTCCCGGTACTTCCAGAAATTTGAGAATGGCAGGAGGGCTGGTATGTGGTTGAAATGGTCCATGCAGCTCACGTCCATTGGGGGTGTTCCTAAAAAGAGCTGCACCATCTCGGGATGAGGACACGAGCTTACCTTTTTTTTTTTTTTTTTTACATGAAGCACTAGCTAGGGGTTCGATAATTTTGAAATTCTTCTTTTCATTTCTTGTAGTAGTTTCTGGTGTTGTTTTTCTTGAAGTCTTATTCAATTTCTGTCAGTCTGGTTAGCCATACAGTGGAACCTCGATATCTCGAATCACCTCGGGAACTAAATTATATTTTGAGTTACCAAATTTCGAGATATAGAGAATACCGTTTTTGAGCACAATAGTGCATAATTGAATCTTATGTATCTACAGGCTTATATTGAATACAGTATTTAAAATTATACTAACAAACTCGTATTTTACGGCATCACTTTAATTATGACCCTTATTAGTCACTTTTTAGAAGATAGAATACAGTACATACAGCAGTGAAACAAGAAACATACCTCCGTTATCACTTTTGTAAAAAAATCTCTGGTCTCTTTACTGTTAACCTTCTTTCCTCCACATACTTTTCAACAATATTTAGGGCTGTGAGAAACACTGTTATTTGCATTTAACTGACTCTGTATGTTTGAAACCATGTAGCCAAGATTCTGCTTTTGTACATGACCAGTAATGAATTTACAATACCAATATAGTTGGTCCATGATTGGACATTATAACATTTCCAGCTAACTCATTCCTGGTTGCCAGCGTTTTGCCCCAGTGTACTAAGTTGGGCTCATCAGTTGGTAAATAGCACACCTACCAAGACGCATGGCTAGTGCATACTGTGGAGGCCACTGCGTTGGCTACATACAGCCACCTGCAGTGCCAATGCACTATGAGAGACTTTGTCTCATTTTCAAAAAATGATGCCTGCCTGGCCATCAGATGATTCACTGTGGGAATCAACATCTTTATCAAATGATTTACACCCAAAAAGCAATGAGGCTTGGCCGATTATCCGATCACTAGAAGTTTGTTTCTCGGTTCCCATCATATTATCTCCCAGCATCACTGTAACCCTTTCCTCACAAACTACAAATTCTCTATGGCATAGTCAGTTGTTGTTGTTGTTGTTGTTGTTGATGTTGATGTTGTTGTTGTTGTTGTTGTTGTTGTTTGCGTCATCAGTCCATAGAGTGGTTTGATGCAGCCCTCAATTCCACCCTATCCTGTGCTAACCTTTTCATTTTTACATAACTATTGCATACTACATCTGCTCTAATCTGCTTGTCATATTCATACCTTGGTCTACCCCTACTGTTCTTACCACCTACACTTCCTTCAAAAACCAACTGAACAAGTCCTGGGTGTCTTAAGATGTGTCCTATCATTCTCTCTCTTCTTCTCGTCAAATTTAGCCAAATCGATCTCCTCTCACCAATTCGATTCCATATCTCTTCATTCGTGATTCGATCTATCCATCTCACCTTCAGCATTATTCTGTAACACCACATTTCAAAAGCTTCTATTCTCTTTCTTTCTGAGCTAGTTATCGTCCATGTTTCACTTTCATACAATGCCATGCTCCACACAAAAGTCTTCAAAAACATCTTTCTAATTTCGATATCAATGTTTGAAGTGAGCAAATTTCTTTTCTTAAGAAAGCTCTTCCTTGCTTGTGCTAGTCTGCATTTTATGTCCTCCTTACTTCTGCCATCGTTAGTTATTTTATTACCCAAGTAACAATATTCATCTACTTCCTTTAAGACTTCATTTCCTAATCTAATATTTCCTACATCACCTGCCTTCGTTCGACTGCACTCCATTACTTTTGTTTTGGACTTATTTATTTTCATCTTGTACTCCTTACCCAAGACTTCATCCATACCATTCAGCAACTTCTCAAGATCTTCTGCAGTCTCAGAAAAAATAACAATATCATCGGCAAATCTCAAGGTTTTGATTTCCTCTCCTTGGACTGTGATTCCCTTTCCAAATTTCTCTTTGATTTCCTTTACTGTCTGTTCTATGTAAACATTGAAAAGGAGAGGGGACAAACTGCAATCTTGCCTCACTCCTTTCTGGATTGCTGCTTCTTTTTTCAAAGCCCTCGATTCTTATCACTGCAGACTAATTTTTATATAGATTGTAGATAATTCTTCGTTCTCGGTATCTGATACCTATCATCTTCAGATTCATAAATAGCTTGGTCCAATCAACATTATCAAATGCCTTTTCTAGATCTACGAATGCCATGTACGTGGGCGTGTCCTTCTTGATTCGATCCTCTAAGATCAGACGTAAAGTCAGGATTGCTTCACGTGTTCCTACATTTCTTCGGAAGCCAAATTGATCTTCTCCCAACTCAGCTTCAACTTGTTTTTCCATTCTTCTGTAAATAATACGTGTTAAAATTTTGCAGGCATGAGATACTAAACTAATGGTACGGTAGTTTTCACACCTGTCAGCACCAGCTTTCTTGGGAATAGGTATAACAACATTCTTCCGAAAATCGGATGGGACTTTTCCTGTCTCATACATCTTGCACACTAAATGAAATAACCTTGCCATGCTGGTTTCTCCTAAGCCAGTCAGTAATTCAGAGGGAATGTCATCAATTCCAGGTGCCTTGTTCCTATTGAGGTCACTCACAGCTCTGTCAAACTCTGACCTCAAAATTGGGTCTCCCATTTCAACAGAATCAACAGCCTCTTCATGTTCCAGAACCAAATTATCTACATCTTTACCTTGATACAACTGTTGGATATGCTCCTGCCATCTTTCTGCTTTGTCTTCATTCCCTAGAAGTGGCTTTCCATCTGAGCTCTTAATATTCATACACCTAGATTTCCTTTCTCTAAAGGTTTCCTTGATTTTCCTGTATGCAGCATCTACCTTTCCCAGAACCATACAGTCTTCGACATCCTTGCACTTCTCCTTCAGCCATTCTTCCTTAGCTACCTTGCACTTTCTATCCACTTAATTCTTTCATCGCCTGTATTCTTTTCTGCCCTCTTCATTTCTAGTATTCTTGTATTTTCGTCATTCATCAATCAGGTCAAGTATCTCCTGAGTTATCCACTGATTCTTAGTTGATCTTTTCTTCCTTCCTAACATTTCTTCAGCAGCCCTACTGACTTCATTTTTCATGACTCTCCACTCTTCCTCTATAGTGTTTCCTTCAGCCTTTTCATTTAGCCCTTGTGCAACATGTTCCTTGAAACAATCCCTCACACTCTTTTCTTTCAACTTGTCTAGATCCCATCTTTTTGCATTCTTTCCTTTCTTCAATTTCTTCAACTTCAGATGGCATTTCATGACCAACAAGTTGTGGTCAGAGTTCACGTCTGCTCCTGGAAAAGTTTTGCAATCCAATACCTGGTTTCTGAATCTCTGCCTAATCATAATGAAGTCTATTTGATACCTTCCAGTGTCTCCAGGTCTCGTCCACGTATACAGCCGTCGTTTGTGGTGTTTGAACCAAGTATTGGGAAGGACTAAATTATGATCAGTGCAGAATTCAACCAGCCGACTTCCTCTTTCGTTCCTTTGTCCCAATCCAAATTCTCCTACTGTACTACCTTCTCTTCCTTGGCCTACCACTGCATTCCAGTCTCGCATCACAATTAGATTCTCGTCACCTTTTTCATATTGTATTAAATCTTCTATCTCCTCGTATATTCTTTCGATTTCTTCATCATCCGCTGAACTAGTAGGCATATAGACCTGCACTATTGTGGTGGGCATTGGTTTGGTGTCTATCTTGACGACAATAATTCTTTCACTATGCTGGTCATAGTAGCTTACCCGCTGCCCTATTTTCTTATTTATTATTAAACCAACTCCTGCATTTCCCCTGTTTGATTTTGTGTTGATAATTCGGTAGTCGCCTGACCAAAAATCTTGTTCTTCCTGCCAACGTACTTCACTTATACCAACTGCATCTAACTTTAGCCTATCCATCTCCCTTTTCAGATTCTCTAACCTACCACAATGATTCAAACTTCTAACATTCCACGCTCCGACTCGCAGAATGTCAGTATCCATCTTCCTGATGATCGCCCCCTCTCGTGTAGTCCCCACCCGGAGATCTGAATGGGGGACTAGTTTAACTCCAGAATATTTTACCCGGGAGGAAGCCATCATCAGTACATCATTCATACAGAGAGAGCTGCACATCGTCGGGAGTTAGTTACGGTTGTAGTTTCCCGTTGCTTTCAGCCGTGTAGCAGTATCAACACAGCTAAGCCATGTTGAGTATTATTACAAGGCCGTATCAGTCAATCATCTAGACTGCTGCCCTTGCAACTACCGAAAAGCTGGTACCCCCCTTTCGATATTGTACAAAATTCGAGTTACAGAGTATTTTTTGCTTCAAGGGTGGAAACGTTTGCTTCGAGAAGTTGGAAAATTCGTGTAACCAAATTTAGAGTAATAAAGAAATAATTACACGGTGAAGAATAGGACAAACGTGCGGGAAATTGAAGTTACTTCGAGATGCTGAAAATTTGAGTAATGGAGGTTCGAGATATCGAGGTTCGACTCTATTTGCGTTTTTCTTCTCTGATGAATTTTGACGTTAGCTTTTTTAATTTTGAGGAATTTCTGTCATTTGATTTATGATAGTTCCATTGTTACCATGTTTCAAGTCTTCAGTCTATCGCTTCGTCACAGCATTTTCCTGGGTGGCGTGCCAATGTTTGGCGATGCCTGACCTATTGTATACTTGAGTCTGAGGGGATTTGTGAGAGTAAGTTTGCAAGTAAAGTATCTGAATTTAGTTTGAGGACTTCTGGATCAACTCTTGGCATTCTCACTTTGGATCTGTTTCGTTGAAACTTTACGTTAACTAACGATAAATGGTTATCCAAATCTATAATTCCTGTTTTAACTTTAACCTCTTAACATGAAAGCCCGAGTATACTCGGGGTTTTATATATTTATATAAAACAAAATCCCGAGTATACTCGGGAATGTCGCTCATTGATTGGTACCGAATTTAAAAGACCGAATATACTCGTTTCTTGTTGTTTCTCAATATTTCCGCCAGATGTTTATGAAATTATTACTTTAGAATCCTATTTTTGCCAACAGATATCTCTGACTCAACCGTAGTGGATGTCGGTGACTCAGGCAGTTCGTTTTCGTGGCTTTCCCGTATTTGTTGCTATCTAAGTGTACTTCGTCTTTTAGGTGAAAATGGAGAGTGAAGAAGAGTTTGACTTTGAGTTTAGTGAGTCTGATAGTTCTGAAGAAGTTTTTGAGGACAGTTCAGAAGAAGAAAGTGGTAGTTCTAGTTCATCTGATTGTGATATTGCAAGTGCCAGACAGTGGTGTGAAATTGATACTTCCGGAACAATACCACCTGCCCCACCACCACCAAGGCTAATCCTGAAATACATTTCCAGCCGTGTTGTGAGGATGTTATGCACTATATTAGTCAGTTCATTGACGATGATTTTATGGATATTTTGGTGACCGAGACTAACAGATATGCAAGACAGACTAATGTTCCGGAATGGAAGGACACAACAATTGATGAAATGTATATTTTTATCGCGCTGACAATACTGCAAAGCATTGTAAAGAAACCTACATATCAAATGTATTGATCCAAGGCACCTATATTAGCTACACCCATATTTCGTCAACTTCTTCCTTTTCGAAGATTTCTTAACTTGAAGAGGTACCTACATTTTTCGGACAATAGTACATGTGTTGCAGAAAATCATCCACAACCTAAACTAAACAAAATATGGCCTATCCTGAATCACATGTCTATTAAATTTGGAACTGTGTGTACCCCGGAAAGGGATGTGACAATTGACAAAAGCTTGCTGCTGTATAAAGGACAATTGGGCTGGGTCCAATATCTGCCTCTCAAGAGAGCCAGATTCGGTATCAAAACATTCATGCTGTGTGAGTCAGCTACAGGTTATGTTTGGTCCCTGATCATATACACGGGCAAGGGCTCTAAATTTGATGATGACTACAAACATCTTCCTATGTCATCACAATTTGTTATGACACTGATGAAACCCCTGCTGAATAAGGGGTACTGTCTAACTGTGGATAACTATTACAGTTCTCCCCAACTGGCCGACATTCTCATTACCATATAATGTCCAATAACGGACCATTATATTGGTATCATTCTCATAACCAATCGTACAGATATGTTAGGCACTGTGCGCCCCAATAGAGCAGATATGCCTCCAAATTTCCGGAGCACGAAACTCAAGAAGGGCGAGATTGCAGCATTCCAGCGAGGTAAACTGACTGCAATAAAATGGAAAAACAAGAGAGATGTCTGCCTCCTATCTACCATCCATAATGCAGAAATGGAAAGACGCGGAGGACAGAAAAAGGAAGTTGTGAAACCTAAGTCTGTGTTCGCGTATAGCGAAACAATGGGGGGTGTTGTTAAAGTAGATCAACACACTGCTACTAACCCCCTCCCACGGAAGAGAGGAAAAAAGCTTTATAAGAAGATATTTTTTCACCTCTTGGAACTAGCAGTATGGAATGCTTTTGTCCTCTTCAAAAGCATGGAGGAAGGACGAATGCTCTTGACTTTCGTGTGGCTGTCGTTGAGAAAATGATTGCACATCATCATAGAGAGGAATTTTCTCCGAAAGCAGCAGGTCGTCCTTCAACAAAAGCAACCCCAATGCAACTTATTGGCCGCCATTTTCCTTCGGTGATTCCTCCGACGGATAAGAAGCAAAACCCAACAAGGATGTGCAGGATGTGTAGCAGTGTGCGCGATGCTAGAGGGAAGAAGGCACGGAGGGAATCCAGGTACATGTGTAAGGAGTGCGATGTAGCATTGTGTATTGATCCTTGTTTTAGGGCATTTCACACAGCCACAAACATTTGAACAGTATTGAGTGCCATGTTGTATTACTTGCCACCTGTTTAGTGCTGTGTTATTTATTTTAGAACCCGTAAAAAGTATCACGAGTATACTCGGGATTTTAAAACAGGAACTTTTCGGTGGCTTATATTTCATTGTTAAGTTTGAAAAATGTATTTTCATTGTTACCACTGTCATTAGTTTTCAATAAATAGCTCATTTTAACAATTAAAAAATTAGGTAAAAAATGATCACAATTTTGTAAATAATTGGTATGTTAAGAGGTTAACTTTCATGATTTATTTGTGGTTCTGTCTAGTGAGTGCTTGAAGATCAATTCGAAATTTTCCTTTGTATTGATTTGAGGTTTCGCAGATTCTTTCTTTGTGGGGGAGTGCCAGAATGTTTGTTGACACAAATTTTGGTTTGAAGATTTGGCAAAATTGTTTTAATCTTTCTCCATTTTTGTTTGTTGTTTTTAATGATAAAATTCCATATACAGTTTTATGATCTGTTATTGTTTTGCTGTATTCTACTATTAATGCAACTCTGAAAACCACTGAGAGAGTAGAGATCATTTAGAATTTGAGGTTTAGGTAAGAAAGTACGGTGTAATATTGTTTTCTTCGATTTTTACGTTTGATTTTTTTTCTGGACCCTTCGGGTTCATAACACCAAGTTCTTGTGTACTTCTGCATCTTCGGTTTCATATTGTACTTTTTCTAGAAATTCTTCTATATTCTCCTTGTAACCTTGAATTATCTTAACAACAGTTCAAATAAATTTAAACAAGGAAAATTAACTCAATTTAGACAAGTTAAAATTGACAGATTAAAACAAAATCAAACAACAAGAAAGTGGATGTGGAAGGGCCCTACGAGGAGTAGGTCATAATCATTTATAGACTGAGGGTGCAAGTAAAAGGTAATTATTTTGTAACCGTATTCCGGACAATTACGCTTACACATAATAATAATAATAATAATAATAATAATAATAATAATAATAATAATAATAATAATAATAATAGTAATAATAATAATAGTAATAATAATAATAGTAATAATAATAATAAAGTAATACCAGTAGTAAATAATATAATACTTAATAATATGAATAAGGAGATAGAAAAATGACACAGTGGCGGTGAATTCACATCAAAACATGGAAACGTGATGATATGCAAACATACATCAAATACTAGGGAACACTTACAGGCCTAAAAATGACAACTAAGACAGGAGAGGGGAAGGTGCTTGGGACCCTACGAGGTCTATGGGAACGTATGTCGTTATGGGGGAGAAAAGACTTACAAGAAACACCCTCTAGCTCAACTATATTAAAAATAACAAACCAAAAATTACAAAAACAAAGTTAAATCACGAAGCAGCTGATACTTAACGCTTTTGATAAACTGATACCATTATGAATCCAAAAACACAAATAAATGGATTGTTGAATTTTAAAAAAAGTTGAAAGACTTGGAATTATAAACAGCGGGAATCTAGGGCAATCACGGACACGTTAAATTTAAAACTTTAAAAATGACATTAAGCAAGGAAATACCGAAAAACCAAATTAATAAATTACATTAAACAAAACCAGAAAACATTGAAATAACATTGAAATAACACTTACCGTGGAAAGGCAGGAACTCCCAAGGGAAGCCCTCGAGCTTGCGCTTGCTAGAGCGGTCGGATGTAAATGACGCCAAGCACACACATGAAAATTCTGAAGCCAGCAGAAGACCGGAAATGGCCTGATCACAACCAACCAATAAGGTCAAACTTACCCTAGATTCCCGGTCGTTTTCGCCAATAGGAAATGGTTATTTTAGCAAATGGAATTGCATGACCATATATGGTCATGTTAAGATAGTTAGCAATTATACAAGTTCTGGAACATTACAATTACAACACCAAAAATTTCATCATTGGAAACCACACGTGTCGTACAGGGTGTCTCAATTTAAATAACCTTTTACATTTTTAAATCACATTACAAACATCAAATCAACCTTTGGACAAGTTACACCCTTGCTGACATTAATTTAAATTATCAACCACATAAATTTACAGAGTCCAGAGTTCTTATTTCTTCAATTCTCAAAATATTACAAACAAAAATAAAACTTTTACATTTCCAAACTCTTACTTCTTGCAACACACAACATCCAGTTCCAGTTCTCCGAGCCACCACATATTACACATTTATTAACCTAAAATATAAACTCCAACTTTAATCCTCTTAGTGCCACGCCTATTTACAATGAGTATGGTAAGAATGCCACCCACTTTACGACCACATTGCAAGGTTGATTAAAGAAAAGCGTGACTGCGCTCCTGGCAATTTTGGTGAGAGTCAGGAAGAGCACAATCACTCTCCTCGGCACTCTAAGGGTTCAGTAAAAGACAATTAATGTTACACAAACCTGGAAATGGGAAAATCAACTGGAAAATAACATAACCTAGAATTATTAAAGATCAAAAGATTAAACAGTTTAAAAAATCAAATTCTTTATCGGTTCCACTACCCAGAGTGGATCTACATAAAAACATGTGCTCAGTTCACTTAACCTGAAAGTGCTCATGGAAGATTTTTCTTCCGTTAAATAGTGGGCTATTCCTATTCCAACTACTACCGAAGTATGAAATAAAATCACAGAAATATGTTAAAATTGTAGACTTGAACGAAACAGAATTGAAATGTGAACGGTAATGCTTCGCGAATGAAAATCTTTAATGTGAAAGTACACATTACATTAAGCAGATATACATGAGGTCAAGTTAGATGGATAGTTATATTGAATGTTAACAAAAAGCTAGAAACGACTTGCCTCCAAACAAAAGTGAAGATGGCAGTATTTGAGAAATTACCCCATAATTATTATCTTTACCAAATTAGGTTAATGGAAACTCAGAGAGTAAACTCTTGCATATTAGAAAACAAGTTATATTAAATTAAAAAGATGTTACAACCAAAAATTAGCAAGTTCTAAAGTGCTTACCCTCAAGGAGAATTGGAACTCCCCATGTGAGTGGAGCTCACTGCCCACATGTTCAACCACTAGGATGGTTCACAAGAAAAGACAGCACATTTCCCCACGCTCCCACCAAGGAGTGTGCGATTGTGTGGTAAAATAGGAAATTGGCAAGCATAAAATGTGACCAATAGGAATGCAGTGTTTACCTTCCAATGTTCCTTTAACCAGTCAAATCCTACCTACTCAAAACTACTGTTAATTTCCAGAATTGGGAGGTATGAACTGAGGGTTCAAATAAAAGGTAATTATTGTAATTTGTTAACCTAAAATATAAACTTCGATATTGGCAATCGGATACAAAAGCGCATAGGACATCATTGATCACATTTTTCCTAAACCTTTAAAAAAGCTACAAGAAAATACAATAATTCAGTGATGGAGAATATTCATACTTGTAAACAGAAATAAGTAAGGAAAAGGAGCAAACAAGTCTCAAATAAAGTCACATATAGAGAGATATGAAAGGAACACATATTAGGATAATAAATACAATGAGAAGGCAGTGTGGTAAGAGAGGCCAATAGAAACAGGAGACAAGGACAAACATGAAAACATACAAGGACTAAGGCATTCTCGACAATCTTCATACACTGCCATTGGCAGATAGATCGGCACTCTCTTCATCAATCTTAGTTCTTGCACATCCATTTCTTCTCAGCCCCTGAGCCTTCCATTCTGTCAGCTTGAGTTGATATCCTTTTCTCTTTTTTCTTGTCCTAGTCTTTTACCACGTATTGTTTTCTCTCTCTTACCTTTTCCAATATGTATCTTCATATCTTACACTTCCTGCATCAAGACTGAAGATTTCTCAAGATGACCTCCTGATGAAGCCGGGAAGTAGAAATGAACTTGTGGGGCTAAGAAGAACTGGACATAAAAGAAGGGATTGGTGTGGAGCCAGCCTGTCTATTTGAAGATGGCAGATTGTCCTTGTCTCCTGTTTCTGTTGCCTTCTCTTTTCACACATACCAGTTCCTATTATATCATGTGTTCCTATTATGTGTGAATAGGCAGCAGTAGTACAGAGAATTGGCAGAAATATAAAGAAGCCAAAAAGGTATAAAAGAAAATAGTACAGGAAGAGAAACAGAAGAGCTGGGAAATTTTCACAGGAACTTTACAGGAGGATATAAAGGGAAGTAAAAAGATTCTGTGTGGTTTGGTGAAGAATAGTTTACAAAGTAGGGAAGATACAAAATTTGTAAAAACTGAAACAGGGCAGATATTAACACAAAGAGATGACATACTAAAAAGATGGGAAGAATAACTCTCAGAATTGCTAAATAATAAATACAGTGAACTGGTAGATGAGAAGGAGCAAGAATGATGTTAGGAATAGAGGAAGCCATACAAAAGATGAAGAGCGATAAAGCAGCAGTAGTGGATGAGGTAACTATGGAAATGATAAAAGCAGCAGGACCAATAGGGCTACAGTGGCTGTATAGATTATTTAGAATAATCTGGAGGAAGAAAGAGATCCCAGAAGAGTGGGGACAGGGTTTAATTATCCCAATATTTAGGTGATAAAAAGGAATGTAATAACTACAGAGAGATCACCCGTAGTCCTCATGTTGCTAAGATATTTGAGAGAGTATTGGAAGGAAGACTGAGGAGGAAGCTAGAAGGAGAAATGGAAGAAGAACAGTATGGTTTTGGGAAAGACAGATCAACGTTTGACCTGATCTTTACATTAAGACATATGATGGAGAAAAGATGGGAGTTTGGAAAAAGACATAGTGATGACATTTATTGACATTGAGAAAGCTTATGACAGTGTGCCTAGACAGTCGGTATGGGGCACATTAAGGAAAAAACAAGTTAACAGAATGGAAGTGCAAATCATAAAATCTGTGTACAAAAATTTTGTTAATAGTGTGAAGACTAGTATAGGAAAAACAAAATGGTTTAAAGTTGAAACTGGTCTCCGACAGGGAAGTGTACTAACCCCCATACTATTCATCATAGTCCTGGATGAAATTCATAAGAACATTAAACAGAATTGGGAAGACAGGCAACAAAAGCCATGTTGTTTGCAGATGATGTAGTGATATGGGGTGAGGGTGATACGGAAGTGTGCAAACACAAGTAGATGTATGGAATCAAGAGATAGAAAAATTTGGCATGAAAGTAAGCACAGGAAAAGTAAAACAATAGTGATGACAAGGGGAAGGAAGGAAGGAAGGCAGAGGAAAGATAACACTGAATAGTAAAATTCTGGAAGTGGTTAAAAGTTTCAAGTACTTGGGAAGTGTGATCACAGAAGATAGAAAGATAACCAAGGAAATTGGGACAAGAATACAACAAGCAAACAGCTTCTACCTGAGTGTAAGGAGTATTTTGTGGAACCAAGACATCCTGAAGAAATGTAAGAAAGTATTATATTCAGCCTATTATGAATCCATACTAACCTCTGCAGCTGGATTGTGGACTACAACAGCACAAGAGAGTAGAATACAGGCAGTGGAGATGAAATTCCTAACACAAGTATCGAGGGCAAGACCAGAAAGGATAGAATTAGAAATGAAGAGATAAGGAAAAGGACAGGAATCTTGAAACTTCAAGACAGTATAGAAACAACAAAGCTAAAGTGGTATGGGCATATGATGAAAATGGGAGAAGAGAGAGTGCCAAAAAAAGCTTTTTCAGAGAAGTTAACAGGAAAGAGACCACGAGAAAGACTCCAAAAGAGGTGGACAGATTCAGTGTGGGAGTGCATAGAGAAGAGGGGAGGGAAACCAGAAGATGTACTTGAAAAAGGAGAAGAGTGGTGGAGAGACAGGCAGCGATGGAGGTCCTTGATTCACAACCTGACCCAGGAAGCTGGAAACGGGAGATGAAAATAGTGATGATGTGTTCCTTTCTCTCTGTGTAAGAAAAAAATGATATTGCTGTTTTGTTTTTTGTTTTTTCTGGGTGGAATTATATTTAAGTTAAGGAATTGTGAATTGTATGCAAATGGGTTTACCATTTTCCATTGGAAAATTATTTGCCTTAACTACGTATACATTTAAGTCTAAATTGCCTTTTGAACTGCATTGCACTGTATCTCACTTCAAAATCATCATAGTATCGAAAGAAGTGGCTGACTTTACCATTTGCTAATTTCAGTACAGGCACAGATATTGTTCTCCGAGCAGGGCGGAGACAGTGCCGTTTCCATTTGCAGACCCTCAAAGCTCACTTCGCTGACACTCTAACAAGAGTGAGACAGAGTCTTGCTGCACCAAAACTGATCAGCCAAGATGGAGACAACTCTAACAGCCTATCAGAACTTCTCACCTCACTTGTACTGGCAACTGTCGAGAAAGTCAAAGGAGTGCTTCAGGATCTCTTAGTAAGTTTTTTAAATGCAAACATTCTCTAACTTAATCATTACAGGCCTTATTCACCCTCAGATTTCAAGAAAGAATAATCTGATTTATAATTCCATGTGGCTATTGTTAGCCTGGTATGGCTCTTGTAAAGTAGAACCTCCTATGAGGGTGGATGGGCATCTGGCATGTGTAGAAAACTATGCATTTGTTTGCTATGTGAGTTGCAGGACTGTTGGGGATTGCACAAAGAGCCAGTTCTCAAGCCAAGGGAAGTAACTATTTATGATTGAAATCTCAACTAGGCTGGGAATCAAACCCAGGTTCCTGAGACCTAAAGACCTAGATACTGACCACTCAGCTATGGAACCGGTCGAGTACAAATTTAATACCATATTGATTACATAGACATGTACTGTATGTTTGGAAAGCTCTGTTTGCTGGATAGCATGTAGTTGGAGGAACCAGAATGTGGCATTTACTGTTGCTAGCATTGTGGCCCCTCCTCTCTCATTTTATTTTTTATTTTTCCAATTTGCTTTATGTTGCACTGACACAGATATGTCTTATGGCGACGATGGGATGTGAAGAGGCTAAGAGTGGGAAGGCAGAGACCGTTGCGTTAATTAAGATACAGTCCCAGTATTTGCCTAGTGTGAAAATGGGAAACCATGGAAAACCCTCTTCAGGGCTGCTAATATTAAGGTTTGAACCCACTATCTTCCCACTGTAAGCTCATAGCTGCGTGATCCAAACAATGCAGCCACTTGCTTGGTCTTCTTTTTTCTGCATACTTCAAAATTGTCTCCTTGGTTTCCGCATGCTTTTATTAAACTATTTGAATAACTTAATTATCCTTTAAAGGGACCTGGACTTCTGAAAATGAACAAAATTGGCATTTTTCAATTGTATCACTAATGTGCAGAGGAAACCTTCATTCATATAATTTATTATATATCAGCTTCCAAGTCCAAGATGGCTTCATGTTACAAAGATGTGAAGAGTGTCCTTGTCCTTTTGTGTTTTCATGTTTGTTCTTATCTCCTCTTTCTGTTAATCTCTCTTCCCATATTGACACATCATTATGTTCATCCTATAATGGGTTTTTTTGCCCCTATCGTTTTGCATATAACAGAGTACTGAGGGAAAATATGTTCGCAGTGCTGGGGGACTATGAGGTTAAGGGTAGATTGTTAAAAGCAATCAAAGGCATTTATGTTGACAGTTGGGTTGCATTGAGAATTGATGGTAAAATGAGTTCTTGGTTCAAGGTACTTACAGGGGGTTAAACAAGGCTGTAATCTTTCATTTTTTCACAGTGTACATGGATCATCTACTGAAAGGTGTAAAGTGGCAGGTTGGGATTCAGTTTGGTGGAAATGCAGTAAGCAGTTTGGCCTACGCTGATGACTTGGTGTTAATGGCAGATTGTGCTGAAAGCCTGCAGCCTAATATCTTGGAACCTGAGAATAGGTGCAATGAGTATGATATGAAAATTAGCCTTTCCAAGACTAAGTGATGGCAATAGGAAAGAAACTTAAGAGAATTGAATGTCAGGTTGGGAATACAAAGCTGGAGCAGGTAGATAACTTCAAATATTTAGAATGTGTATTCTCCCAGGATGGTGGTTTTATAAGTGATATTGAATCAAACTGCACTGATTTCTCATTTGTATTCTCTAAGAAAGAAGTCAGCTCCCAGACGAAACTATCTTTACACTGGCCTGTTTTCAGACCAACTTTGTTTTACGGGAGTGAAAGCTGGGTGGACTCAAAATATCTTATTCATAAGTTAGAAGTAACAGACATGAAAGTAGTTAGAATGATCACCAGTAGAAACAGGTGGGAACAATGGCAGAGGGTACTGGAATGAGGATATAAAGGCTGTTAGGAATGAACTCGATTGATGAAGCTGAATGAATAAACAGGCTTTGATGGTAGGGTCACGTAAGGCAAACAGAGGTGAAGAAAAGTATAGGGAGACCAAGATGATGATGGTTAGATGCAGTTTCAAATTATTTAAAGACAAGAGGTATGGAGCTAAACGAGGCCACAGAGCTAGCTGCAAATAGAAGATTATGGTAGCGTTTAGTAAATTCACAGAGGCTTGCAGGCTGATCACTGAAAGGCATAACAGTCTAGAATGAAACTATATGGATATATTTATTCGTATTATAATTGGGTGTATATACAAATTATCTGATTTCGGGAACTCCTATCCTGCATATCTAGTGTGTATATTTTTATTATACTGATTTGTAATGTTTATTTTATACATTTCTGTATTTCTCCTTTTTAGGTATTTGCTCAACCTGACCTAACATTTGGTTTAAAACCTCACTTCCGTGAAGCTTTCTGTGTAGACAACGTTCGCGAAGAACTAGTTGTTGGGTTCCTGCACCACTTGACAGCGACAGCTCGTGGTTTCTGTGACTCAGCTGACTCAAAGGCTCCTCCTTCCCTTCTGTTGTTGCTCTCCAAGATGTGCCTGGAGTTTGAAACATCAAGTGTCCACTACTTGGTAAGAGCCCCATGATTTTCTAATTCTCTCATTTTCATGATCATCATGATGGTTAGAAAGAGCAAGTAGCAAACTTTACTGCTCCTATAGAGGAGCAAGGAAGTGAGGGATATATCTGATGTAGTTGCCTTTTTATTGATTTCACTTTTAATAACTTTATTTTTAAGAGAAGCTAACCTCTGAAAGACAATGCTAAGGTTCTTCATTTTGTTGGTTTGTTTGATTGGTAATTTAATTTATAATAAAACATCAAAACAAATCAGTATTAGATTTCTCAGTGTTATACCACCATTTAAGTTGACTTTATTTCATTTTTAGGAATTCGAAAGTATTGTAGCTCTTTTGAAGGAAATGAGCATCCATATGTTCAAAATCAGTAGCTGAAATTATTCTAATTTATTTCACTTGTTAGAATTATGTCAAAGAATATCACATGTACACAGTCCATTACAACACGAAGAAAGAGTGTTACTATTCTTTAATACTGCAGAAGTGCGAAAGAAGATTAATTTCACAAGAACTATTAAAAACATGGTCACTACTCTATACAGCTTTGAATATCATGAATGTCCACTTGTTACACGAAGAGTACTACGAGTCCCAAACAAAGAGTACTTGGCAGTCACAGCTGCAGTTTTTTGGAAATGCTGTCCGGACAGGGAAGTTAATGATGAACTGCTTCCTAAGGGAAAACATTGCACAAATGCTGCACAGGGAGGTATTTGTCGGTGTTCCTAATTTAATTTCACACGATACAACCATTTACCATTTCTCTCTCACTTACTTGGAAAATGCATGAGTACTTGAATTCCAAATAGCTTGATTTAGAAAAGTATTGAAAAATCTATGTATAGTTGGAAGAAGTACCAAGTGGTTATAATTAAATTGACGGTGTTCAGAGTAGTACACTGTGGAATATGGTGAAAGTTTGTAGATATGCTAATTAAGCAGTGCACTTGCGAATTATGTAAAACAAATAATTAGTTCCAATTTTTACCACCAGGTGTAAATACAGTGCTCTAAGCAGTCAGAACATGCTATTTTCCATAACTCTGATGTCAGTATGTTCTTCCGTGTTATTGAGTAACCGTTGTGTTAGTTCTCTGCTTGTTGCTTGGTGACGTGTTAATAGTTTACTTTGTGAAGCTGTTAATTAAGAAGGTTGAATAATTTTTCCGTGTGAAAAGCAATAGCTATTGAGAAGTGAGACTGTGCACTACTAGTGAAGTATTTCCAAATGTCGAGTTTTCTTGGTTGCAAAATGATCACACACACGGTTTTCAATAGTTAATCACTCATCAATTCCTTCACAAGCTTTTTCTCGATAGAAATTATACTAAAACTGCTGAATCTTTCCTTTACACAAGTATGTTTTTATTCTCCTGAGAGTACTCATACTTCTTTCAGAGGAAGCTGTGGTCACAGGAAGTGTTAATATTAAGCAAATCAATTTTGACACTTCCACACATACTGGTTCAAGGTCATTGAGGACAATATAATGTAAACGTGTTTCAGGGGACAAATGTTTTTCTCTATTGGAATAAATGTTTATCAGTTCATTTTCCAATCTTTCTCTATTAAAAAAGGAGTATATGTTCATAAGATAGTTAATTTTAATAGCAGGGAATTTCTCTTTGTAAACTATGAAGTGAGTTGGATCCAACAACTCAACACACCGGATGCTTTCAAAATCGTCAAACCATATTTCCATTTGCATAATCAAGATGTTGAGAACTTCATATGTTAAAATTTTGAGCGTTTGAAATGTCTTGTCATCTACATTTATCTCACTATTTATTTTACCACATTTTTTAACGTAAGAGGATTCCATGTTTTCTGATCACATGTACTTGAGGATACCAGTGGTTTTCCCAATTTCAGTATTGCACAAAATTATATCAGATGTGGTTTATGTTGCAGTAGAGCTTTTTTTCGCTATTTGCTTTACGTCGCACCGACACAGATATGTCTTATGGCGACGATGGGATAGGAAAGGCCTAGGAATTGGAAGGAAGCGGCCGTGGCCCTAATTAAGGTACAGACCCGGCATTTGCCTGGTGTGAAAATGGGAAACCATGGAAAACCATCTTCAGGGCTGCCGACAGTGGGGCTTGAACCCACTATCTCCCGATTACTGGATACTGGCCGCACTTAAACGACTGCAGCTATCGAGCTCGGTGCAGTAGAGCAAGGATATGGTCTGTATAAATAAAAATTTCTCTGTAGAGACAGAGCAAATACAGTAAATGAATTTGGTCTTCTTGATTGTGTTAAGCAACCCAACAGCAGAATTGTCTGACTCACTATCCCAACCCTTATCATTCTCTGTAATATCTTCAAAAACCTGTCTTAGATCATCATAGTGTGAAAATATTGTGTGGACTGCTCAGGAATGAAAACTCCAACAGGTAAGTGCATGCTCGTGGAAGTCTAGAAGATGAGTTCTCTTTGAGAATCTACTAAAAAATGAATGAAACGCTGTCATATTATGAATGAAGAGCCTGACTGATTTTATTATTTTGGAGCAATGCTGAAGAACAAGGTTTAACTTTTGTGGGCATAACAGTGGAGAAATATTGCCCTAGAGCAAACTTGTGTAACATAATGCTGAACATCCCCATGGTTTCCTGCCATTGTGGAGCACCTGTCATATGTTTGACATACAACTTGATCAATTACACCCCATGTTCGCAGAATATTGACAATTTATTCTGATAAGCCTGATGCAGTCGTGTCAATCGAAACATCATAAAAGTCTACAAATTTTTCTGTGGGACCCTGTTTTGAGCAGAACTGGAATATTACACGGACTTCTATTTGATACGTCTAAGGTCTCATCCGCCTGAATACCAATGAAATCACAAGAATCAAACTCTGCTTTGATCGTCTGCTGAATTATGGTAGTTACAGACTCAATTCATTCTCTAATTTGTTTGATGTGCCTTTAAAGCCTGACATGGACTGGAGATGATCTCAGATGTACTGTTCCTGTTTTGAAGGAAGATCTAACAACTCTAGGTAATTGCCACTGTTGATAGAGTCTTCCCCTTCCCCTTCAAAATGATCTTGAAATCCAAGCTCCTATTTCCCAAGAAAACACACAATATCAACAAGTCTCTCAACAAGAAGTTGATTTTGTTTCACGACTTTGTTATGTTTCATAAGTTATGAATTTCATCATGGTCCATATTGACAGTTGATCACTATCAAAGGGTAGAGAAGGGTACACCTATTCAATACCATTAGCTTGTATATTATCTTATAAAACTGGGACTAGTTTTGATCCAATATATATTGGGTCATCTTCAGCCACGCTCCAATTGGAAGACATATGCACACATACAACTAATTCAGACTTCATCAATATTTTAAATTAAAATTGTATATTGTGACATACCAGATTGTTTAATTTGTTATTGGTTATATGTGTGTATATGTCTTCGAATTGGAGCATGGCTGAAGATGATCCAATATATATTGGATTGAAACTAGTCCCAGTTTTATAAGACAATATACAAGCTAATGGTATTGAATAGGTGGACCCTTCTTGACCCTTTGATAGTGATTTGTTATGTTTAACAGCTTGGTTTCTTGCACCTTCAGACAAAGAATGTTCTATCTTCCCACATCCCTGTAAACGGAATCTCTCTTCATTCTGAATATGTTTATTTGAATTTTGATGCTTCTCCACTTTTCTAAGATATATATATATATATATTTTTGCAACAGTTACTCCATTTAAAGTCCATTCCTTTTCACCACCAAACAAAACACATGTATAACAAAATAGGTTCCTGCTTTCAGAACAGGTTGTTAACCACGTATAGCGTGCATACCAAGAACATTGTTGAAATTTTCTAGCTACTTCACTGTCAGATATCTACATTAGGCATACATATTTTGTTTTTGGCTTCACACTTTTCTTCATAAGTCCAAGAAGAGAACAGTTTACATTTTAAAGAGTTCAGAAGACTTGTAAAGTTCCCAAAGGGGCCTACTTCACTCATTATTTGAACGCAAGTTTCAACCAGATGATGTCAGTCTTGTTTTGCAGAATTAACAGGAACTCAGAATTTTAATTGGCTGTTTCCATTTCTGAAATGTCCTTAATGATAATAATTCACCGATTGCTTACTAATTCAAAAGAATAGTGTGCACACTTACACAATAAACAATACTACCATACTTCATTGTCGCTTTTGTGCTGGGAGTTTCTACACACTCAAAAATGGCAGATGAAGCATGCCACATTGGGCCCTAGTAGTTGCAGAGAGAGAGGCTAGGGCAATAACCTAACTTTCCTCCTCTGCCCCGCTCTCAATCCCCAAGCTGGCAGAACGCAAACAAAACAAAAAGTCCTGGGTGAGTCGAGTTATACCCTGCCTCCCTGTCATAACAAGTAGTCTGCTGTCACCATCTAGTGGGCGATCAGCAAAGCACATATTCCGCTGTCATCATCTAGGACATATTAAATGGACATTATCATAGTTTTAGCACAATAACAACATCAGATAAATTTGTTATGATATTTATATAATTCAATCGTATTTCTTAGGGCAGGTATTGCCACAAATGACTCCAAGTAGTTTTGCTACTGAGCAATAGCAACCTGCATTGTGGGAATATTGCCAACAGAAACAGCTGAGAAGAGGGCCCATGACAATATTAATGGGCTAAAGAACATGATGATGAAATTCGAGGTAAGAGGTGAATTGGGTGTTGCACCAGATGAGGATGACAGCCCATCCTCATGGAAATTGTTGACAAAGTTACTGTAGCTGAAGCTGTGTCACATTAATTGCCTCCCCTGGTCAGTAGCCCACATTTTACGCTGATATCCCTACAAGATTCATACTATGCACCAATTGAAATCCGCTGTGAGTTTGCCCGTCAGTTTATGGCACACATGGTACTAGATAACGTGGTCAGGGAATATTCTGTGGACTGATGAGGAAAATGGATGGTGGGAAAACCAAGAACCCACTGTATGGACATCGTAAAGATGCACATTGCAGATCGGGGAAGAACACTGGAGGATGTCATTAATAACAGAACGTATCTCAGTAAGACAGAGTGGAAGAGGCTCGCCAACAGTACCTGTGAAACTGGAACTGTAAAAATGATGATGATGATGATGATGATGATGATGATGATGATGTGAATACACAGAACTGTCGCATATGGGGCACAGCCATCCACATCTTGTGCAGGAAGAACAATTGCCCTCAGCTTATGTGACTGTTTGTTGTGATTTCGCAAGCTCCTTCATTCTTGATTTGTTTTTTCTTTGAGACACCTTGCGGGCCTGTTAGATCTACAGCACCGAGCTCGATAGCTGCAGTCGCTTAAGTGCGGCCAATATCCAGTAATCGGGAGATGGTGGGTTCGAACCCCACTGTCGGCAGCAGAGAAGATGGTTTTCCGTGGTTTCCCATTTTCACACCAGGCAAATGCTGGGGCTGTACCTTAATTAAGGCCACGGCCGTTTCCTTCCCATTCCAGGCCTTTCCTATCCCTTCGTCGCCATAAGACATATCTGTGTCGATGCGACGTAAAGCAAATAGAAGAAAAAAAAAATCTACAGCAACACTTGCACGTTAGTTGTGCAACATGTGATCTCAGGTTTGTGAGAATGCAACTGTGACCACACCATTATTTTCATGCAAGATGGGACAACACCACAGGTCTCTTACCAGGTGAAAGATTTGCTACGAGAAACCTTCAGTTACGACCGCATTATCTGTAAGCAATTTCCACGTGCGTGGCCTTTATAACCCCTAACCTAAATCCATGTGACTTCTGAATGTGGAAATATTTGAAAGACCATGTCTATCAGGGACATACCTGATGTTATATGATGATGAATCATTTGTAACAGATTTGTTTCTTTTTTTTTTTTTTTTTTTGCTTTAAATTTGATGACAGAGAAGTTTTATGTTAATGTTGCAAGCCATGTTACAAGTTAAATGTTGACTTTTCCAGCTGAGCGTGACGGACGAATGGTTCAGTATAGAAGATCGTCACAGCTCTGGCCTCCTCACTCTAGAGTCTGAGCTAAGGGCAAACATGCAAGCAGCAGCTCAGCAACTCCTCAACCACTATGTGCGCATGCAAGGACTCAGTGTGTCACAGGTACAAAGCGGTGTTAGCTTGTGTGTTTTATTCATGTATTTTAGTTTGGCTCAGTTTCCAAATTAAACCATAACAAATTCTCAACCATTGTGTACATATGCACGAATTCTTTCCAGAACATGTATTATCTTCATGTATTGTATCTCCAAACATGATGCCACTTAAGAATGGGTTGCTATATTTCTAGGAAATAGATCTCAGAGAATTAGAGTAGGTGAAGCTTTATCTGACCCTGTAATAATTAAGAGGGGTATTCCTCAAGGCAGTATTATCGGACCTTTATGTTTTCTTATATATATAAATGATATGAGTAAAGGAGTGGAATCGGAGGTAAGGCTTTTTGCGGATGATGTTATTCTCTATAGAGTGATAAATAAGTTACAAGATTGTGAGCAACTGCAACGTGACCTCGAAAATGTTGTGAGATGGACAGCAGGCAATGGTATGTTGATAAACGGGGTTAAAAGTCAGGTTGTGAGTTTTACAAGTAGGAAAAGTCCTCTCAGTTTTAATTACTGCGTTGATGGGGTGAAAGTTCCTTTTGGGGATCATTGTAAGTATCTAGGTGTTAATATAAGGAAAGATCTTCATTGGGGTAATCACATAAATGGGATTGTAAATAAAGGGTACAGATCTCTGCACATGGTTATGAGGGTGTTTAGGGGTTGTAGTAAGGATGTAAAGGAGAGGGCATATAAGTCTCTGGTAAGACCCCAACTAGAGTATGGTTCCAGTGTATGGGACCCTCACCAGGATTACCTGATTCAAGAACTGGAAAAAATCCAAAGAAAAGCAGCTCGATTTGTTCTGGGCGATTTCCGACAAAAGAGTACCGTTACAAAAATGTTGCAATGTTTGGGTTGGGAAGAATTGAGAGAAAGAAGAAGAGCTGCTCGACTAAGTGGTATGTTCTGGGCTGTCAGCGGAGAGATGGCGTGGAATGACATTAGTAGACGAATAAGTTTGAATGGCGTTTATAAAAGTAGGAAAGATCACAATATGAAGATAAAGTTGGAATTCAAGAGGACAAACTGGGGCAAATATTCATTTATAGGAAGGGGAGTTAGGGATTGGAATAACTTACCAAGAGGGATGTTCAATAAATTTCCAATTTCTTTGAAATCATTTAGGAAAAGGCTAGGAAAACAACAAATAGGGAATCTGCCACCTGGGCGACTGCCCTAAATGCAGATCAGTACTGATTGACATTGAAAATCCTGATTTTACAGGAGAGCGATAAAACGGCCTTATAGTTGAAAATAGAAAACAGAATTGTGTCAGTACAAATTATCTATTAAATTTGATAACAATCATATTGATGTGTACAAAATATTAATATGATTCTTTTAAGGTTTTCTTTTTTAACATACGAGGTATCTGTAAACAAGTGCCATAATTATAGCATTAATTATTTGAAGAAATAGCATTTATTAGCTGTAACTTGTTTTGCTATTTTCTTAAGCCTGTTTGAGAGGATTAAATGAAAAAGAAATATTAGGCCTATATAAATGGACATACCTACAAAAACCTAATCAGTTACAATGATCAGACTTGCAGTTGTTTCAGAATTCCCAAAGAAGCTAATAGAAACTAACAAATATTATGACATTGCAAAACAGTGTGATTTATAGCCACAAATGTTTGGAGTTTTGTTCATAGGATAACATTACACAAGTTTCAACACTTTCTTCCTTAATGGCTTCCCAGTAAAACTTCAAAACCAAATGAACTTCATGTATAAATTTAACAACAACCTGTGATTGTTCAACAGTCAAAATATTACAAATTACAACAGTGCGGGCCTCTCCCCCCCCCCCTCCCCCCCCCCCCCCCCCCAACCGTCATTTTCTTTGTAGCCCAGACGAAATTAAGGATCACTATTGTGCATGCAAAGTTTACGGTACATCAGCTGACTTCACAATAAAGTTTCCAACTGTGTCGTATGTAAAGATCAAAACCAAATCTGAAACTTCCCCTTTCAATTTAATTTTTTTTAAATTCGAAGTCATGGCCACAAGTTTTGACGTAGAATACATATCGTGATAATTATTATTGACATAAAGTATCTGATCAGTATGGATTTGAAATTTTTCTATCACAGAGGCAGTAAATGTGCTCTGGTGTAGCTCCAGTAGCGTGCAACTCTCCTCACTATGCTGTAATTTTAAGACGTTCATGGTAACATTTTCCCGCTTGGCATTGGTGATCTTGGCCTTTTTGAAATTCCAACAAGTTGGTCTATCCTCTCAAATGTGCTTTTGATAACTTTGAATCCATTTATTGTCCATGTGCCATGACATTTTGCGAATGCAGTTAAATTTTTTGCTCTTCTTTTGCCGCAGAACTTAAATATTCACTGTTTGGCTTTCTTCATTGGATACATAGCAGAACTAACCTAGATGTATCAAACAACACTTGGGCCGATGACCTAGATGTTAGGTCCCTTTAAACAATAAGCATCATCATCAAAACGCAACTCTTCACGCAGTGTACTACCATGCCAAATTGGAGAGTACACCATTTCTTAGCTGTGCTACATGGTGATTTTTGTTATTTTAAGATGGGTGCGCTATTGCATCACCCATGTATATCTTACTAAGGTCAGACTCCTGTTGCTGGGTTCATTGGTTCTTCTCTTTACGACGACGTATTGGATGCCTGTGGTTGATCAGTTAACATCACGGGATCCAGCTGTCCGAATAATTTCTGTCGGTGGATGCTGGATATATAGATAGGTTTATTTATCATCAACAGGTTATTTGTCCAATTAAAGATGATTCAATTAAACATACAACAAATACATGTTAAATAAATAACACTAATATCCTAAAATAATAACAAAGTTCAAACTAACTCTAGAGACCTTTATATATGTATATTTACAATACCTTAAATAAACAAATGAATAAATAAATAAATAAATAAATAAATAAATAAATAAATAAATAAATAAATAAATAAATAAATAAATAAATAAATAAATAAATAAATAAATCTGTTCATGATGGTACTGTTGATCCTTCTCTTTTGATTGTGGTGGATGAAGCTTATTTCTATTTAAGATGGGTATATGAATTCCTGAGTTTGAGGTATGGGAACACAGGCAACCCTTCTGTAGGACATGAAATTCCTCTTCACGATCTGAAAGTCGATTTTTGATATGGCATGACTGCACGTAGAGTAATTGGCTCTGTTTTCTTTCATGATACAGTTAACTCAGAATATTACATGCAGGATGTACTGCAGCCATTGTTTTACATGTTGGCTGAGGAAGAAAAGCAGTATGTCTACTTTCAGGGGGATAACACTTCTGCCCATACAGCTCTTGGAACAGCCGACCACTCGCTAGCGTATCCAACAATAATTATTTTAATTCACTCTGGAATATTCCTTTCCCTAGAATTTCACAGCTAACTTCGATTACTGCTGATTTCACTTCACTTCACTGTTTAACGTACACTGATACATTGTCTAGCTACTCCTTTGTCAATTATACTCTGTTCACGGTGATGAGTGACGTGCACACGATAGCTCGTAACTTTTAAGACTCAGACTGTGATGCTTTAACACACTTTTATTTAAAGGCTTTCCCTTTCCACTGGGCCTAGGAAACTCCCCTACAAACATTAAAATCCCTTTGTGAGGCGACCTACTTTTCTCCAGTGGACATTTAAAAAGGCGTCATTACTTTCATACCTGCACAACTATTACAGATTATGGGTCCTATGTACTGTTTTGGATTCGTGATAATTGGTCCAGAAATGGAAATCAGAACTCTTTTGCAGATGATTCCAGCACTGCACTTATATTTCCTCGGCCTTGATTGGTAGCTGGTACTTCCCAAAACAAAATCCACTCTCTCTGTCTTGTTCTCCGACTGGTGCTTTCACCGAGCTCAATAGCTGCAGTCGCTTAAGTGCGGCCAGTATCCAGTATTCGGGAGATAGTGGGTTCGAACCCCACTGTCTGCAGCCCTGAAGATGCTTTTCCATGGTTTCTCATTTTTACACCAGGCAAATGCTGGGGCTGTACCTTAATTATGGCAATGGACACTTCCTTCCCACTCCTAGCCCTTTCCTATCCCACCGTCGCCATAAGACCTATCTATGTTGGTGCGACATATAGCAGCTTGCCACTTTTGCTTTCTTTCTCATACACCGCATCCTTCCTACTTTCCTTTGTGTGTTCCACTCACAGGATTTAGGCCTCGCTCGCTCTAGCCTTGCGATTCAATGCCCAGCGAGTATTTTTCAGAAACAAAATGCACTAAGAAACCATCCTACGACATACATGTTTCAAATCAAATCAGATCAGATCAAATCAAATCAAATCACATCAAATCAAATCAAAATCTCTTTATTTGCAAATGAGGTGTCTACCTTGGTGGCAAATGGTACACTAAAATACATTATGCGTCTCCGAAGACCTTAAAAAGTAGTTAGTGGGATGTAAAACAAATAACATTATTATTAAAATACATTATTGTCAAGCACTAAATATTAAATTAACATACCTGCCAACCCTTCCGATTTACCCGGAAACTTTCCGGTTTTTAACTCGTCTTCCGATTTTCCGATTTATTGTTACTTCTTCCTATTTTTGACCAATATAACCTCTAGTACGGCCAATACTCTTCCCCTAGGGTCAAGGCTAAATTCTTATGTGCTTTTGTAATTTACGAAACCTCATTTTCAAGCGTATTTATTTGATGCCTTATTTCGTGAGTGTTTCGTCCTTCGCCTTCGTGTATCGGGCCAATCGTCCTGCAAGCAAGACAGGCTAGCGCGCGGTAGCGACTCAGTTAATCGGGACGAAATAATTTGTTATTGTATTGTTCGCGCGCTGTTAACATCGTTTCTGTGCGTAGTCTCGTCGGAGTTGTAGGCCACGTGTTTTTTCTTGCATTTCTATGCCCCCCCCCCCCCTTTCTGTCAAAGTCGTATGTTAATAATGCATGGGACATATGTTTTGTATGTGGTAGTTTCGTGTATTTAAATGCATAATGTTAATGAGTTGTAAATGCATAATGTTAATGAGTTGAATGTTTTTAAGGGGGTTGTGTCGGTGACGGTTTCTGGTATTTTCTTTTCTCGTTACGGTAAAAAAAATATAACAAACGTTATCTCCCAAGTGTTCAGAAATACCTATAAATTTCCGTTAATTTTACCGTCTGATAAAGGAAACTACCGTATTTTCTCGCGTAATTAATACCCTTGCATAATTTACGCATCCCAATATTTTTGAGACCAAAGTGGAGAAAAAGAAATGTTGACGTAGGCCTATTTGATGCACCCACAACTTCGAACATCCCCATCACGCAGCTCCGGGTGGGTTTCGAAATAAAGATATAAACTACTCAAGTAGCAGGCTTCCTATTGCGAAAGCGGGCATTCCAAATACAGGGCAACATGCTGTTAATAGTCGGCAGGAAATCCCACTGCACTAGTTTTACAAGTGTTTCGGGTACGGGACATTGTGTGATCTCAAAAAATGTTTCAGTCCACAGTATTCGAGTAATACTGCATCATACAGACTCGCGGTGATCTGTTACGCAGAAACATAGGGGAATAGGACAACGGGCAGCAAGTATTCAGTGTCCAAATGAAACGTGCGCTACCGCTGTTAACAGGCACTTCAAGCGGCCAACAAGTCTCGCTCGCAAAGCATTTCGCGGACCAAAAAGCGGCTAGTTTCCGCAAGTAGAGGAAGATCTGCTTAAATATATGATTTTGTTACGCAACGCTGGATAAGCCGTTTCTCGCGAAATGCTTTATTTTAAAGAATGAGCCGCTGCACATGGAATCAGTGTCTCGGATTTGAAGGTTAGCCAAGGCTTGATTAATTTTATGGAGAGAAATGGACTTTCTCTTCGATGAAAAACAACATTATGCCAAAAAATGACGAATGATTTCAACCATTTTCATCGTTTTGTGATTGAGAAGCGTAAAGTGAATGAATATTTGATCTCCCTTATAGGAACCACAGGTCAGACGCCAATCAGTTTCGATATGCCACAAAGTCGAACAATCGATAAGAAAGGAACATAGTGTTATCGTACGCGCTACCGGAAGCAAAACACAACGATGTATTGCAATTCTTGCTGTAACAGCTGATGGCAGAAAGCTTGCACCTTACATTGCTCCAGAACGAAAAACAATCCCAAAAGCAAAATTTTCGCGAGTGATCCACGTTCGTATTCAAGAAAAAGGGTGGATGGACGCGTCACTTGTGCAAGATTGGATACGAACGGTTTAGGGTACTGTAGCAGGGTCCCTCCTTCGATGCCCGGCTCTTCTTGTGTTGGATAGTTTTCTTTTTATGCCGGTATGTCATTGTTATGACATTACATGAATTGTACTTTTATTAGTTGATGTTTATTTCAGTTCAGGTCGTATTGTCAGCTCGTGATGGGAAGAATATTTTCCAGTGTCGGTACTTCAAACCCACGTGTCTAACTTACCTGATGTACCCTATTTGACTTTATAGAAAAAATCTCATGCTGGAATTTTATGCCAAATGACGATAACCGCAAATGAGTTGAACCAATTTTGTTTATATTACATTTGATGTATCTTTTACATGTAAATGAATTGTAAATAATTTATTAATATCTGAATTCCTTCAGTAATTTACGCATCCAAAGTTTTCGCCTGTATTTTCCTCAAACAGTGCGTTAATTACGCAAGAAAATACGGTATTGTGCATTTTGTTGCGTGTATCGGTGTGACAAATATATTAATGATTAATTTTATGAAGAGA
Organism: Anabrus simplex; assembly: GCF_040414725.1. NCBI lineage: Eukaryota > Metazoa > Arthropoda > Insecta > Orthoptera > Tettigoniidae > Anabrus > Anabrus simplex. The sequence continues at coordinate 163,782,738 of NC_090271.1, forward strand.
AATGTATGTGTCATAAATGAGAATGATTTGGTACATTTTCTTGTAACCATTTTTGTTTTCTTAGCTTAAGATTTTAAATTTAATGGTCAATTCGCATTGTAACTGTAGATATGTATGCCTTTTATCCTGACCTTTTTTCACCTAGACCATGGTGGAATATATGTGATGAAATCCAAGAATTAAAAAATCTTCCTATTTTGGGGTTCTAAAAGTTGGCAGGTATGAATTAACAAGAGAAGAAAATTTTCCTATAATACAATATTATACAATTAACGCTAACAATTTTTTCTATTAAACACACAGCTCATCCTTAATAAATTTATATTGTTCACAAAATTCTACTCCTGCACTACTTACAAATATAGTCAACTGATATACAGTATGTGGAATTACTTCAAATGATGCTATACAACTATAAAATTAAAATTTACATTGCATTTATTTACTTTTTTTTTTTTTTTTACTCATTCTGGAACCTAAGTAGCATAACGACCTGCTGCGTCTTAACCAGAGCCCCCTTTGCCACCACTTTTCAGAGTTCCTGAACAGCCTTCACAGCTACCGTAGCGGTCCCAGGGCCCTCGAAGTCCCCACTGTACTTCACCCCTACAGGCAGTCCCCTACTTTGGCTGTCCAAACTCCTTAGACCAGGGGATGGAATTAATTTATTCACACACATTTTTTATTTACATTAACCTGCACTGGTCGAATGCCCTCTAACATTTCATTTATTTTCTCTATTGCTGTTTATTCTCTTCTTGAATATCTGTACAGATTTTGGAAAAGGATCAAACACTACCCCTGGTAAACTGTTCCACTCCTTCACAACCCTTCCCAGTGAATGAAAATTTACCCCAATCGCTTCTGCTAAAATTCCTTCTAATTTTATATTTGTGGTCAGTCCTGCCGATATAATTATTTTCCAACTGAAGCCTCTCATGGATATCTCCCCATGCTTCTTCTCCTGTATAGGCTCAATATAATCCTATGTCTAGTTTTCTCCCTTCTCGTACTTGCAGTTTCCCACCCAAGTTCCTTTAACATTTCTGATACTCTTTCTCCTGAAATCCCCTGTTACAAATCTTGCTGCTTTCCTCTGCACACTATCTCTATTTCTTTTATTAGGTATTCTTGGTGAGAATCCCAAACACTGTTTGCATATTCCAATAATGGATGAACCATACTTAAGTAACTTTTCTCTTTTAATTCTTTGTTGCATCCTTTAAGTAGCCTCATTATGACATGTAACGATCTGTATGCTTTCCCAACAATGTCATCAACATGACCCTTCCAGTGCAAATTACTTTCAAATCTCACACCTAAATATTTACACTTGCCATCTTTTGGGATAACTACCTCATCCAAAGTATATTCAAATTCAGTTTTAAAGCTCCTGTTTGTAAATGTTGTAACAGTTGATTTGCCTCCATTAACCTTCATATTATTTTCTTCAACCCATTGTTGGATACTCTCAAGGTCCCTTTGTAATTCTGAACAATCCTCAGTGTTATTTATTTCCCTATAAACAATTATGTCATCTGCATACAATCTTATTTTTGATCTTATATTGTTCCCTAAATCATTCGCATATATTAAGAAAAGTAACGGACCGATTATACTACCCTGTGCAATTCCCTTCCAAACTTTCTCTTCCTGTGATATATTATTTCGTATTTTGACTTTCTGAACCCTTGAATTTAGAAATGTTCTTATCGATAGATAGATAGATAAGAAATGGGTGAGCCCTGTTTTTGCAGAGCTCCACACGTAGGTCTATGAAGACCCTTTGTGCCCCTTGAAGGGGTTTGCCTAGTCCAGACCTAGTGCTCCTATAAAGGATACTAGTGTCCGGATTTTGGCGTTCCTGATGTCCTCCAGACTCACAAAATGTGAGCCCAGGTATCGATGTCTAGTGCTTGCAAAAGCCTCGCACTGACATAACACATGCGCGGAGGTCTCCTCCTCCTTGCTGCATCTTCTACACATCGGATCCTGGGTGATTTTCATGATGTGTAGGTGTCTCTGTAAGGTATTGTGGCCTGTTAACAGTCCAACTACCATTCTCATTCTGGTCCTATTCAAATTCATTAGGACCTTTTTATAGCTTTGACTAGGCCCTTTGATAAGTTCACGTGCCTGTCTTGCTATGGTTAACCTCTTCCAAATATCTAGGTGAGACTGGTTTATCCATTGGGATATTGCCAGTCTCACACTTCGGAGTGACACTCCCAGGAAGGGCTCTGGTCCTGTGAAGGAACCCATTGAGCCCTGTTTCGCTAGTTTGTCAGCTTCTTCATTTCCACTGATTCCTGTGTGCCCAGGAACCCATAATAAGGTAACTGAGCTAAACTCACACAGCTGATCTAACATCCTTTGGCATTCCCATACCAGTTTTGATGTTGTTTTAACTGCACATAGTGCTTTTAACGCTGCCTGGCTATCACTACATATAGTGATGTGTCTTCTGTGTCCAGGCATTTTCCATATATTTAAAGCACAGGCTAGTATTGCGTATACTTCAGCCTGGAAAACAGTAGCATATTTACCCATAGGAAGGGAGAGCCTTGTCTTAGGCCCCCAGACCCCGGCGCCTGTGCCCGCCTCCGTCCGCGAGCCATCTGTGTACCATGTACAGCCCCCAGACTTAAGACGGGCCCCAGCGTCCGCGGCCCACTCCTCCCTTGTGGGTATCACCACTGTGAATTTATAATTCAAATTAAAGCTAGGCTTCATCAGATCCCCGATCATCATTGTCATAGGGCAAGTCTGGTGAAGCCTTGTAAGAATAGAGGCATGACCTCTATTCGGGTTTTTGAAGGACCATCCTCCGAGTGACCAAAGGCGATAGGCACTCATTCCCGCTATTACCTTAACATATAAATGTAAGGGGGGAAAACCTAGGATGGCCTCCATTGCACATAATGGTGTAGTATCCAGTGCCCCTGTTATTCCTAGACACGCAAGTCTTTGGACACTGTTTAACTTGGTGCTCACAGTTTTACTCTCTGAGCCTGGCCACCAGACTATAGATGCATAGGTGATCGTGGGCCGTACAATGGAGATATAGAGCCACTGGACCACCCTAGGTCTTAGGCCCCAAGTCTTCCCGACGGCCCTGCGACAGGCCCACATAATCTTGCGAGCCTTATCCACCTTATGATCTATATGTTTCTTCCAACTCAGTCTTGCCTCAAGGATTACCCCTAGGTACTTAACCGAGGTTGTCTTAACTAATTTTTTTCCGAATAGGAAAGGCTCTGACAGTCCGTCTAGCCTCCTCCTCCTGGTAAATACTACGAGCTCCGTCTTATCGGGATTAACCGACAAGTCTGTCTCGTGACACCATCTTTCCACCCTACGTAGAGAGTTCTGTACGAGTTCGGAAACCGTACTGGGGAAATTTCCTACCGCCATCAGGCTTATGTCGTCTGCATAGCCTTGGGCGTATATTCCTCCAACATTTAACCTGGTAAGTAGTTCGTCCACTACCAGACACCATAATGTTGGTGATAATACTCCTCCCTGTGGACACCCCCTGTCTATATTAGCTCTCAACATTACAGCGTTGAGAGTAAACAGAACTTGACGGCCCTGCAGTGAGGCCATAATCCATTTTATGAGCATACTGCTCACTCCTCTTCTCTCTAGACTACGTTCTATGGAGCCCAAAGATGTATAATTAAAGGCCCCTTCTATATCTAGGAATACAACCATAGCAAGTTGTTGCTGATCCAAGGCACTCTCCAGCCTAGAAACCAGCTGGTGTAGTGCCGTCTCAACCGACTTCCCTGGTTGATATGCATGTTGATGAGAATGCAGGGGAAAGTCTCTTAATACTTTCTCCCTGATATGTCTATCCACCAGTCTTTCCAAGGTCTTAAGTAGAAAAGACGTTAGACTAATGGGTCTATAATCCTTAGGTCTAGTATATGAAGACCTTCCGGGTTTAGGTATAAATACCACCTTCGCCTGACGCCACAAGGAGTACACGTACCCCATAGTGAGACAGGCTCTAAAGATTCTGACCAGGTATGGTATAAGGACCCCCCCCCCCGCCTCCTGAAGAAGCGCCGGGAAGATCCCATCCACACCTGGGCTTTTGTAAGGGGCAAAGGATTCTAATGCCCACTTAACCCTTCTTGGGGTAACAATCTCTGCGGCTTCCCTCCAGCCGCTTTTATCGGGTCTGAAGGATCCGCTCGATTCTACCTCACTATTCGTGATTACCGAACCTGGAAAGTGGGCATCAAGCAGTAAGCTCAGGGTCTCCCCCTCTGTGGATGTGTATCCACCAGAAGGAGTCTCCAATGAGCCCAGCCTTGCCCTTCTATCCAAGGTTAAAATTTTATGAAGCCTTGCCGCTTCATGTTGGCTTTCAATGGAGTCACAAAATTGTCTCCAAGATTTCCTAGAAGCCTTCTTGACTTCTGACTTGTACCTTCTTTGTGATTCTTTGTAAGAATCTAGGCTCTCTTGATCCTGAAGTTCCCTGTATTTATTCCAGAGCCTTCGTGTATTTCTCCTCAGGTGTTCAAGATAACTATTCCACTTGAAGCTTCCTGTTACTCTTTTTGCCTTAACAATAGGGCAGTTTAATTCATAAGAGGTAACCAGTGTCCGTGTGAGAAAACTCACACTGAGCTCCAGCTCCTCTTTGTTTTTAATTATATTTGAGGGTCCTCCCTCCAGTCCCCTCCTCACGTCCTCCCTAAAAGATATCCAATCGGTTCGTCTAGGGTTTCTGTAAGACGGGATCTTGATGGAGCCCTCCAAATGTTCTTATCCAATGTATAACCCTTATGTCCAATCCCATTCCCTCCAATTTCTTTAATAATATTCCATGTTCCACTCTATCAAAGGCTTTGGAAAGATCTATGGCTATGCAATCTAACTGGCCTCCTGAATCCAACTGATCTGGTATGTCCTGCTGAAATCCCACCAGTTGTTTTTACATTTCTTAATAATATTTGAGAGCTATTAGGGGTCAATTAATAATAAATTAGAAACATGAGTAAGGTACTTACAATTAAAACCAAAAATAAGAATAAAGAATGAGAAAGTTTACTGGGTGACAGTGTGGGAGGTGTTTGCCGGGTTAAATCAAGAGAGGTTTTTTTTTTTTTTTTGGCTTTACGTCGCACCGACACAGATAGGTCTTATGGCGACAATGGGATAGGAAAGGCCTAGGAAGTGAAAGGAAGCAGCCGTGGCCTTAATTAAGGTACAGTCCCAGCATTTGCCTGGTGTGAAAGTGGGAAACCACGGAAAACCATCTTCAGGACTATCAACAATGGGGCTCGAACCCACTATCTTCCGATTACTGGATACTGGCCGCACTTAAGCGACTGCAGCTATCGAGCTCGGTAAGAGAGAGAGTAGTTACACTTCCACTATGACATACTTATTAAATTTAAATTAAAACACACATGAGGCCAAGGAAAACAGCCACTGGAGGAAGAAAGTTAATGTGACTTTACATCATAGAATTAATTTTACAAATTAAAATACAATTACATACAAGAAAAATAGTTAGGTTAATTTTCCATTACAAAAAAGTGTACCTATACTACTGAGTTGTTTAACATCCACAATTTCCGTAACTTACTAGGACTCTACATGATAGGTGTCAGAAGGGCTCAACTTGAAATTAATAAAGAGAAAGATTAGCAATGTAAAATAAACATTCAGTTAAATAATTAAACACTTTTGCATGTAAATGCAGTTGGCGATTGCATGTACACGCAGTCATCATCATATTATGCAGTTTCCAGCTGTTGGCCAGGTCTAATTGGAACATAAGCCTCTCTCCTCTTGTCTTCCCACCACTTCTCCCTCTTCACTCTTGTCGTCCTCTCCTCTTCTCTGTACACACTCTTCCACTCCTTTTGTCCACCTATCTCTTGGTCTTCCGCTTGGTCATTTTCATGTTATCTCCATTTCATGCATCCTCCTCTCTATCCTTTCCTCTCTCATTCCCTTCATGCACCCATACCATCTAAGTCTAGATGCCTCTATCCTGTTCTGTAGTGGATCATCTTTTACTATATTTCTAACCTTCTCTTTCTCATCTTATCCATTATTGTCACTCCTATCCTGCTTCTCAGAAATTTCATTTCACTTGTCTGTATCCTAGTTACAGCTCTCTGCCTCATTACCCAAGTTTCTGCTGCATACGTCAGAATAGGTACGTAGTACGTCCTGTACATCACCCTTTTGCTTCTCTGAGGGACATCCTTGCTCCAAACCAGGCTTCTAACACTGTTCAGGAATGCTCCTGCTTGTCTTCCACACTTGATTATTTCGTTATAATTTTTCCACTTCCCTCTATGATACTTCCCAGGTACTTGAAACTCTCTACCTTCCTAAGCTGTTCCCTTCCAAGAATTATCCCTCTAGTAGGTCTCTCCTTCCTTCTAGTTGTGATCACTATCTCGCTCTTTCCGGCATTAAATTTCATTCCATCTTGTTTCACCTTCTCTTCCCATGCATCCAACTGTTCCTGGATATCCTCTTCCTTTTCTCCCCAGACTAACAAGTCATCTGCAAACATTATCACTTTAATTTTTCCTTGCCCATATTTCCTTGCCACTTTTGTCATTAGCTCGTCCATTACTACACTGAAGAGCAAAGGTGACAAAGCACTGTTCCCTCTCCTCCACTGTCACACAGCTGACACTCCCATGGCACATCTCCCTCACTCTTTCTGTTGTCTGCTTCTTGACACCTTTTATCTGTAAGGCTTCCCATACCTTTTTTCTGCACACATGATTGTATGTTTTCTCAAAGTCCAAGAAGGCCATCAGTAGATCTTTAAGCCTGTGGTGGTTTAATTTAAAGGTATTAGTATATAACTGCCAACTATGACTTTTGGATATGTGGAATTTAAAAGGTATCATTTAACAATGCGCCATGAACTGCTAGACAGCTATTGGCTGTACAGTAAAACCTCGATACATCGTTTTTCAAGGGGGGGGTGTGTGTGTAGAAAATGACGATGGATGCGGGAAAACTATAAATGCGGGTTACATATAAAATAGGGGGAAAGCAAAATAATAAAATATTGGTACTGTATTTGGACATTTTTTTGTCATGTAAATATAGTAATAATGATGATGGCATGTGGTCTCCGAAGCCGGGTGCAGATCTTTCGAGTTGTCACATGATAGGCGATCTACACACTTACAAAAATGCAGCTCTACCTAAGATGAATCCTAATGCGTAAGTCGGCGCACACACACACACAGCCCCCGAACTGTCAGAATTAACCAATGAAAGTTAAAATCCCTGACCCAATCGTGACCTCTTGAACTGAAGGTCAATACGTGCTAACCATTTAGCCATGGAGCCGGATATGCTCATACTATACATAACCGTATCAAACTATTGCAATCATGATATACACGATGAAAATAAAAAGTGCAAGTTTTACGCCATTTCGTTTCACTTTTCCTTACATCTCATAGTAATTGGAAAACCTTCAAGGTCAGTTCTCATATTGCAAATTAACGAAATACGTGGATATTACGGCGATAACCTATATTTTGGTAAAGATTCTGTAGACCCTTCGCGAACGATAGGTTAGAGATACCACATGGCGCAGGTCAGACGATGTCACAGAGGTTAGAAATTCAACATGGCGCACCTCAGACAATGTCACAACGGGCTAAGCGATGTTGCCAACTTAGGAATTAGTTTCAAGACCAGGCTAGAGAAAAGATTATTGGTCTGGCTTGGTAAGGTCCGGCTTGTAAGAAGGCAACTGGGCAGGAGGCAACAAAGTGGTCAGTAGGCCTCTAGCATCCCACACACATCACAAGGTACGACGCGATTAATAACCCTGTCACTAATTAAAACCTGCCCGGCGCACGCCGTGACTATTTTAAACTGTGCGATTTTCTCATTTTCAATGAAGCTGGCAGTCCTAAGCAGCCAATAGCAACACAGAAAATGGTGGAAAATTTGAGTTTTACAGTGCCTTCATTTTAATTCTTGTAAATAAGAATACTTCTAGGGGCCAGTTAGTGGGTCGAGGAGAAGCATTGGCGTCAGGAGGCTCGTAGTGAGGTTGCGCGTGAATAACCTGCCCACAGTACTCCAGCCTACAAGATCCTTGCTCAAGACTAGAAATTCGTAATCGCTTGTCATTACTAAGTATAATTGTAGTGTATCCTCTATGAGCTGGGATATCCCTGCAGCAGAGCTTAGGGTCCAGCGGCCAATGTTATTGCTTACTTATCACCACCCAGGAGACACGTGTTGGGCACTTTAAGGTTATACCTACGGACGTGAAGCTTATTGTAATATTTGCATTTCCAATGTATCCTTATTTTGCCATATGAAATAGTAATAACAATCATCATTACTTTTGGTTGTGACCTTCCAAGAAGTTAAGACGTCTCTCTGCCAGTCAAATTTAGTGTTAAAAAGTGTACATACATAATCACACAGAATTTCTATTTATTTATATTATTTGAACAACTTTTGGAACTTATTTCTGTGAACAACAGAATACATTACCTGTGGTGTGTGACTGATATATAGTTAAAAGTCTTTTTTTTTATTTTTTTTTTATTACAGCATGAATTTCTACTAAATATTGAATGTGCAAAGTTGGTTACAGAAATATCAATTTTAAGTGTAAAAGTGCTTTTACTGTAGCAACAATGACAGAAGCAATTCATTGTTAGATATCAAAGTTTATTGCATTTTTGTTTTTCCTTCATCAGAAATACCTTGTGTTTGTTAACTGATACTCTTTCCACTTTGTAGATCTGTCTCAGGGCACAAAATACAGTATTACTGAATGTAGTTAGTCTGTTGTTTGTGTCTCTTGTAACCAACTGTATGGACAGTCGATTTGTAGGAGATCCCTGTTCCAGATGCTGCGCAAATCTGTGGAGACACGAGATTGGCTCCATACAATAGAACCTCGCACTGTTCGTGCTGTAATGAAAAGGGTAGTGGAGGACATAGCTGCTGTGGATGGACAGGTTGGGGCCCTCTATGAGGAAGGTCAGCGGACAGAGCAGAGTTCAGACTCCAGCCGCCGGACACACAGGTTGTGTATAGTTCACCCTTTGACTAATGTTTTAGTCATAGAAATACCATAAATATTACCCATCACCTTCATTGACTTTCTTTCATCTAGACATCTTGGCCTTTTACATGTAGCTATCATTTAAATTAGACCCTTCTTATAAATTCATTTCAGCCATGATATTTCTAGTATGTCTGGCATGTTTTGTTTCACTTGTTGAAGGTAGGCAATTGCTTAAGCTACAAAATTTAATTTCTGTTGCCTGCTTCCAGCTTGTGTTCCTTCCAGTCAAGCTTGCAGCATCTAGCTCAGAGGTCATGGTAGGAAACATTTATATTTTATACTCAAATCATATCAAGAGTTAGGAACATGACACTTAATTGTTCCTTTCCAATACTTAGAGTTTGAGAGAAGATTTTGTCCCATAGTAGATGACTCAGGCTCTCTTTCTTATTGAAAGTGACTGTACTCAGTACTCTCCTGCTGACTTGCTAGGCCTAATGCATAAGAGGATTTTATTTCAGGGTTTACTCCCTTAGCGTTTGAGGATGCCTTCCTTGTCCTACAAGGCAGGAGGTTCCATCTGTACACCCCAGAAGGATGGGTTGCCTCTTCCGCCATCTCAACCGTACCAAACTCCATCTTCTCCGCCGTAGATGCCGTTGAGGTCTTCACCTTTAACCCAGGGCAAGGGCCCTCCATATTTATGACCACTGGAGAGAGGGTGTCCCAATATTTAGAACCCCCAGGAATTGGGCTACCTGTTGGTCCGCGGGTTGTATTGGTTATTTCAACCAGCCCTACATACTGTAGGGGACCCCTGTCCGCCACCTGGAGACGCGCTCTGTAGGGGTCAGGTTCCCCTGGTTACTTATTGGAAATTAACCCCACCCACAAGGAGTGAGGTTATTTGCATAGAAATACCATAAATATTACCCATCATCTTCATCGACTTCTTTCATCTAGACATCTTGGCCTTTTACATGTAGCTATCGTTTAAATTCATTTCAGCCATGATATTTCTAGTATGTCTGGCATGTTTTGTTTCACTTGGTATCACACTACTGTCTCATGTCCTGAAAATATTGGAAAAAATAATAGAGACAAGAATCAGAGATATTGTTGAACCAATTTTGGAAGAAGAGCAGTATGGTTTCAGACCAGGAAGGTCAACTACAGACCTTATATTTGCAATTAGGATGCAAATGGAAAAACACTGGGAGAAGAACAAGCCTTTATTTCTAATATTTTTGGACATTGAGAAAGCATATGATAGTGTATCAAGGGAAAAAATTTGCCAATGCATGAAAGAACTTCTAGTGCGAGACAGCCACCTAGACAAAGTGAAAATGTTGTATAGTGGAAATAGAAGTTGTATTCAAGTGGGATGTGGTTTGAAACAAAGAGTGGAGTGCAGAAGGACAGCTCATTGTCACCACTTCTACTTATTATTGTAATGGATGTAGTAATGAAATCTATTAAAAGGAAAGAACATTGAGATATCAAAGCCTTCACATTTGCAGATGATGTTGGAATCTGGAGTGACTCAGAAGAGGAATTGGGACAGAGAATGCAAAGCTGGAATGAGGAGTTTAAGAAATATGGTTTAAACATCAGCAAGACCAAGATGGTGGTGATGAAAGTATATGGGGAAGGAGCAGAACCAATAGTCATGTTAAATGAAGCCCAACTGGACAGCGTTCCAGTTTTCAAATACTTGGGTAGCATTCTACCAAATGACAACCTAGCAAAACATGAGGTGAACAATCGAATCAATAAGGCAACACAATTATACCACAAGGTAAGACACCTGCTGTGGGATGAGCAAATACCCATGAAAACAAAAGTGACATTGTAGAAGTCCTATTATACACCAATTCTTACATACAGTCTCGAAACCACAACACTGACCAATAGAGATAATTCCAAACTTCAGGCATCTGAAATGAAATTCCTATGCACTATGATGCAGAAAACTAGGAAAGACAAGATTAGGAATGAGAAAATTAGAGAAGAAGTAGGAATAGATGATTCTCTCCTCAATAAGATTCAGATATCAAGACTGAAGTGGTTTGGTCAAATGAAGAGGATGCCTGTAAACAGAACTGCAAGGAAGGAATTTGATAGAAAAGTAGAAGGAAGACGACCCATGGGAGGGCCACGAAGGAAATGGATAGATTTAGTTAAGAACGAAGTACTGCTGAGAGGTCATGATAGGGACAAGTTGGTGGTGGAAGAATGTACAACGACAGGATGAGATGGAGGAGGCTCATATACCACATCCGGGAAACTGGAGATGGTTTAGGATGATGATGATGATGATGATGAGTAGATGACTTACCCTGGTCATGGAAGGCAAGTCGTGCCATTAAGGATGTTGTCATGTTAACCACTTGACACTCCAGTAGCTGTGGTCATCTGGATGGACAGCAGTCATCTTGGCAAGGCAGGCCTCTATTTGTGCCAAGGATTTTTTCTTTCTAAAATGATAAACAATACTGTATATAAAGTTCTGCTGCTTTAACCCTTTGTTTCCTATATTTACCTGCATCATTTTTGCTATCATGTAATTTTTGCTCTGCAGTTTGGAAGCACCTATTTCAGGTTAAACATTTCTCTAGTGATTTTCACATTGTAAAATAAACAGAATTAGTTGAAAACTTTACGAGAACAAATCCAATATCAGTCAGTCGATCACCACTGATCTACAGTTAGGGCTGTTACTCAGGTGGCAGATGCCCTTTCAATTGTTTACCTAGTCTTCTCTTAAATGTGTTGAAGGAAATTTATCAAACATCTTGTTTGGTAAATTATTCATTATTCTCTTCCTTTAAATGATCGTTTGCTCCAATTTGTCCTCCTGAATTCCAACTTTATCTTCATATTATGAATGTTTAAAAACTCCCTTCAAAGCTTATTTGTCTGCTAATGTCATTTCGTGCCATCTCTTCACCGACAGCCTAGAACATACTGCTTAGTCGAGCAGTTCCCTAACCCGAAGTTTCCAGCATTTTCGTATAGTTTCTGTTTTGGCAGAAATCAGCCAGAACTTTGGATCTTTTCCAGTTTTTTAATCAAGTAATTTTTGCAAAGGTATCATACACTGGAAACTTACTCTAATTGGGGTCTTACCAGTGACTTATATCCACTCTTCTCTACATTCTTACTATAACCCCTAATATGATCATAACCATATGAAGAGATCTGTAAACTTTGTTTACAACCTTAGTAATGTCCATATCTTCATACACTGCCACCTCCGAATAGGTAGGCTCCACCCTCATGAATCCCTATTCTTCTGCATCCATTTCTTCTCAGACTCCGACAAGCTTATTTCTGCTTCCCAGCTTCATCAGGAGGGTGGTTATGAACATTCACCGAAGGGCCATCTTGATAGATCTTCAGTCTTGATGTGGGACGTGTAGGATAAAAAAAAAGTTGGATAAATACAGGAAGTGGGAAGAAACATAAGATAAAGATTAATAGAGGTGATAATAAATTAGGAGCACAGGACAAACACAAGAGGAGAAAAGGATCCCATTGGGATAATATTATTGGCAAGGAACAAACAAGTGTCAAATCAAGTCGTTCAGAGGTAGGAACAGGAAAAGGAACACATACTACACGGTTCAGTAACTGATGCACATATGTTTTTTATCATTGGAGATTTGTTTATAGCAACAGGGAATATATCATATTATTCTCTAATTCATTGTTACAAGTACCTTTTATTTGACATAGTCTCCGTTTGAATCTGTGACTTTCCTCCGCCGAAATGTAAGAGCTTGTTTACCACTGCAGTACAATTTAGCTTTGCCCTTATCTTAAATAACCTGGGGAGAAAAAGTAAGCACCAAAAACAAGTGGTAAATGTGGTGGTACTGCCTATCTTTTGGTAAGGCATTCAAAATACTTTACATGTGTTATTTCCGCGTAAAAGTTATGTACATCATTTAAATCCGTTTATCTTCACTTTTAAAAAGCTGTTTACTTTCAATTTATAATTGATACTCTTGCATTAAAGTGCCTTTTGAGAGCGGCAATGTGTTGACAGCGGAACAGCCTTTGCAGTATTAGGTAGCGGTTCATTTAGCTAACATAAAACCTATGTGCTTTCTGTTTACTGCTGTGTTCCGGGTGTTACTGGTGCACTAATGACTTTGCATATTATTACGAGTTTCTTTCGTGCTAATATTTAGTAGTACAGTGCAACCTCGTTAAGACGTTTCTGCAGGGGACAAGGAAAAAAGAACATGTTAAGCAAGAATACTTACTAATGAATATACAAATAAAAACTATCCAACAGGGATGTGGAAACATTAGTTACGATTTTTTCCAACATGAGGGCATTTTACGCCATGTATCCGCGGGTACAGTGAAAACTATAGGCCAGTCTACCATTTCTAAAGATGAGAGAAAAGTATTAAAAGGTGTGAAAAATACGAGAGAACAAATATGAAAACCTTTTCTGCTGGGAATTATAAAATAACAAGTACCGGTACACTGAGAACATGTGCACAGGGGCCAACAAAAATATCCAAGTATTATTGCAGATCACACTCTTTCTAAAACAAATGTTAGTAGAAGCCTTTTATTTTGGAGCAGTGGGTTATTAAACATTATTTTCTGGTCACACTCTTAGACGATGAATTGGAGGTTACACTCAACAGCTAGGAATGACTTTGGCCGCCATTTTGGATCGAAGAAAGCTTCGACCAACTTGAGTGATCGAGTCAAAGGTGCGAGTTCAACATTCGCGATCTCTGCGTGCTTTAAGATGCGGATGCCAGTCCACTTTCTGACAAATTTTAAATTTGTCATCATTAGTAAGGAATTCACATCTTTTTCCGTATCCATAACTAGGCTATCACAAGACAAATATGCAATTTCACACGATTATGTTCCTAATCCAGATATAGGGTACCGTATCATGCGACAAATATTAGCTACACTTCACCATACCACTCAACACAAAACCCATTTCTACCTTCTGAATGGAATGCGAAATACAAGCACAAACAGGCTCACTCTGCTATTCAGCAATCTCACTGCTAACCGGCAAGCAAAACTGAACGTTCCTGAGGTAACGGCTCGGTCCTCAAAAGTGCAACTTATCCTTTGAAGTTCAGGAAGGCCTTTCCTCATTATCACTCAACTATGGTGATGGCTCTTACCCAAGTTGGAAATCACGTTTCTTTCAGAAGGGATGACAAATACAGTAACATTTTCAGGTCTAGGAAAAATGGGATCATAGTAAGTGATATGCCTTTGCTGGCAGGACATAGTGTTTACAGTGCACTATGTCTTCTGGTATGGGCTAGAGCAATGTTGTTACTTTCATTGATCTGTCACAGCTTTATCCTTGGCTTTGACAAGATGAAAGTGACTGAGGTATGAGTGATGCTAGTAATGCCATTTCTTATGCTGCCAGTCCCTGTTATGAATGGTGTGAAAATGTTGCTCATAGCGTCAGTTGGTGCATGCATTTCAGTGGGCTTGGCAGACTGATATGTAATAGCAACTTCTGGCTCGGTGAGGAAAGCAACGGGAAACTACCTCACTCCTCATTTCTCTAGTACGCCTCTTCAGTGATGCCTAGGCCATCTATGACAGCTGATGGCGGAGCTGTTGAGGATCCAACCAGCCTTCGGGCTGAGGACTAAACATACACATACATACACATACACAGTAAGTGATAACAGCGAAAATTCGTGACATGATAAGTGGGGTATTTTTATATAGATTTAATATGATGAGAATCAGGACTTCGAATTTCCGATGTGCTAAGCGGGAAAATGCACTAATGAGGTTTCACTGTATTTCATTATTAATTAAGTTGGTAGTCAGTCTTTGTCTTGGTGTTTAGGATTTATTTAACTGTTTTAATTTACATTTACATAACCTTTGCACGTGTCAACTCTCTGAATTTAAGCAATTTTTCATCGTTCTTCCCGATCACCGGGACCAATCCCCCGATTTTCAGAGCAGTTTCAGAAATTTTTGTATTATTTTAAACTCCCGCTTGTTTTCTCGTTCGTTTTCTCGTTCTGTTGATATATGGCTGAGTATAGCTGGTCGATTGTAGTTCTAATAATCACAACCGGATGGCAGTACGGGGCACGGTGGCCAACCATGTGTTCCTCTTTGTCAAATACTCAAATAAGTTAATAATAGAAAGTGGAAGTCGCAAGCGAGTAGCCTAACCTCAGAAGTACGTCTACACGGGGAGGGACCTGCATAAGTGCTCACGTTACGTCACGTAGTAGTGCTTCTTGGTTGTATGTCTTAATGTTTGTTTTGGCCAAAATATCAAAAAAGAAATAAAATGCAGTGTTTAAAAGCACTTACAGTAGAACCTCGATTATCCATTCCCGGAAACTACGTTTTCCCGGATTACTCATTCAAATGATATGGTTCCGCAAACATCGTAATTAAACCATGTTGTTAAAATCCTGCGTTATCCGTTCCTCGAAGAAATTATTTCCAGCATCAACCGTCCAGAAATGTCAGACCCATCAATGCTAAATCCTCGATCAAGCGTTTTTCAAGAAGAGGTATCTCACAAAAGGACGACTATGATATACGTATGGATCTTGATGTTAACTTCCCGTCATTACGATAAATTAAAGCAAGTACTGTACTGTTCTGGGAAAGCGATCGGCGGTGAACTTGCATAAGGGATCATCTTAGCATCGCATTCTTCGGATATTATTAGTCTTCGGAAATCATAAACAGAGAGTGGCCACAACAATTAGAAGGAGATAGAATGCATTTCGACAGCTGTACTTGATGACGGAATGAATTTTGTCAGATGTTCATACTTGTAAAACATCTACATTATGTCCAGGGTTACATGTTTATTCTCAATATTTTTTTGTGGTATTGGTGAAGAGGTTTTCAGCACTTCTTACAGGACACAGTATTTAGGCCTAGTCACTGGGCTTTCAGACAGGAATCGAAATACTCCTTCCTAACACGAATCTAGTGTTTTTATATGATCGAATATGATCATGTTCTCCCGCAAAGAAAAGATGTTTTACCTTATACACATGAAGCCATTACTCTTTTGGTCCTAATGTATAATATGGGGATTTTTACATTTACATTTTTATGTTAAAATGTCCTTATAAAAACAGCAGTCATTTTATTTGCGCAGCATGACATTTAAACTTTTATTATTATTTCCTACTGGCTTGTGCAGCAAGCGTGCTTTCCAGCTGAGCTCTAGGTCACAAATTATCCAAAATTTCTGGAGTTTTGATGATTTTTTTTCCCTCTTTCCAATCTGCTTGTGCTTAGTGACAGGCAGAATTGAATATATAATGCATTGGAGAACTTCTGAGAATTGATACGTACATTTGAAACCATCATAACCTTCAAAGTCGATGTAGGCCTAATTTGTGCAGTACAAGATTTCCAGAAACTTACTACAAACAGTATTCTGGTGGCCAAATTACAATGAAAGATTAAAAAAAGAAAGGATTCCACGCTTTCGAATCTGATGTGCTTTATTTTATTAGATTAGAGAATTAAAAAGTACATGTGATCAATTGTTGTTCAATTGGAAAGAGAAGAAACATCAAAACTCCGGAAATTTATGTTTACTCGTAACCTAGAACTCGGCTGGAAAGCACGCTTGCTGCACAAGCCAGTGGGAAATAATAAACTGACGAAGTTTCCCTGGTAAAACTGAATGTAATGCCTCGAGATTTTTAATTCCTGTAATTAATTTTGAAGCCGGATGTGCGGTCTAGCTTGCCTGCCTCTCGCCCAGAGGCCCCGGGTTTGATTCCCGGCCACGTCAGGCATTTTTACCTAAATGTGAGGGCTGGTTCTACGTCCACTCAGCCTACGGGATTATCATTTATTGAGAAGCTACCTAACGGTGAGATAGTGTCCCTGGTCTAGAGAGCCAGGAATAACAGTCGAGAGGATTCATTACACTGCCCTTGAGTCTCCTCGTAATCTGCAGATCATTGGGCTGAGCAGCGGTCACTTGGCAGGTCAAGGCTCATTAGGGCTGTAGTTTGTTTTGTATTAGGATTGTTTGTAAGATTATAATTATGCATATTTAATTATTGTCATGTTTAGCCAAATTGTTAACGGTTTTAGTTCGTTCCCGGATTTTCCTTTTTCCTGTATTGTATGTCTTTTTTTCCATGGTTTCCCCCCCCCCAAATGGAGAATCGAGGTTTCACTGTATAGGGAAGAGTTTCTGTGTTTCAGTGAATCCAGGAAGGGACTAACATTCACATTCTGTACTATATGTAGGTGTGATTTTTGAGTTGCGCATGGCAGGAAGTGCGATATACTCAAACATGTGCAAATGAAAAAACATAAGGAGAGTGTCCAGTGTGTATAAAGAAACTAGAAACGGAACTTTTCATGTAAAAACTAAGATGTAAGTCCTGTGGCGAATGCTGAGGCTTTATTTACGTCATTTATCATAGAACAAAACCTGCCTGTAAATTATGCCGACCACGCAGGGTCTTTGTTTCACAAAATGTTTCCTGATTCGGAAATCACTAAACAATATGGATGTGCTAGAATGAAAACAACGGCTATCATTACAGAAATGTCATATAAATAATGCACAGTAGATCGCAATATGAAGATAAAGTTGGAATTCAAGAGGACAAATTGGGGCAAATATTCATTTATAGGAAGGGGAGTTAGGGATTGGAATAACTTACCAAGGGAGATGTTCAATAATTTTCCAATTTCTTTGCAATCATTTAAGAAAAGGCTAGGAAAACAACATGTAGGGAATCTGCCACCTGGACAACTGCTGTAAATGCAGATCAGTAGTGATTGAAAAATAGTTCCAAATGTGATTCTTCCATTTTTTGACTCTGATACCTTAAGCAGGTTTGGTGTCTATCTTGCACTGTTTCATCACACTCGACGTTCCACCATTGGTGGTTTTTTTTCTTGGATTTATTGTGGCTACTTGTTTAGCTATTTGTTTCAATTGTGAAGTTATTTCCTCCAGATGTTCTGTTATTTTTATATTTCTAGTTTGTTCTTTGTATTCCTTGTTATTTATCATTTTATGAGGGGTCTTAGGTTCTCTTTGTTTCTGGGTGGGATTTTTCTTTGTCAATGGGTTAATGTAATTTTTATTTTTATCAAGTAATGATCTGATACGGTATCTGTCCCTCTCAGGACTTTCACATTGTAGATTTCTCTGTGGTAATTTTTATCCGTACAAACATGATTCAGTTGCCATTCTCCTTTTTTCCAGTCTGGATTTTTCCAAGTTTTGAGGTGGTTTTTTTTTTTTTGCTAGGGGCTTTACGTCGCACCGACACAGATAGGTCTTATGGCGACGATGGGATAGGAAAGGCCTAGGAGTTGGAAGGAAGTGGCCGTGGCCTTAATTAAGGTACAGCCCCATCATTTGCTTGGTGTGAAAATGGGAAACCACGGAAAACCATCTTCAGGGCTGCCGATAGTGGAATTCGAACCTACTATCTCCCAGATGCAAGCTCACAGCCGCGCGCCTCTACGCGCACGGCCAACTCGCCTGGTGAGCTTATTTAGTCTTCTCTTGAAGTATGTTGACTTTGATATCATGTCATAGTTTCTGCAGAATTCCATTAGTCTTACGCCATTCCTGTTTGTTCTGCTTTGAGCTGGCCACTTTCTTATTATGTCTCTATATCCCTTTTTCCCTTCCTAACTGGGCATTAAAGTGAAAATGAAAAACTACAACCTGTTTTCCAGTCATTGACCGGGTCAGGGATGGAATGAATTAAGCCCCCATCTTGCGGTGAGGATAGGAATTGTGCCGGCTGCCGAGGCCTGTTACACTCCTCTGCTCTGGGGCAATGCTTAATGACTGACAGATGAAATGAAATGATAATGGAGAGTGTTGCTGGAGTGAAAGATGACAGGCAAAACCGGAGTGCCCGGAGAAAAACCTGTACCGCCTCTACTTTGTCCAGCACAAATCTCACATGGAGTGACCAGGATTTGAACCATGGAACCCAGCGGTGAGAGACTGCTGCCTGAACCACGGAGGCATGGGCATTGAAGTCTCCACTTAAAATTTTGGTATGATTTTTATTTATGTTTGTCATAGTCTGATCTAGAAGCTCCCAAAATCCATTCACCTCTTCTCTGTGTTCTGTCTTGTTATTTTTATTATTACTTCGGGCATGGGTATTTATTATTATGTATATTCTGATTGCAGCTTTTTTTATAGTTAGTGTTGATAGCCTGGGAGATTGTGCTTTGAATTCCGTTATGGGCTCAATTATTTTGAGATTGACCACGAATCCCGTTACGAATTGTGGACATTGCTTTATTGCTCTTTTTCCTGGTATTCCCTTGGAAATTCTATATCCTTGTGATTCCATTGGTTCCTGATCAGTGTTTCTCATTTCTTGAACTCTGGTTATTAGAATCCCTTTGCAATCCATTTTGTCTATCAAAATATTGAGTTTCCCTGGTTGTATGATTGAATTGCTGCGTTGTTTATCTGCCCTGTCTTGAGTCTACATTTTGATCTTCTGTCAGACTTGGGTATTATCAGATGCTCCGACTCATCTAAGTTATCTTTCAAGTGACTACCCACCGTATCTGAGTGCAGTCTTCCTTGGCTATTGCCAGGCTGTGGATTTTTTCCTAAAAGATTTCCTTTCATGTTCAACTTTCAAAGGTAGTCAGCCTTGTATGGAGGAAGCTCTATGTTACAACTACGGTTGTTAACCGTGGAGGTGGTTGTGTGTTTGATCCGTGAGAGTTATTTTACTCAAGTCCACCAGCAAGCTGGTGAGGACCTCCCTATCTGCCACCTGGTACGCGCCAAGTCGGCATATCATCTCTCTGCCTGCTACGACTGCATAGTAGGTTTGTGGACTCATATAATTTAATATATAATAAAACATAAAGTTCTATAATATTGCCTTTTGGACACCTCCCCACTTCCCTCTCTTAATCATTACCGGATCAGTTAATGCTTCACCTGCTGTAATTCTCTGAATTCTGTTTTCTAAAAATGTAGCCACCCATTCAATCACTTTTTTTTTCCTCGTCTAGTAGCCCTCATTTTCGTCTTTGGTCTCTCATGATCTACCCTATCAAATCCTTGGATACATAAATAGCGATACAGTCTGTTTGACCTCTTTAATCTAAAATATCCGCTATACCTCGAAGGAATCCTGCAAGTTGAGCCTCACTGGAATAACCTTTCCTGAATCTGAACATCCTTCTAGGAAACCAGCAAGTAATACTGCGGTCATGTTTAGTATAATCAGGAAGAATGCTTTCCCAGACTGTACATGCAAAATATATTGAGCTGACTGGCCTGTAATTATTTACTTATCACCCTTTTCTTTATGCAATGGGTCTACTGCAACAACTCTCCATTCATTTGGTATAGCTCTTTCATGCGTACATAATGGCAGTTCAGCATGGGAAGAGGGAGCAACAGAAAGAGGAGACAAGAACAAATATGAAAACACAAAAGAACAATGACAATCTCCACATCTTCATACACTGCCATCTTTAAATAGATAGGGTTTCTCCTCGTCACTCCCAGTTCTTCTATTCAATCTCTTCTCAGCATCCAACGAGGTCGTTTCTGCTTCACAGCTTCATCAGCAGGGCTGGCATCAACACTCATTGAGGGGCCATCTTAACAGATCTTCAGTCTTGTTGCAGTAAGTGTAGGTTAAGAAGGAAGTTGGATAAGTGCAGGAAAAAAGAAGGAATATGCGTCAAATATAAATACGATTTGACACTTGCCTGTGATCAAATAAGTACTTCAGATATGGTACAATAACCCAACCCATTGCTTTTAGAGTATGCTCAGAAGTCTCTTCCAGCTGCTTATTTGGCTTTCGGCTTTTGAATCGTTCTGTAAATATCTTTATTAGTAGTGTCTGGACATTTTTGTACTATTAATCCATGAAATATGCACATAAATATGTAACAGAAAACTTCAAAATATGTTTAAAATATGTAATTTCAAAATTAAAAATTTATTTCAAAAATGCTTTTATGATGTCACATGAAGTTGTGATGTAAAAGTCTATCAAGGTGAGAACCACAATATTATTACAAGGTGTTTCTGTCGGCAGTCAGAAAGTATATTCTTGTACACTGAAATTGATAGCTCAACATTACAGGAGTTCACTTTCGCATACTTACATAAATGGACATGTCTGGGAGCGATGTCTTTTGAAGGTTCTCTCAACCCTTCCTTGAGCATCTGGCGAACAAACTGATTTAAAGCAGATTACTCCCAAGAACTGACTGAAATTTTTCCTGAGTTTTTCACCTACTGGCATACAGACAGTATTCAATGTATTTTTCTTGTCACAGATGATGTCCATCACTTCCATGAGCGATAATCCAAAGTTTCCAACTTTTCCATGTTTTCAGACATCCAGCCAAAATGAGATTTGATGTTCGCAACATCATATGCAGTTTTAGGATTTTACAAGATTTTTTGGTATCTCTCTCTGATATGGCCTATTCAGCAGGGAAAGAGTCAACAACAGTTTTGTTGACTTAAGGGAAGTGGCTTTTTGCAATATCTGAAGCAATCTCTTTTCAGTTTTGACAGTTAATTTATAACTGTTAGGTTCCTCCTTCTGCTGAAACTAACTTTGAGTAAATAAATTTATAAACAGCCTGAAAGAGAAAATATATGGTAACTGTATTACACCAGAAAAAGACTGTTTTCTGTTTTAGGTAGTTTATAAATTTATTTACTGAAAGTTAGTTTTGGCAGACTGAAGAGTTTAACAATTAATAAAAAGGAAAAAAGAAATAAAAGGAAGTGACTTTGTATCTCTTGTACAACTCAGTGAATAGCATAGGCCAAATACATGAAATAGATGGGGTGAGAATAGAATAATTTAAGTGCACTTGCAGCCCTCAGCATATAGTCCGCTCAGTCAGTCAGTGGACATTAAAAGAACTCTTTCTTCTTGTTCACCTTCAGGCTACAGCACTATTAATCTTTACAAATGTAATTGTGATCCATATTGACAGTTGTAAAATGTTAACTATGGTCAACCTAATCAATACTTGTGATAACTTACAATTGATCATTGCATATTTCAACTTGTTTCAAGCCATCATCAGCTGACAAACAATGCTAAAGAGTAATCATTCTCTTATGAACTAAAATACTTCTTAATTATCAATAAGGATACAAAATTATAGAGGTTAAGTAAATTCATTTTCATGATATTTAGAAACATGATGTTTAACTAATGATTAAATGTAAACTATACTCATTATTCTATAAATTGTATAATGGTGTTGTATAGTATGGTTTGGCATAATAGCAGGCTTCATAGCCTGAGCCCCACCATATAAGAAAGGCAATAAACAACAAAATATACATTATCTCATTGGCATACTTTGCCGCCTGCCAGGTGGCCGCGTGTGCAGTGACCATTCATACACAGTCGCCTGACAGGTGTTCTACTGAGAGGTAACCTTTCTGCAACTAGTTCAAGCCTTCTGTCCATAGATGGCATGACATGCAGTATACTGTCTGTAAGTTAAGAATCTGCCTCTATCTCTTGAAGTTGAAATGAACATCATAGATTGCATCACGCAGGAGGCAATCGCTTTTCAAGTAGGGTGATTACCCGCTTGATAATCAGCAGAAATGGCAGGCCCTAGTAAACATTGTATTACAACGAATAAAACGGAATGTATATTATGGGCAGTATATGAACGTGTATGAATTGGGCTGTAATGTAGTTTTAGAAAATTAAACAATTTTATTCACTAGCAGTGAAAATGATAGGAGCATATCAAAATATTTCACATGAGCGTGATGACACGTTTGAAAGTGACGATAATGAAGTCCATTCTGCCTACAAAAGACAAAGGAAGATGGCTGGGAATGGAATAAAACAGGTGATAAATAGAGTTTATGATTTTTAGCATTTGCGATAAATGCGAAAAATGTCGAAACTTTGTCAGTGTATGTGCCTTCATCTTATATGACCTGTACGAGTGGTTTCTAGCGATTTCAAATTAGCGATAAAGTGCGAAATTGATTCAAAATGCGAAATTATACAATTTATGTGAAATAGATGCGAAACTCGCATTTTTATACGAAATAAAAATATATCTTTTTTAAAACTATGCATTTTTCTTCAAAATAAGATATATGTTGTTATTTATTTCAGGAGAAATAATTATTACGGCGCCCATTGCAATCGTAAAGCGGTAACATGCTTTGACGGACACTTCCATCCTGCTGCACGGAATATTTATAAGTTCATTATCGCAATTAGCTGGTCGGAGAGATTTATTCTCTCTGTTTTGCAGCCTACCCGATTGATGTCAGGCGATACCTGAAGCTATTTTCTCTGTGTAAATAGTAACTCTGAGCTGAAATACGGAAAATAAAATGCACCTCATTTTGCCGCTTGTTGTAAACAATCATGGTGGCATCCAAGCGCGGCATGGATGAGTTTATTCGTAACTGGTTTGAAAATAGTGATGTTGAAAGTGGAAATGATTCTCTGGAGAGTGAAAATACTTCATCTTCTTCAACTGACAGTGATGAAAGTGATTCCGATTTCAGTTCTGAGATGATAGTGCCAATTGAAACTTCGTGACAAAACCAGAATGCAACAAGAACGAGTAAGAAGTCTAGGTTTTTTTTTTGCTTTACGTCACACCGACACAGATAGGTCTTACGACGACGATGGGATAGAAAATGCCTAGGAATAGAAAGGAAGTGGCCGTGGCCTTAGTGTGAAAATGGGAAACCGCGGAAAACTATCTTCAGGACTACCGACAGTGGGATTCGAACCCACTATCTCCCGGATGCGAGCTCACAGCTGCGCGCTCCTAACCGCACGGCCAACACGGAAGCATGACCAACAAATGGCAAAAAAGTTAATATGGGAAGGGCATCTGATTCAGAAAGTGATGGAACTAACTAGAAAGAAGAATATTCTGGATGTGGTGCTGGTAAAACCAGATGAGCTCTATAGAGAAACTGAAGAAATAGATGGTATTAGTGATCACGAAGCTGTTTTTGTGGTAGTTAAAAATAAATGTGAAAGAAAGGAAGATATTTAAATTAGGACTATTAGGCAGTACCATATGGCTGATAAAACAGGCATTAGGAAGTTTTTAAAAAGAAACAATGATCGGTGGAAAACGGTAAATAAAAATGTAAACAGACTGTGGGATGAGTTTAAAGCAATTGTTGAGGAATGTGAAAATAGGTTTGTACCTTTACAGGTGGTAAGGAATGGTAAAGATCCACTATATTATAACAGAGAAGTAAAGAGACTAATCAGGAGGTGCAGGTTGGAAAGAAATAGAGTTAGAAATGGCTGTGGAAGTAAGGAGAAATTGAAGAAACTTACTAGAAAATTGAATCTAGCAAAGAAGGCAGCTAAGGATAACATGATGGCAAGCATAATTGGCAGTGATACAAATTTTAGTGAAAAATGGAAGGGTGTGTATAGGTATTTTAAGGCAGAAACAGGTTCCAAGAAGGACATTCCAGGAATAATTAATGAACAAGGGGAGTGTGTATGTGAGGATCTTCAAAAGGCAGAAGTATTCAGTCAGCAGTATGTAAAGATTGTTGGTTACAAGGATAATGTCGAGATAGAGGAAGAGACTAAGGCCAAAGAAGTAATAAAATTTACATATGATAACAATGACATATACAATAAGATACAAAAGTTGAAAACTAGAAAAGCGGCTGGAATTGATCAGATTTCTGGGGATATACTAAAGACAATGGGTTGGAATGTAGTACCATATCTGAAGTACTTACTTGATTATTGTTTGGTCGAAGGAGCTATACCAGATGAATGGAGAGTTGCTATAGTAGCCCCTGTGTATAAAGGAAAGGGTGATAGACATAAAGCTGAAAATTACAGGCCAGTAAGTTTGACATGCATTGTATGTAAGCTTTTGGAAGGCATTCTTGGCATTCTTTCTGATTATATTAGACATGTTTGTGAAATTAATAACTGGTTCGATAGAAGGCAATTCGGTTTTAGGAAAGGTTATTCCACTGAAGCTCAACTTGTTGGATTCCAGCAAGATATAGCAGATATCCTGGATTCAGGAGGTCAAATGGACTGTATCGCGATTGACATGTCTAAAGCATTTCATAGGGTGGATCATGGGAGACTACTGGCAAAAATGAGTGCAATTGGACTAGACAAAAGAGTGACTGAATGGGTTGCTATATTTCTAGAAAATAGATCTCAGAGAGTTAGAGTAGGTGAAGCTTTGTCTGACCCTGTAATAGTTAAGAGGGGAGTTCCTCAGGGCAGTGTTATCGGACCTTTATGTTTTCTTATATATATAAATGATATGAGTAAAGGAGTGGAATCGGAGGTAAGGCTTTTTGCGGATGATGTTATTCTCTGTAGAGTGATAAATAAGTTACAAGATTGTGAGCAACTGCAACGTGACCTCGAAAATGTTCTGAGATGGACAGCAGGCAATGGTATGTTGATAAACGGGGCTAAAAGTCAGATTGTGAGTTTCACAAATAGGAAAAGTCCTCTCAGTTTTAATTACTGCGTTGATGGGGTGAAAGTTCCATTTGGGGATCATTATAAGTATCTAGGTGTTAATATAAGGAAAGATCTTCACTGGGGTAATCACATAAATGGGATTGTAAATAAAGGGTACCGATCTCTACACATGGTTATGAGGGTGTTTAGGGGTTGTAGTAAGGATGTAAAGGAGAGTGCATATAAGTCTCTAGTAAGACCCCAACTAGAGTATGGTTCCAGTGTATGGGACCCTCACCAGGATTACCTGATTCAAGAACTGGAACTCGCCCGGTGAGAAGTATAGTAAAATGATACTTGGAATTATGATCTTGTTGACAATAAGCCTCTTTCTGTAACATGTAAACCAGTTTTTGAAATTCACTCTATAGTGGGGAAGGGGTTGGGTAATAATGCGAAAAAATGGACGTAGGGAATGAATTTCTAACCCCACAGTTCTGGGATCACGTTACTAAGGAAACCAATGCCTATGTCTCTACATTTCTTGCTCATTTATCTGCTTCCCTTGAGACCAGTAATACTTAGGGGCAAAAACATTGGTTTCCTGAGACGAGCTAAAAGCTCACTTTGCTTTGTGTATTCTTATGTAGCATATGTGATTAATCAAATTTATGTTAAAGTGACGAAAAAATAAATGGTATGTAAGGGAATATTTCCTTTCACAAGTAGGCCAAAGGGTTAAATCATTCAATGTATGGAATTCCTTTCACAGGCTAAAGAGCACTGCAAGGAACAATCTATCAAACAGCAAATACACTTTCAAGCACCCCGTTCATTCTCTTTGTGTGTTGACCCTTGATCATAGTCGGTTATTCTTGACATTGGTGTTGAGTAGTAGTTCTGTTTAAAAGTACGGTAGCGATTTATTTTATTGTCTGGTAGCCATGGGTAGAAGCGAAGTGACGATCAAACAGCATGCCGAAAGTCACAAATCGGGACATCTTTATGTAAGTGATACAGATGGCCTATATTGATGTGCCGACTCTGCAATCAAAGACTTGAAGAATTAAAAAAAAAAATGTTTTGCAATCCTTCCTTTGCCTTGGCAGCACTTCTGTCCATTTGGGCCGCTACGAACATTGTCGATGTAGAGTTGTTTTTAGCAACATAATTGTAACTGATAAGCGGCCTCAAATGAAGGAGGACACCTTTTAAGCAATTGGCATGTTGTACTTTAATCATCATTGGAATTCCTCTTCCTTGTAGGCGTGTTGTACTGTGATAAATAAATACGTTCAGAATAGTATTTTTCACTTTGAAATTGTTGTAAATTTGAAAATAAGCATATTCCTGTGTGTGCGTCAATACTTCTTGCAGTCTTATGTTGATGTTTTTCTTATTTTCCATAGTGAATTCAAAACTGCATGCCGAGCAATGTGTGATTAAACAGTATGATTTTACTCCCAACTGTTGTGTGTGCAGTTTAGCAAATTATGCCTAATTTTAACCAATTTGCTACAAAACGCTAAATTTGAGAAGTTTAGATGCTACAAAACGCTAAATTTGAAAATGAAAACGCTAAATCTCTTATTTTTAAATGCTATAAACCACGAACTCTAGTGATAAACCATCCATATATGATTTTATATGAAATTCTGGAATAAAACCCATCATAAACGGGACCCTCCCTCCCAGATCCCTTCTCCCTGCAGATTTCTCAGCATGTGATTCACAACTCTATGGGATGAGATAGCTACTGAAAGAAACAGTATTGCCGATCTGTTCACCATCATCATCATCACTGTACAGTTCCAGTTTCCCGGGTACTGTTAATGAGCCTCTTCCACTTCTTCCTATCCATATACAACTTGTCATGGAGCACATCATCCACTGTCCATCCTCTGGTAACTAGATCAATCTTGATCATGTCTATCCATCAGGTTTTAAGTCTTCCTGCAGGTCTTTTCCCCTCCACCTGTCTTTTCAAATTTATTCTAGCTGTTCTTGTAGGCTCCATCCTCATCACATGCCCATACCACCGTCTGGATGTGCCAATTCGGTCTAATAGAGACGTCTTTATTCTGGCTTCTTTCCTCACCTCCTCATTTCTTAACTTCTCCATTTTGGCCTTCTGGATGGTGGATCTAAGAAATTTCATCTCTTATGCTTGCAGTCTTGATGAATCTTTTTTTGTGAGGGTGCATGCTGCAATCCCATAGGTCAATATTGGTATGAAATAGCGGTTGAACATCATCACTTTGGCCGGTTTTGGAATCATGTCATCCCATAAAAGTGTTCTTACTTGTTGATAGAATTCTGATCCCTTTTGCACTCTGTTTGTAATTTCATTTCTGACCAAATTATCACTGGAGATTTCACTTCCAAGGTAAGGAAAACTATCCACACACTCTAGCTGGTGGTCTCCTAGTTTTACACTTGCTAGACGCCCTTCTGTTTTGACTGCCATCACCACTGTCTTGGTCTCACTGATGTTGAGGTTATATTCCTGGCACTAGGATTTCCATACGTTGAGTCTGGTCTGTACTTCTTCTTCTGTTTCACCCCAGATCATGATATCATCAGTAATTTTTCCTTGACGTTCTTCATAATATTGTCCATAACAGTGATGAACAGTAGTGGGGACAGTGCACTTCCTTGTTGAGCTCCACTCTTGGTCTCAAACTATGATGATCGACCTTCCCCAATTTGTACACAGCTAGTACAGTCTTTGTACAACATCTGAATCTTCCTTATCAGTCCTTCAGACACATTTCTTTTCCTCAGGCATGTCCAGATCTTATCTCTTATAACACTATCATAGGCCTTTTCTATATCCAGGAATACAATGACCAGGTTCTTGCCTTTGTCCCAATACTTTTCCATCAGCATGAGGGTGTTAAAAATTAGATCCATGGTTGATCTGTTACTTCTGAACCCAT
Source organism: Anabrus simplex (assembly GCF_040414725.1). Classification (NCBI taxonomy): domain Eukaryota; kingdom Metazoa; phylum Arthropoda; class Insecta; order Orthoptera; family Tettigoniidae; genus Anabrus; species Anabrus simplex. The sequence goes on from NC_090271.1 coordinate 163,811,186, forward strand.
ATTGCTCCTCCTCTAACTGCGGTTCAATGATTCTCAATGGTTCTCAATCTACTTTCTATGATCTTCTCTAGAATTTTTAGCCCATGTGACAGCAGGGTTAATTCTCTATAGTTGGTGGGTTTGTGTCTGCTGCAAGTGCAAGAAAAAAAAAAAGAAAAAAAGTATCATTAATTTCCTCCTTTCCATGAGGTCCACTAGTTCTTCACATTTTCCTGTGAGACTGAATAAGTTGATGGTGCCAATCCATGTTAGTCTCCTCCAGGATTTTTGCATTTCTGCAAGATCCTGTCTGTCATCAAGCCATAAACCATCATCCGTGATGTGAGTCTGTTCATGCTGATGTATTCATTTAGTTGATAAATGTGTTCTGAGGCTCTTATGTTGTTTTGAAAGCAACTACAAACAAGCTCTTTTACTGGCTTGCTAGGCCTAACATAATTGAGGATTTTCTTTTGGAGTTTACTCCCTTAGCCTTTGAGGATCCCTCCTCAACCCATAAGGCAGTCGTTTCAATCTGTACTACCCCCAGAGGACTGGGTTGTCTCCTCCGCCAGCTCCAGCGTACTGAATCATATTCTCTGCTTTTGCTGCCATTGAGGTCTTCACTCGTTACCCTGAGCTGGGACCCTTTACCAGATATTACACACCGGGTCAGTGTGCTCTGGGACTCACATAGGCAGGGGCGCAACCTGCTGGGCAGTGCTGCCTCTAAAAGGGTCCCTACCTGTTATTCACAGAAAAAAATCCCAAATCACACTGTATGAGTTCACTGGGAACTTTTCACAAGGTTTATAACCCTAAACCATGTCGTGACTCTGTTGAAAGCAAGACAAGCAAGAAAAGTGTAATGAGATACGACTGTGAAAGTATTTGGTGGATTTACATTTCCTGGAGCGTTTTAGGGTGTTTCACACCATTAAAATTTACACAAATTGTTCTTCTGGGTGCTGCACTTCATCACATCAAACAAGGGTATGATTAAAATTCAGTATGTTGTAGATTACATGTATAAATCTTAATAGTGTAAAACTGTATCTTATATATGAAAAAATGGTATACATGCGCATGCTCTGTACATTAAAATTAGTATATCAGTGGGTTAAAAACATATGAACCTTCATGTGGATGACTTAAAATTAATGTCCCTTGATGTTAAAATTAATATACGTACATAAAATAATTGACCCTTCTTATGGTTTCTCAAAAGAGAATGTCGTGTTTAACACTGATGAGTGTGTGAATCCTCAATTGTATTATAAGCACTCTTTAGATCGATTAACATAAAGGGAGGTGTGCATTTTCATGTTGTTTGAAGTTAAAGAATGTGCATTGTTCATAATATAACTAGCTGATATACCCGTGCATCGCTACGGGATTCTAAGAAAGATTGTCTTTATGGTTTTCCAAAATGCAGTTAGTTAACTTAGGCCATTGCAAAAATGTCAGTAGGAATGTAGGAATTAAAAGCAATGTTATCATATAAAATACTCGCTTAAATGAAAAACCGCACTTTTTCTCACTTTTAACAAACAGTACTACGATGCCGATCTAACGTCTAAAGTTCCAGTGTTGGTTTGACCGGGCCGCAGACAGCCATGAACACTCCTCTGCTATTGTTCCATTAAATATACACACTGCTCATTCCAATCAGTGCCTCAGGGTAGGGATTGAATAGCTCAAATGCTATGATGGACCAGTTTGTTATGTACCAGTAGTATCAGAAAATGTATGAACCAGAGGAATGGCATGCTTAAGGAGAAAGTTATCTAAATCCCCAGCTACTTCCCACCAATATTCAGGCAGGCTGTTATACTCGGTACGACCGGGCGAATTGGCCGTGCAGTTAGGGGCGCGAAGCTGAGAGTTTGCATTTGGGTGGTAGTAGATTCAAAAACCACTGTCGATAGCCCTGAAGATGGTTTTCCGTGGTCTCCCGTTTTTATGGCAGCCAAATGCTGGGGCTGTACTGTAATTAACGCCAGGGTGGCTTTCTTTCCTCCCCTAGCCCTTTCCTATCCCCTCATCACCATAATACCTATCTGTGTCAGTGTGATGTAAAGCAAATAAAAAAATACTCGGTATACACCAGTAATCCCATCTATCGGACATGACTGGTAACAGAAGACACAAAGCACATCACAACAAACAATGGTCAATGTAATGTTATTGTTGTTCAATGTTATGAGCTTTCTGTATTGTAGGCCTTCACATTTAGTTTTCTTTTGACTCTGTGGTATTAGGGCGTCTTACGAAATAATTTATAGCGTAGACTGTAGTTCCTTATTCTCCGACTTGATATAACGATCTTCATTAAATTCTGTCTACCCATTTCTCCTGACTTGGCGCTGATACGGACTTAGCAACAAAAATCCAAATTCATGAATATCTCTGTTATCATAGCTGGTACGGTAAAAATGTATAAGGCATAAATGATCGGAAATTTAATACTATATGACTTTAGTAATGTAGTATTCGTCGATAGGACCACTAATAAAACAAATACTGTATTTGAGAATTACATTTTAGGTCTTCCCTTAAACTACCATTCCACTCAGCGTGAATAAAATTATTTATGGCCTAGGTTGTAGCGACTTGTTTTCCAAATTTGCATACCGATTTTCATTAGGATAGGACCACTAATAACACAAAAATTTGAGAATTCAAGTTTAGGCCTTCCCCTAAACTACCATTTCTTATTATTTATGACCTAGATTGTAGCGGCTTATTTCCCAACTTTGCATACCGATTTTCATTAAGATAGAACCACTAATTACATAAATATTGGAGAATTAAATTTTAGGCCTTCCTCTAAACTACCATTTCTCTGAGCGTGAATAAGATTATTTATGGCCTAGATTGTAGCGACTTATTTCGCAACTTTATATACCGATTGAATGAAGTTTATTTTATGTAATTTATATACCGATTTGCATTAAATTCTCTTCATCTGTTTTCTCGTGATGCGTGTACATACATACAGATAGACAGACAGAAATTACGGAAAATTAAAAAGTGCTTTCCTTGCTGCTATGGACACTACTGATCTAGAAATACCATTCTTTTTAAATTCTGAGCAATGTACAGACAAAACTCTTATTTTATATATATAGATATAATCCAATGTGTTTAACACTCATTACCATACAATATTTTTGTGTTGTAGTTATTCTACAAACTTGAATGAAATGTCATTTTGGAGGTCTATTCTTCTGCAAATAACACATAAATAAAAAAACACTATATCCAATAAATCCCAAATCTTACAGAGGATTTTTCAACCACGTAATTTTCACGCAAAAAAGTCGAACAAAGGATCACTGTTCATGATATTGTTTCATTTCACTTATCACTGTTGATTGAATTTATAGCAGGTTTTTACACCATTATTAGTAGTTTTATGTACATTATTACACGGAGTGATATTGTTTCTTCATGTGATACACAATGCAACACTGCACTGCTCACACGTACAGTTTTCGTTGATGACATTGTGTTAGGAACAGCATCTTCAACAAGCTGTGGTGCAAGCTAAGTGATGAAATCAGTAATGGTTGTCTTTTTCCTGTGCACTGAATTGTACAGCCAAAATATTGGACATAGCAAGAAGATGTAACTTGAAAGCTTTTCAGTCTATCGAACACACAAGTTAAACATATTACACTATAGCATACTTGTAAAAAAAAAACACATTATTAAACAAGGAATTAAAAAACACACTATACACAGTGTATGCTGGAGTTGAAACAAGGCAGGACTTCATTAAGATACATTCCAAATTTCAAATTCATAGGTGTTTGGAGAGAAATAAACATAAATATTTCCAAATATTGAATGTGACTTGGTAGAATCTGATGATATTCTTTTAAGAAAAAAACATGTCATTCTTTGTTTAATAGTTATGGTGGCCTGGGACATATTTTGTTCTGTCGGAAATGATTTAAGTTACAGGTACCAAACGATTTGGTCATGTGGTTAGGGGCATGCAGCTGTGAGCATACATTCAGGAAGTAGTGGGTTTGAACCTCACTGTTGGCATCCGTAAAAAGGGAATCGCCTGGTTTCCCATTTTCATAGCTGGCAAATGCTGGGTCTGTACCTTAATTAAGTCCACGGTGCTTGCTACTCACTCTTAGCCTTTTCCTATCCAATCATCATTATAAGACCTATCTGCGTTGGTGCGACGTAAAGCACATAGTAAATTGCAGTTCTGGCACTACTACCCAACTCTAGAGAGTACGCAAGGTGCCCATTATGAGCCAGTTCAATGAATATTTAATGCAGTTGTGAAAATGAAGTTCATAAATACTGTAATTATTTCATGTTATGTTCTCTGAGTATATGTTAAAATTTATATTTTCAAATTTTTGTTTCAGTGTTACTGTCTCAAGACATGCCTACCGATCAAACTGGTCATCATATGCTCCCAGCCAGTTGGACTCCAGCCTTGTCACTAACATACAGAAACTCTTCTCAGAGCGGATTGAAATATTCTCTTCAGTTGAGTTCTCCAAAGTTTCAGTGTTAACTGGAATCATTAAAATTAGTCTTAAGGTATGTTTAAAAAAATGTTGTTAGTTTATGTAAGAAATGAATGAAGGCTTTGCATTCAACACTTCAGAACTTTCAATGAAATATTGGAGTAAATAGGGGACAGGGTCGTTTTCTTGAGAAATTTGTTAGAAAACATTTGTAGTAATGGTGGTAGCGGTGGTGGTGTCCAACACAATCGTTAACTTCGTATGCAGCCTGTACCCAAATTTATAAATTTAATTTAATTTTTAATAAAGCAAATCGTTTTAAAATAGAATGAAACTTCAACACTGATACATTTTGTATGAATGCTAAATTCTAATATAGTACATTCCCTTCTTAGACAAGAGATCCAGATGTTTTGAGAGTTTATTTTATTACTTTATTCATTCATTGTTACTCCTTGTTTCCAGCAAGACCCCTATTTATGATATGTAGTAATAAACGACTCATTGTACTTTGAAGTCTCCGTCCCTTGTTGAATGCTGGTACTAGACTTTGAAATTGTTAGATTACTGTTTTATATTTAAGCAAAGACATAATAATATAACTCCAAGTTCTTACATTATCAGTTTGTAGCAGGTCGGTGTTCAAATGGAAGACCAATTTCCAATGCTTTTTAAATCTGTGTAAGTAGTGTCTGTTCATATACAGTGAAACCTCGTTAGTGCGTTCCTCATTAACACGTTTTCCCTTTTAGCATGTCATAAATTCAAAGTCCCAATTCTCATCGTATTAAATCTACATAAAAATACCTCACTTATTGCGTCACGGGTTTTCATTATTAGTTCGATCACATTTTTCGTCGTAATCTATAATCTTCATTTCCATATTGACGAATTGCACAATTAAAAATAGGAGAGGATTTCCACCAATCAATACTTATTTATTGCATATATTAAACTACAGGACCGGTTTCGACCTCATATATGAGGTCATCTTATGTATGTATGTATGTATGGTTCAGCTGAAGATGACCTCGTATATGAGGTCGAGGTCATCTTCACCTGAACCATACATACATACATACATACATACATACATACATAAGATGACCTCGTATATGAGGTCGAAACCGGTCCTGTAGTTTAATATATGTAATAAATAAGTATCGATTGGTGGAAATCCTCTCCTATTTTTAATTGCACATTTTTCGTAGCGCTGAAAATGTTATTTGTCATCCCTTGTGAAAGGAACATGATTTCTAACTCGTGTAAGAAAGATCCCTCACTAGAGTTGCGTGATAACGGGAAAAGGCCTTGAATTCCTGAACTTCACAGAGTAAGTTGCACCTTCGGAAGCAAACCGTTAGCCTCAGGAATGTTCAGTTTTGCTTGCCGGTTAGCAGCAAGATTGCTGAATAATGCAGTGAGCCTGTTTGTGCTTGTATTTTGCATTCCATTCAGAAATTAGAAATTGATATTGTGTTGAGTGGTACGGTGAAGGGTAGTGTATATTTGTTGCCTGATAGCCTACGTCTGGATTAGGAACATAATCGCCTGAAGTCGACTAGTGTGGTGCATATTTGTCTTGTGACAGCCTAGTTATGGATTTGGAAAAAGTTGTGAAATTCCTTACTAATGAAGAGAAAATTAAAATCTGTCTGAAAGTGCACTGGCATCCGCATCTTTAAGCGCAAATGTTGAAACTTGCACCTTCGAGTTTGACTCGATCTAGTCAATCATTCAAGTTGGTCGAATTGAAGTTTCAAAATGGCGGCCAAAGTCGAGTGTAACCTCCAATTCATTGTGTAAGAGTGTGACCAGAAAATAATGTTTAATAACCCACTGGTCCGAAATATGAGGCTTCTACTACCATTTGTTTTAGAAAGAGTGTGACCGGCAATAATACTTGATATTTTCATGCCCCCCCTGTGCAGATGTTCATATTTTTGTTGCCTCGTGTTTTTCATACCTTTCAGTGCACTGTTATTTTATACCTTATTTCCCGGCATAATCGTTGCACTTTTTATACCAAAATTTTTGAAAAAATAGTAGGGTGTGACCATTATACGAAGAATTTTTAATACCAGTATCTGTATTACTCAAAAAATGTATTTATAACTAAATTGTATTTGATACAAATTTAAGATGCACGTAATACTCACGTTTATACATCAAAATAATTAAAATAGTCTAAAACAAAATTCATAATTATTCACAACAATTCGGCGAACATTTTTCCAACCTGAAAATAAAAATGAACGTATTAAGTTAATTGTTATTAATTTGTCTTGCAAAAAATTATCGCTTTGTTGTGAAATACGGACTTACTGGTACACAGTTTATTCCAAATCTTCTGTGTCGCTATCGTAGGTTTCGGTATCTGATGCGCCGTCCTCGCCGCTGTTAATACCGGTATCAGATTCTTCGTCTCTCTGCCACACTGCGTCATCTTCGGATCCGTCTAGTGCATTCGAAATCCCAGTCCTTTTGAAGCTCTTGGAGACTAGTTCAGGTGGTATAAGATCCCAACTCTTCATCACCCACGAGCATAACAAGTCCAAGGGTGGACGCCTGATATTTCCAGCAGGCGTCAATTGTTGATCGCCAGTCATCATCCACTCGTAAAATCGACGTAAGTGATCTTTAAAGGGTTTATTAATACATACGACTAGTGGCTGCAAAGCAGATGTTAGGCCACCAGGAATGACTATCTGTCGTGTCTTATTTTTACGGAGAAGTTGCTTCACTTCGTTCACGAGGTGACCTCGGAAACTATCTAAAACAAGCAGAGCTGGTTGTTTTAGTAGTGCACCGGGTCTTCTATCCCACACAGTTTTAACTCAGTCCAGCATGATTTCTGCATCCATCCAACCCTTTGGTTGCACTCGTACATGAATTCCACGGGGAAACTGTATGGCAACTTTCTTCCATCAGCTGTAATGGCCAGCATTGCCGTGCATCGCAACTTCTCACTAACACTGGTTTTCATTAATACACTCCGTGATCCTTTTAGTGCAATAGTACTGTTGCGAGGCATATCAAAAAAGATCGGAGTCTGATCGGCATTACCGATTTGAGAAAGCAAGCACGAAGTTTCCTTGCGCAAACGTGACAAATCGCTGAAAATTTACAATCTTGTCCGTGTAATCAGCAGGCAACTTTTGGCTTAGTGTTGTTCTCCTTCGCATTGACAGATTGTGTCGTCGCATGAACCCCTTAATCCGCCCACGACTCGCCTTAAACTGAGTTATGTTGTGTTTGCGCGCTGCCTCCCGTCCCTTAATTTGTAACATTTCATATGATACACTGCAGCCATTGCTACGTATTTCACTGACATACATAAACACTTCTTCGTCAATTATAGGAAACTTCCCTGTTTTAGGAGCTCTAAACACGCGTCTAGAAGGGTTTCTGCTTTTTAGCTTGTTTTTTTATTTCCGCCAGTCACGCACCAACTTTTCACTCACTGAAAATTTTTTTTCTGCAGCTCTGTTCCCATGCTGTTCAGCGAAGGTAATTACTCTTAGCTTGAAGCCCACAGAATAGTTTCTATATTTACCCATAATCGCTTCTAAATGCTATATTTGTTAATGTTTTGCAATATAAATGACTTTCCGTAATTGTTCACAATTAAAACAAATTATTTTTACAAACACCCCAAACACGAATTAAGAACTTAAATTCTCACGCACACATGTCTACAGTAATCATGTCAGTCACAAACAAATAAATGCATCTGTGATCTGTCCATTCCAGAGCAGCCAATACTGTTAGGCAGCAAGGAAGCATGCAGCAATTTGTTATCAGTTGAGCTCGTTGGTTGCGACACACTAGTACGCTTGCGCAAAGCTCGCAAACCGGAGCACGGACGTTTTCATACATCGCTCTAGCTAGCGCGGTGTAGACCTACTGTAGTTGACCGTGTTCCAAAACGTCAGTAACAAACATTCATTTTTTCAATTTCTTTTAAACATACGGTAATTAGGTTAATATTTCTTCCCAGTTATTGATGATTTTACATTACTGACGAGTTTATAAAATAAATCTTTAATACCATTGGATAATAATTATCTTGACTGCTTGGGTAAAAGTTTTCATCCCATGCCCAGACACTTATGACGTAGTAGTAAGATAAGAGTCTAGCGATGACAACTGAGACATCATAAATAATTCGGCTGACCATGAGCTGAATAATTCCGTGGAAATCTGCGCTATCGTCTTGGATTTCACTTCGTGTGCAATAACGCAGGAGCTGGCCCCATGGTGTAGGGGTAGCGTGCCTGCGTCTTACACGGAGGCCCCGGGTTCAATTCACGGCCGGGTCAGGCCATTTCACCTGTATCTGAGGGCTGGTTCGAGGTCCACTCAACCTACGTGATTACAATTGAGGAGCTATCTGACGGTGAGATGGTGGCCCCGGTCTAGAGAGCCAAGAATAATGGCCGTGAGGATTTGTCGTGCTGACCACACGACACCTCGTAATCTGCAGGCCTTCAGGCTGAGCAGCGGTCGCTTGCTAGGCCAAGGTCCTTCGCGACTGTTGCACCGGGGGGTGGGTGGTTGTAATAACGCAGAATTCTATCAGACCTCTTGTCTTTTAGAAGACAAGTGTGTGTTGGTACCGGTATTTCCTGGCGACGTTGCCGATTAGCGATAACTTACAGCCTTACATATTTCAAATGAGAACTCATAATATGTAGGTGGTGAATAAATTGTACACTGTCTCGCGACCTCGTTGTCAAACTGCCAATAGCCCACCGGTAAGCCATGCGTCGTACATACACCGGTATTATTTATTTATACGTTGTGCAACATCTCGCAAATGTGACTGTTGCCAAATTGCCCATAAACCATACACGTATTTAAATTGCGCATTCATGTGCAACTTACATTGCAGTTCCATTTACCTTTTAACCAGATTGGTGAACAAAATTTGGACGTGCGACAATTATGCGATTAAATGTTTAAAGTCCGATTTTTGTATTGAAAATAAAGGATGCGACGATTGACCGGTGGCGACGATTATGCTGGGAAATGTGGTAATCCCCAACAGAAAAGTTTTTCATATATTTTCTCTCGTATTTTTTCACACCTTTTCATATTCTCCTCTCATCTTTAGAAATGGCAGATATACTTATCGCTCTACCCACAGATACACAACATAAAATGCCGTCATGTCGGAAAAAATTGTATCTAGTGTTTCCATACCCATTTTGGATAGTTTTCATTCGTGTAGTTGGTAGTACATTTTCTCACTTAACACGTTATTTTTCCTTGCCCCCTGCAGAAACGTCTTAATGAGGTTTTGCTGTAAATTATTGTTAATAAATGTTGATTTGGGAGCATGATAAGTTCAGTGGCTTAGCTGTTTGCTTCCCACTCGGAAGACTGAGGTTCGAATCCTGGTTGATCCTGGGTTGAGACTTCAATGTGAACAATTACGTGGCATTAGGAAGGGTATCTGGTCATAAACACCCAGCCAAAACCAATATGAGCTTGGGTGGCTTCAGCAACCCCTGAAATAACTGGGATAGAAAGTGTAATTTTAATAAGTGGTGATTTAGGCTTCTGCATGTAGTGGCATGAAAAGAAAAGGTTTGGATGAAGGCAGGTCATTTCATGCCACGTATTCAAATCAGTATTGGTTTTTGTAAGTTACTGAAATTTTACTGAAATTCGTGATGTGGGGTACTGTAGTCATGGCAACGGCTGCGTGGCGTAGTAAGTAGTCCTGGGAGTTGGAATACCAGTTGCTGTAGAATGGGAGTGGGCATCCTGGACATATTTTGAGTCATGGCCCTCCTTGTGCTCAAGCAGCCAGGACTATACAATCCACCGGTGGTCCCTAACCTTTTAGAGGAGAGATCCTCGCTGGAACTATGTGTAAGTAAGGGTAGCATCCTACTTCACCATCGAGCGCACTCAGAATGTTTTAAGCAAGCCTTGGACATATGGGAGTAATGGAGCCCCACTCCCATTTGACAGGCGAGGAACTGCTTGGAAATGAACAGAATGGAATTCGATTGGGAGCTATCAATATTAATGAGG